>NC_133578.1:5637528-5997620 GCF_964106895.1 Numenius arquata | reverse complement strand
TGCTGTAATTATGTCTGCAATGCCATTTACGAAATAGAATTTTTATTAAAAATGTCACCATTCAGTAAGTTAGACGCACTGGTGTCTAAACTTTTAACAGCCATGTCCTGAGCGATTATTGCATATGTTTAAAAATGAAAAATCAAATGAAAGATATCCATCTATCTTTTTCAAATGATTCATTCTCAGATATCTAATTCCTTTGAATTACATCAGCCTTCTTAAATACTACTGGTAAAGAGTATAGTGGAAAACCTAAAACATACTAAATTTAAGTAAGCACTTTAAAGCATCCAGACTTTCCTCAAAAGAAAAGAAAGCTGTTCCTCTTGTTTGCTGAGTAACATAATTTAAATTTCAATAAATCGGGTTACTGTCGAAAATACAGTTGGTATTCTTCCAACCCTACAGGATATTACAAGATACTGCTTTAAAAACCTATAAATGTGAACACTTCGACAATAGCAGTTTCCCCAAGCTGAAGAGTTTTCAAAAATACGAGCCTAATCTAAATATTATGAATACTTAATGAAAGCATCCTGATAGCTCAGGCAGACACCTAGTCTCTCAGAGACGTAGTCTACCCAGTCACTCAGAGACTTGAGCATTCAGCTTCCAACTAGGTACAGATAAAAATGCATTTAGGCATTTATTCCGCATGGGCATTTCTCTTTCTGTTTAAAATCAGACTTTTATCCTTCTACTGGATGCAGCCGCTTACCAAGAAGAGAAAATCCAACGTCTGACACTTCACATGATTTAGGAGTTTTTAAAATTAGCCGTTCCATACCTTTCAAAGGACTCCACGAAGACCGTGACGCAATCTGGCCTACAAGATCCCTGTCAGTCCTCACCTCTCTGAATTAATATCTGAGCACTGATGACGAGACGTGGTCACAGAAGCCAGTCTGGGGCCTCTTTAGCGGAAGAGCAAACAGCTATATAAGATTGCTGCTCAGCTCAAAATACAATCTTAGTCCCATTCTACATACACCTTGCCTTGCGATAGTCCTGTTGTACACCTCTATTTCCACAAAAGCTAGACATTTTCAGGTTTTTTATGGCTTAGTTTCTTAGGCCGCTATGAGGCACGTTCCTCCAGATGGAAGTCAGGCAATGGAGTGTTATTAAGACGGACGTGCTAGAGTGCGTTGGCTGAGGTTGAACATTGAGCCGGTACTGAGAGAGAAATGCAGGTTTAACGATAAGCTGCTTCCTCCCATCGGGAACCCTGGGATTTACAGAACAATAACAATAAAAAAGGAACACCTTCCTCTTGTAACAAATCCCTGTGTTTACGGAGCACTCCGAGGAAACATGACGGTGGCGGACCCCAAATATTCTTGGGTCTGTGCCTTTGCCAGGAATTTTAAAGCAGGGTAGCAAAATCCCATCCTAATTTTTTTAGGATATTTCTTCTTTTACTCGTGTTACGGAATGATTCTACCACACAATGCATCATGTTTCAGGAATGAGTAAAAAAAGTCAAATTTTCTGTTATTGAGTCTTGAGTGACAAGTTGGCTGTGATGCCCACAGATTAAACGAGCAAGAAAAAGCGCGGAGCAATGAAACAAGGGCCTCACGAATGGCCCTATCTTTTAATCCTGAGTATTATAATTTTTAGAAGGAGCGAATTTTCTGACATCAATCTCGTGTCAGAAACGAGTAAGAATAGTCAAAACCCTTAACGTTTCTAATTCTGCATTACCGAGTTTCAAACACATTGCCCCGTGATTGTAAACTTGTAATGGGGTCCCAGTAGCCTGCGTACATGCTGAACAATAAAGACAGATTTATAGAGGTACACAGCTATAACAGTCTCTCTTTTTTTTTTTTTTAACTGCGCATTCAAAAGCTTCTTATAAATCTGCTGAGGCTGTAAATCAAACCCAGTTATTTACTTCAAAGCAGTTAAGTCATCCGCTGTTAAAATTAAAGCATAATTCAGCCGCAATGGGCAGCCCGTCGAGCACGTGGACTGGGAACTGCTGCGGGGAGAGCGAGGTGGCTACGTCAGGCTGGAACACTCGCCTCGTTTTACCATCTTCCATCAAGGCAAGAGTCTACAGCCTTCCACCTTCCTAGTACTGCCTCTTGCAGGTATTAGGGACTTCATAAGCTATCGTCACGCAAAAATAAGGTCACTTAAACATTTTCCCATAAAGGCGCTAAAGCAGTAGGCTATTACAATTTTAAGGATAAGTAAAGAAAATATGGAGTTACTTTTGCAACACAAAGTATTTAAGGAAAATTACCTCCAGAGAAAGTCTGAGCAATTTAATACCAGAGGTAGGCAATGGCGCTTTAAGGAACGCTTTTGGGGGGCATATTGTAGAAGTAGATTATCTTTGTCAGTGCTTAAAGAAAGGGTTAGGGAATGAAGGAAACTCATATTGCACATTTTCTGTGGAAGGTAACGTTTGTCAGACAACACTGGTTCACGGGATCTGGAGTATGCTGGAATTTCTTGCAGGTAAAATGCATACCATAATTTTGGAGGATAATTTCATTTCAAGCCCACTATATATTGCTATTAGCAATATATGGTCTAGACAATATGAATATGCAGTTTATGATACGACCTAATGCTATAAATCAATCTGTTTCCCAGAGGGCATTATTACATTCAATTTTAATCAGCAGGTAATACTGACCATAGAATATTTCATTCTGATGTGTAGATATATACATATTGCATATAAAAAGTCTTTATCTTCATCTCAAACATATTAAGGGAAAGGGAGAAGACATTACACTTTCAAAAAAATTCATTTGCTAAAATATATTTTACTACAGAATTTGATATAATATAATAAAAATCTGCATACGGAGTCCAATTTTAATCCAGCTTGAGAATTACGACTTAGAGAATACTAGAAAATTTTAAAATATCTTCAGTTATACAAAATATAACCTGCGGAGTTCACAAATACATACCTCATTGTTCCGCATAATATCTCTGAAACAAAACCATATCATGTACCTTACCAGATGAGATAGCCTCTTTTTTTAGGGTTGCTAAGGAAAGGAAAAGAAAGTACTTCTTATATTAAAGGATATTAAGCTGTTTTCTTCATTTTTTTTTTTTCCCTCTGAAAGTGAAATAGTTCACTAAGGACTATTATATCCATGGGTAACTATTGCTGCAGCACAGAGGAATCATTGTCACCACCTGATGCCTTCAGCGTGCTTGTACTTCTGCAAGACACCCGAACCCACTCCACAGCACCCAGAAACGTCACTGGCCGCGTATTAAAGTGTGAGCAAAACAAACAAATAAAACTCTTCACATCTCTGAATGCTGACGGCCAACCGACTAGAACAAATGCATACTCATGTAATCGTTACCTTATCCTCCCTTTCTTCCTATCTTTTCTTTTTTTCATCCATTTATTGCAACTTTTCAATATCAAAATAGTAACTTCTGAGGAGAAGACTGTTATTTATTATATTTGACCTGACCAACAAAGCAGACAACTGCCCAGTCTTAAAATACAGGCACTGGTGATGCACTTAAAAAATATATAAACAAGACTTTTTTTTTTCTTGCTAACTTATTTCCAGTAATGCAAGAAATAAAAATAAAACATGGGTTTAGAGTTATGCATTAATTACTTTTCTATCCATTTTCATGCAGATATCAGGACACTGCTTCTTTTTTTTTGTTTATTTATTCCTATCATTATCACTATCGTGGTGGGATCCAAGTATTGGTCTCCTTAAGTATTATCTTAAAATGGAATACCACCATAGATGCCATTAAAAAGTCTCATAAACCACTCAGTAGCTGTTGCTTCCAGTAATACAGCTCAAGCTCAATGTTCTTCTATTTGCAGAACTTGAACTTTGCTTTGAGAAAGCTTCCAGCCCTTTCCAAACCTCACCACTTTAGAATGATATGAGGCCCTAATCCCACCTCTTCTCAACTACAGAAGTCTTATGTACTTTGTGCTAACTACTCCCACCTTGTGTATCCCCCATCATTTTAGCATTTCAGTTTTTAAACCTCACAGCATCCCTATGCCATATGGAAATGCTGTTATTCTCATTTTGCATTTAGAGGGGAAAAGACGAGATTACTTGCTAAATGTCATCCCGTAAGTCTCGGGAAAAACAGTGGTCTCCTGACTACCAGCATTATGCCTTTCCTCCTAAATCACTCCTCCTTTCACGTAACAGTAAAAAGAATTTGTCCCAATATTTGCTAAGAAATACAGAGGAGAGACGTGAATATGCATTGCATCCCTTCTCTAGGTCCCCTCTGCAACAATCTTCCTTGTAGTAATATTTTTTGCCTACCCTAAATGTTAAATTACTGGGGCTGTGAGTTTTCCCAATGGGCTGTTGATGCTCCCTATGTTTCAGAGCGGAGCAGGAGCAGGTCACTGGGGGCTGCCCGGGCTCTGCCTTCCCCTTCCCCAGCATCCCTCAGGCCAGCAGTCCCCCTGCCTGGCACCAGGCTCTCCAGTCCATGCTGAAGAGTATTTCAGGTCTTTTCAGAGCAGCTATCTTCAAATATACATATTTTTTTTCTCAGTCTATGAAAGAATAATTGTCCGAGTGTATGTTTGCAAAAGGAAAAACCCCAAAAACTCAAACTGTGACCAATTATTTTGGAAGACAAAGAACAGTGCATTCACAGATGTTTATAAAAAATGTTTTCCCACTACTTCATCTTACTTAAGTCTCCTCTTCCCAATGGGTCCCTTTCTGAAGTGAATGCAGTGATTATGACTATTTAAAACAAATCTGGATTTTGCAACCATTTGAGCAGAGTCAATGACTAACCATTACATCCTTCAAAGACTCTTAAAATCAAAACACATATTTTCAGTATATTCCTAACTAGAAGAGACCTAACGTTAATCTTTTAAAACACATTACATTTTATCTCCTTACATATAAACATAAAAATACTCCCTCATATTAAAAAATGGAATCATATGCTTAAGTAAAATATCAACAGATGACATGCAAGTAAGTACAAAAATGCCAAAAAGAGCAAGAGTGCTTGGAAATGCAAATCCTGGCGGGTGTCCCCACACACTCCTCAATCAGCTCATTATTTTTGCTTATATAGTGCGACAGAGATTTTACGCAATTAGACAGGCAAAGACTATCCAAACTTTATCATCAGCTCGAGAAGCGTGGCGGTGAATGCCTAACCCAACCCATCAACCTGCAGCTGTTCTCTGACATGTTGATAAAATGCGGGGCTTCAGCTTTGCGCAAACAGAGCAACCCTTTTGCATATTCTCCCCTTCTCATTTAATTACTTGCAATGACCAAAATGCTTTTTTCCAGAACTAAGGAATTTGTACAGCTTAAGCCTCGCTTTAGCAAAACTGATTTACTCCACCTAAAAGATTTGCTAGATGTATTTTTTCAATTACAGAATTTCAGAATAAGTGCTTCACTAAAACCACCATTTAAAATTTTAAAGCAAGCCCAAGATTTTATTTCATTCAGCCTCACTGACAAATAGCGAGAAGGATGGGATTTGTTCTTCCATTTTATTTATTTCGTCACGCTGACATGATCCATAAGGTTTTCGGCATTTCAAGTTCTACTCCACAGCCGAAGTCAAAAGAAAGTTTTAAATCGAATTTGCTTCCTTCTAAGTAGAAATCCTCAACGTACATTTTGTGCATTGAGAAGACAAAAATATTTCTATGAAGTGAAGCTCTTAGAGCTACTCATTGCTTCTGGCATTCAAAAGAAGTGAAAAACTGAAGAAAAGCAATCATATATTAAACCCCCAAATCAGATGGTGGTTTTAATTTGTCATGCCCACCACAGTGTAAATAATGATCACAGTTTTGTCAGCATATGCAAACATGCGACTCCTCTTTCCCTAAGAGCTCCTGAGAAAGTACTATGGAAAGAGCAAGCCCTGGATTTTATTCTGACCCACAGGAATACTTTGGTGTGGCTCCGTCACAGCCCAGAGCCCAGAAACACCCAGGCTGTAGCGAGGACTGAAAGCAGAGCGGCCCAGAGCCCAAAGCCATCCAGCCGACATAATTTCTTAAAAAGCGGTGACAAAGATGCAACAACTGCTTTTTATTTTATCAGATAAGTAGCTTTTGGTTTCACCTTTACTTGGATTAATGCAATTTCTCACTCATTTATGAAAAGCATGATCTTTATTTACCCTTTCCCCTGTAGCAATACAAAGCATTAGGTCAAAATATGAGTTGCAAAGCACAACAATTAGTGGAGGCCACCAGCTAGATCTCAACTCCCTAATGCTTGGGTTTCGTTCTAATACTCTTTTCATTGCATAAACTGTGTAAGCAGATTTTTTTTTTTCTTCCTGCTCCTTTCCTAGAATGATACAGCAGGCAGAGGTTTCTGGACTACTGTGCACCTGATATAGAAGGGCAAAGTCGTGGACTTTGGTCTGTAATTGCTCAAGTGCTTCATAAGTGATACCGTATTTTGGTATCAAAATAAGGTACCAGTTATGATGTTGGATGTAAACAAACAGTATTTGGGGTTTATAGTTTTTCTTATGTCCCCTTCTTTCCTCTAAAGACAGAAGTCCTTTTGGAGAACCACAGACTTTTCTTTTTTAATTTTATTGCAGTGTGGGTGCAACTTGTGTTCTGTGATTTATGACTCAGAGAAAAGTCTCTTGGAGGCAGAAGAACTAATTTTAACTACACAATCTGAAGTACAAGATACAAAAAGAAAGGTTTCTTGACTTCTTCAGTTGACTTTAGTTGGATTTTTTTGATAAAGTCTGAATGAAATATTTGCATTAATAAATTAATATCTGGAATTAAGTAGCAAATTTGCTGTCAATTAGACTAATTGAAGAAAACCTGATGAGCATTGTGTGTGACATGAATTTACAAAGAAATATCTCTGTTTAGGAAGAAAACCAGTAGGTATAGCTTAAAAAATGGGAAACAAATAAAATAATAAAGAACCAGTAGAAAATTAAAAAAAAAAAAAGGTTCATGTATATATAATTAGTTGATGGTATCTAATACTAAAATATTAATCAGATATTTTATTGCCATTGAAGATAGTTCCTAAGACTGTGCACCTGAAGCCTCAAGTTCATAACCAACTTTATTGAAATGGGCATGTTACAAGGATAAGCCTTCTATATATCTCCTATATACATCTTCTTCCTTAGAAGAAAGGCAGAAGACAAGCTTCTGTGAATACTGAGGACATTTCAAGAGCCTGAAAGCTGTAGCATAAAGAGTAGAGGACCTTTAAAAATTGCTCTAGCTGGACAGGTGCTCAGATCCTGCACGGCACCAGGAGAGGGTACAAGTTTTGGTTGCAAAAGGCAACACCATTCTCTTCTTGTTTCATTTGCAGCATGTTACAAAGGGAAAAAGCAAAACAAAACAAAACAAAAAAGATTATCTGGTTTCAGGAGATAGCAAAGAAACTGCCCAGCCAGAGCTGGAATGAAAGGAATGAGGGAGCATCTCTCCTGACCTCTGAGAAGGCTGGGCTATGCAAATCTCTGTGCCACTTGCCCATTATGGAAGTCCACAGTGGATTTACAGAAGCAGAACAAGTTCAGTTTCTGCGAAAATCATATTACAAAGAATAGTTCCAGTGGCTACCAAGTAAAAACCAAAATGAAGCCAACCTGGTGTATATCAATGTCAAAGGTTTATGAGAAAATGTGTGTCTAATTCCATAAAACACGCATTATTTAATTCCAGATTTTATAAAAAAATTATTGGTGGGTTTGGGGTTTGTTTGTTTGTTTGTTTATTTTATTTTATTTTTATTTTTCCTGGCATTTCATTATTCTTCGATCTGGGGATATAAAGGCATTTGTAAAATATTCACTACAAATTTGTGCATTTTCTATTTGCAGCAACCTATTTATCTATACATTAGATCTTTACAGCCCCACAATTATTTCAGTCTATCTTCAAAACCTCGTTAACCAAATCCAAATGTTACTGTTTGACAAGGAGTATAATAATTCAATTTAACAGAGAGGAAGAGTCCCTCTGCACTATGCCTGATAAAGATAAATTTACGTGGTTACCGATACTATGACGAAGTGTTCATTTTTTATTTACAAACTCCATCTGCTGCTGTGGGAGGTGAGAGCCGGCTTGCTCTTGGATTTTCTCCCTGGTACAAGACCTTTGCTATCAAGGAGGGGCTGGGATGTAAGGAAGACAGTCATGTCCCACTGTTTGGACAATAATGAAGCTAATTAAGATGGAAGTCTGAAAATGTTCAGCTAGAAAGCTGAAAAAACAGGGAAAAGGGAATTCAGCAATGCAGAACTGAGGATAAGGACATGCAGAGAACAGGCTTTGCAGAGACAGGGTTCAGGAGACTGGCCCAGGCAGAGTCGAGGATTTTAGAGGAGGGGGAAAAAAAAGAAGAAATCACAAATCTGCACTGAGCAACGCCATTGAGATAAGACATTTTATTTTCTGTACTCAGTCTGAGAATTAACTGTCCAGGGCACGGCTACTGAAAAGCATATACAAAGAAACCCGACAGCACAACAGCTTTGCTAGGAAAGAATCAGGGTTTGACTGATGTCAATGAAAGATCAATTGTGGAAGCTGGATAAATAACAAAGCTTGAAGAAACAGTATCATATCTTTGTATGACTGAAAAAATCCATTCTTGGCAATTAACAGGCAGTTAATTACTAGCTCTTATATCAAAAGGGATTAAATGCAGGTAACCTCACTTTGGAGGGAAACACCACCAATTCAGAGCATCTGCCATAGAAGCTTCTGCCTCAAAATGACATAATGTTACAGGGACACTATTCAAGCTGATAGCACAATCCTCAAGTCAAATTGAATGGACTGAATCCAGAAGATGCAGTAAAAGCAGACAGATCCTTCACAGCTAACATTTAGAAGCTCCTAATATATGCAAGGCCCTCTTTGGAGCTCTGTTCTCACAGATTGTATCTTAACTTTTGTGCAAACACCATCAAGCATTGAAATATATACCAAATACACGAATTCATAAAACAAGATAATGGATTTGCGGTACCCACCACAGTGAAAGGATGAGATCCAACTGATCGTGCTTGTTGGAACAGAAAGGTTGAATGAATGTTTTTAACAAAAAGATGAGAACTACCCTTTTTCTTCTAGTAAACCTGATAATCACAAAAAGGCTATATATAACCAATAATCAGAAAAAAAAAAACAAGACAGGAGCTGAAGATAGGAGCATACTGGTAAAAGGAAGTATGTGTACAGGCCTGAGTCTCAAAGGAGTCTTTTCATCGCAGGGGGTAGAAAAACTGTACCTGAAAGGACAATTATCAGATAGCATTGTTTCCTCCACTAAATAAAAGTCCATACTGCACCAGGAAAGCACCTCATCAAGGCTGTATAAAATACTGGATCAAAAGTTCTGTAAGTCCAGGTACACCAAAATAAGGAAGGAATGTATGGACACATGCAAGGATGATGCAAAGAAAGCATTTCCCGTACCAGGCCATGGAGTATGAAGGACATCCAACTGAAGATTTGGACTTGTGGCTGCTCTGAAGAGGAACAGCTAAAAGCTCATGGAAAGTAAAATAAATTTTAAACATGGAAACATGAAAATTCCAAGATCCATTCAGGAAGCCATGAGGGAAGACTCAGGAAAGATGTAGTCTTACACATATAATAGCGATGTACGCATGTACCTAAGATGGGGTCCAAAATTGGTTCCCCGTTAAGCATCAGTAAGCAGTGATCTGTGCTGGAACCTGTGTGAAATAACATTTGCAGGTCACCTAGAAGACAGCATGAATACCCAGGTGTGGGTATTTATATCCAATAATAAAAATGTTTCGAGAATAGTAAAGAGGAGGGCCAGTTTTGAAGAACTGCAGGACCTCAGGAGACTGGGCAGTAAAAGGAGATGGGAAACGCAAGCTGAATAAATATGAAAATAATGTGAAAAGTATTCTACTTCTATATATTTAATGATTGCTCTGTGTAGAGCACTTAAGAATGAGATACTGACACTATAAAAAACCCAACCAAAAAACTTTGGACAAAGTAAGTAAGGTCACTATCCCAGAAACATAATTTGTCCAGTCTTCCCAGAAATGCAAGAACAGCAATACAGGATCAGTCAGGGCTCTAGGAATGGACGCCATATACAGGAGAAGTAGGCTGTGATATTTCTTTAGGATCCTCTTCTCACATCCCATTCTTGCTCCTGTTACTGTATCAGATGCTCTGAACGCTACTGAAGTGCTATTTGAGGTGTAAATGACCTTTGTTATGAAGCCTTCTCATTTCTGTTCATCTTCTAGGAGGTCTGTAGGCATGGGCTGTCTGTCACGGAAGAAAAAGAAAAATCACATTCTACAACTATATGACAGTTTATAACGCCTGTCTGGAGACAAGCTCTGGGCAGACTTTATGTAGGAATAAACACCTCCCCCAAGATCTTCACAGTTGTTCTCCTCCTGAGTAAGCCAAACTTTGCTTTGATTTCTCATGAATATTCACAGGAACTTCACAGGAAGGCTGCTGACAGAAGCATCATCTCTAGAGCTTAGTGTTTCCTTCAATGATTGAGGCTCATCAATGCCAAGCTAAATGATTGTAGCTATTCTGAACAGAGCACTAGTAGCTGTGGTTAATCACTACTAGGAAGTGTTTTAGGCCAGGGGGTGGGGGGACAACTAGGGGGGCCAAAACCATGGAAGAAAACAGGAATGTAACCAGAAGCTGTTGGATCCTGGTCAAACCCTCTGGGATCCCTGTCTGATGGTCTTCTCAGAAACCACATCCAAAATGCAGGAGAGCCAAAAAGTCAGCTTTGGCTTGTGATCATGTGGGCAAGTAGAAGGTGCTGGTTTCCGCAAGCAGAGAGGCATCTTCTGCCCTCTGGAGATGATGACCCTCCATGCCCATCCCCTGTTTCCAACCTCAGAGCGACTCTTCCACCATGTGGTCAGTGGTAGGGCAGGCAAGGGAAGGCACCTAGATTAAAACCGAATCAGTATGGAAGAAGCAAGAGGTTTCTTTTCATCCAGATCGGTCCTGTACAAGCACATCTGCCAACAAAGAAGCCTGTGAGCCTTCCAAGGCAAGGTAGGATCGACTGGAGGTATAAAACACCATGAGGTGGCAAAGCTAAAGACAAGCATTCCAGGATTTGTACTGGTGTACTGTGATAACCGAGTGCCAAGAAAACCTGAATCAAATACCAGCCAAGCAGAAAATATCATGCTCTGAAGCACCATCCCAGAAGAGATTTTGTTATATTCTGCAGAAGAATAGTGGCTAAAACCCAGGCTGTGCTGGCCGGTGCTTGTTTGGAGAGCACATAAGGTGCTTGGTACTTGTAATGACGAAGACAAAAAAAAAATGCCTCTTAAAATGAGGAAGAAGGAAATTCTGTTATCCAGAAGATGCTGCTCTTGTCACCCCCTGCCACACCCCAGCACATTAAAGTATTAGTATAAGGTTGCACGTCATGGCTTTGGGAGGTCAGAAAATTGTGAGAGATTTTCCACCTTCGTGCCATTAAAGAGAATTTTTGCTTGTTTGGTCCTAGAGGTAGCACTTTATGTAAACGATTGCTCCTGAGCATCTTTCTGTACAAAGCGGAAGTGGGCTGTGAGCACGTATAAACTGGCAAGGAGCATGCCTGTTACGGGCAGTGGTTGTATCAGCCTGCCTTATATGAGAATCTTCCCTGAAAGCCTATTTGGCTCCAACACTCTATGTAAATCTTTCCAAGAGGAAATTTTCCAGCTTCTCTTCCAAAAACTTCTTGGTCTTGAAAAGACAAAGATGAAGCAACATGCCAATGCCTGGCCTTGGCTAAGACAAGAATGCCTGTGTTGATAGTGCCATGCCTACAGAAGCCTATGCTTATTTAAAAGGATAAACCTATCAAACAAAACCTATCCATGATATAATAAAAACTTACAAGCCTGAAACAGGCTTAATAAGCACAGGTAGATAATTTCTGCATTAAGTACTGGGATAAAACAAAAAAAAAAAAACACCAAGAAATCTGCACCAGATGAGTTCTGACCGAACCTTTGGAAGTTATTATTCCCATAAGGAGCACCCGTTTGTCCGTGCTGTCTTGTGCCTCAGATGCCCCAGTGAACCAGTCTGGTGAGACCATTCACTGCTCAGTTTTGAGCAGGTGTGGGACAAAAGCAGCTTTCACACTTACTGCCCCCCTGAGAAGGCACGTTCACACCACGGGGACTGCCGCTGCTCTGCTGCCACAATCCAAGAACAACATCTGTAGATGCGTGTGTCTGGAAAAAAAATTACCACCACAGCTGAATCTGCTTGATTTTGTCAGTCAGAGCTCCAAATCTAACACCAAGCAATCTTTCTCTAAGCCTCCAAGTACCATTTTCCAAATCAAAATTAAAGAAGAAGCTGGAACAAGTCTCTGCAGTCGATCCATGTCCACGGGAATTTCTATTCTTCATTTAAACAAGATTGAACGATTACAGTCAAGTTTCAGAAAAATATTAGAGACCACAGGCTGATGTGTACTAGCACGATGAAAAATGATTAGCTCATTAATTCCAGGCACTGTACTCATTTCAAACCCATCACACAGCCTTAATTTTGCAAACAGATGCACTAATGCAGATCCGAACGCCACAGAGATTAGCAATTCTCTTCACACGCAGAGAACAGAGGGAGAGGAACACGGGAGAGAACTGGTGGAGAACTACAAAAACATAGTGCTAAGGTCCACCCTGATAATGAAGATAAGTGACAGAACAGACACACGTACGGCTCGATACAAAACAAATTTTGCTAAAGACTGTGGTTAATTTGATTGTACTTACTGAAAGGAAAAGAAAATAAAATTTCAATACCAGAGTGAATTAAAAAAGCACTATCGAATACTACCAACAAGATTTTTAGGGCTCTTAGATCTCTAAAGTATGAAAAGCCCTCTAGAATATTACATTAGAAAAACCCTGAATAGAATAGGAAGAAGGCAAAAAACCCCAAAAAACTATACATCTAGGGTAAGAGGGTAAAAGGAGAATAATTCTCTAAAAGTAGAACAGTCATAATGAGCGGTAGACAAAAAATTCAAAACCCAACCCCCTTTTTTTTTTAAGTTAATTTTCTATTCGAGTAAATATATATTTAGGAAAACAGGTTAAAAACCCCACCTTACTCTGCAGAAATGACCACATCTTACAACAGCTATCTTGAGACTCTAAAGCACAATCTCAATGAAGAACTTATCACTTTGACACACATCTTTAAGAGTTATAATCAAATTTGTGATTAGAATCTTCCTGAACCAGATGGTCAGAGGGTTTGAGATCCGTTCAGAGCTATTCTTTCATGCCCATCTCTCTGTAAAAGAACTTTTCAAAATCTTAGGTCCAATCTGAGGTTCCTGTCTTGAGTTTTTAGAAGCTTGTTATTAACCCCACCATTGCACTCCTCAGTGCTGTCATTTATAAGCTGATCTGTGGACACCTCTTCCATGAAAGATGAAAAAAATTGCTTTTTTTTTTTTTTAATACTTCATGCTATTTTTCAGTCTGTTCACATAAGAAGGTGTAAGTGGTTGAACATCTCCTTCAGAAGGTAACAGCGTTTTGAGAAATAATGCTGTAATGCCAAAGACTAATTCAGTATGATGAGTTTAGGTCTGTTAAAAATTTGGTTTTTAATTGTAAAAAAGGCCAGAAATTTAGTTCCACTAAGTCATAAAATATTTTGTTATTTTCAAGAACCAACATACCTATGATAGTTGACAGCAAATGTGATAAGCATGCCTGTCTTTAATTCATTGGTAATATTGTCTCAATATCAAAGAACGACTTTCAAGCTTTATGTTGCACTACTTTGCCAGAGAAAAGGAAACATTTTACATTTCTTCTTCCGTTGTGCTGCTGGTTTTGTCACTTTTGTCACTTCCACACATTATATTTAGTCTATAAAAATGCACATCTTTAAAAGTTTTGCATAGATATAAATATTGCAACTCACACTGAATATATATATATAGGAGTGAGAAACATAAAAGTGCTTCAGTGTGAGCTGCAATATTTAATGTTTTAAGACTATTTTCAACCGCAAGCCCCAAAATACCTCTGAAGGCTCCTGCAACAGTTTGCCAAGACAGACACCACTGTTTTGCTAAAACACTGTCAAATACTTACTGTGAAGATACTGAGCAATGTTTATTATCCACTCATCTGTTAACTTCCCAGCTTTTGTTAGCTTGGTACACTTCAGCTGGCTTGAAAGATCTCGCGATTCAATCCAACAAACCGTGTCCTCTTTGTAGCTATAGTCTAATGTCAAAACTGCAGACCCTTTTACGGGAGTTCGGGCAGATACCTGGCTTCCATTAAGGTATAATACCTCAATCGTTTCTGAACTTGCAATCAGAAGAAGAGGAGGTCTGTCAGCAGGCTCTAAAAACAAAGTAAAGAAAATTTAAAGGGTTAATAGACTGTGTATACCATATTTATCTTTTCAGTTTTAATGTAGTTTTTAATGTTCTTACCTGCATGTTTTAAGAGATATAATAAATTGGCTTTGTTTTTATTTTCATAACTATCATATATTCCAAATTACTAGTCTATTTTATCCTGCTGTTCTAATGGTTCACATCATTAAAGAAAATTAATTACCCTAGCCCCACAGCTTCTGTTTAATTCCAAGTATCATTATTGCAACATTTTTCATGCCTAAGTCATAAATTGAAATACAAGTTATGCAAATTATTTCTATCCAGATTACTGGCATTTCTAAAAGAATGAAGGCCAGGAAAACCTGCAGAACTTACGAGTACACATGAAATAGTAAGATACTTTTTATAGTAGAGTCTGTAAAATTAGACAAACCCTGAGGAGAGGATGCTGCTAAAAAAAAAAAAAAAGTAAAATAAAAACCAATCTAACAAAAACCCCAATGCAGCAAAACCTGGCTACGTCGTACAGATGATGGGCTTAATACCATGTATTAATACCTGCTCTAGTGGAGGTGTCCCTGCCCATGGCAGGGGGGTTGGAACTCAATGATCTTTAAGGTCCCTTCCAACTCTAACCATTCTATGATTCTATAATATTATAAAGAAGAGAGCATCCTACGGTGGGGTGTCTTGACAGCAAAAAGGGAACAGAGAATGTGTAGTTTCCATTGGGTTACCATTAGTGTCATAAGAAACAAGCAAACAATAAATAGAACAAGCAAAGGAAAACTATGAAGACGCAATTCATATTAAGACATTACATGCAACTTAAAGTGTTCTCACATTCACCCGAATCACTTTGCCTAGAAATCCTGTTAGTAATTTAAAAAAATACTTGAGCAATATGTGAATAATGAAGGAAACTGAATAATACCCCAGTAGTGAAGAACACATATCTTGCAATGCAAAATATTCCAGTTCAAGTGAAAACTTTAAAAAGTGAAGTTATCCACACAGGGGAACAAACCATTCTCATTTAGACAAAGTGTTTTCAGCATTCTGATGAGTGCTACCGGGCACACAAAAGCAGCTGCTCTTGCTTTAGGTCTATCTTTAATTGCATTACTGTCTCCAACATCCAGGGCTGGTTTGAAATTATGCATCTGACTTAGTCAACGGCAAATTAATATTAGTGTCTGTAGGATGAGGAGTCTGTTATATGTGGTGTATTCCACACATTTCATACACTGCTGAAATTGAGTGACATCTTGTTCTAGATCTAGACTGGTCCTTTAAACTGAAATCAGGTCCCAGTTAATCCAGAACTGTCAGGGGCACATCTGTATCAAAAGCACATGGCAGCAAGTTTCTTTTTTTTTTTAATTCTGGGAAGAATGGCTTCATTAGAAACAGTAGGGTAACATTGCTTTGCTTCGATTTGTAACGAAGAACTGCTGCTGACATAAAATATGATGTGAAATGGTGTCGTGGTTTGACCAGAAACTACTTCCTGAAAAATCCCTTTGCTATTAGATGTTGTTCTGCATTCAGGGTCCTGCTCCAACTGAGACTGAGTTGATGAAGGACCTTATGAGAAGAGGGGAGATTTACATTAGATATTAGGAAGAAATTCTTTACTGTGAGGGTGGTGAGACACTGGCCCACGTTGCCCGAAGAAGTTGTGGATGCCCCATCCCTGGAGGTGTTCAAGGGCAGACTGGTGGGGCTTTGAGCAACCTGGTCTAGTGGGAGGTGTCCCTGCCCAGGGAACTCAATGATCTTCAAGGTCCCTTCCAACCCAAACCATTCTATGATTCTATGATTGATTCTATGATTCCCTGAGGAAGATAAGGTGACCCTAAAAATTGCTTCTGCTTTAACTGGAATAACAGTGGTGTCTAATTTTGCATCAAGGTATGTTCATGCAAATCATTTAATGGAACGTTCTCCTTTTCAACATCGTCAACACCACTACAACATGTCTATTTGTCCAGTTCCTTTCTTCAATTAAATAATGTTGCCAGGTTGGCAAACTTTTGGATGTTGTATTTAAAAAAAATTAACCTAAAACATAGAAACTCACTGTCGTGGCTTCAGTTGGGACAGAGCTGACTTTCTTGCTGGCAGCTGGTATAGTGCTGTGTTTGGATTTGGGATAAGAAATGGTGTTGGTGGCGCACTGGTGTTTTTTGGTTGTTGCTGGACAGTTGGAGCCTTTTCTGCTCCTCACACCGCCCCACCAGGGAGTAGACTTAGGGGGGCACAGGGGGTTGGGAGGGGACACAGCCGGGACAGGTGACCCCAGCTGACCAAAGGGATATCGCATACCATATCAAGTCATGCTTAGTGTGTAGAGCTGGGGAAGAAGGATGGAGGGGGGATGTTCAGAGTGATGGTGTTTGTCTTCCCAAGTCACCGTTACGCATGATGGAGCCCAGCTTTTCTGGAGATGGCTGAACACCCACCTGCCCATGGGAAGCAGTGAATGAATTCCTTGTTTTGCTTTCCTTGCGTGCGTGTCTTTTCCTCTACCTATTAAACTGTATTTATCTCAACACATGAGTTTTTTCTCACTTTTACTCTTCTGATTCTCTTCCCCATCTCAACTGGGGCAGTGAGCGAGCAGCTCTGTGGTCCTCATTGCTGGCTGGGGGTACACCGTGACAGTGACACTGCAGTTTCAAGCATACGTGAAAAATATATGTGTTGCCAAGTCAAGAGCTCTCACCCCAATGTAATCGGCTTGTATTCAAAGGAATAAATCAATGTTTAAATGCTGTATTGAAATGTAGTACTCTCAATCAACATTCTACTTAATAAAGTTTTCAAAATTTTACTTTAAGCGATTCCTGCTGTCTAAATGGAGAAAAAATTTTGCATAAATAAAAGGATTTGACAAATAATAATTCATCAGCAAGTCTGATTAAAGAGAAAAAAATGCTTCAGTGAATATGGTGCTCAGTGGTCTCACTCAAATCCACAGAAGTAGCTGTTATATTCTTGGTAGTACCTGCTTTTATTTAAACATCTCTTTTGCTGACTTTTTTTCTTTTTTTTTTGTTACGTAACGAAGTTCTTTGCTATAATGGATCAGCAAGTATTCTTTGTAAAGTGGATTCTGTTTATGCTTTCCCTGTTGTTTCTCATTCCAAAATGTATATTCTACCTTGTAACATGCTTTTTCCCTCCACAGTAAATCCCACACTGACATCTCCAAAACCACCTTCTGTAGTGTTACTTTCCAAGCTTACTGACTGTTCTCATCTGCCTCAAATTCCCTTCCACCGATACATCAGTCATATCCATGCATAAGAATTTTTTTTTTTTTTTTTAATTTCGGAAGATATCTAACAACTGAAGGGATTGAACTTAGTTGTGAAACAACCTCTTGTGGTGTAAGACATGAGTGAAGCTCCTTAGTCTTGCTTTTTCCAAAAAGAGAAGGCAGTTGGGTGATAAGACAAGAGGAAATGGCCTCAAGTTGTGCCAGGGAAGGTGCAGATTGGATATTAGGAAATTTTTTTACACTGAAAGGGTTATTATGCATTGGAATGGGCTCCCCAGGGAAGTGGTTGAGGTACCATCCCTGGAGGTATTCCAAAGATAGGTTGACATAGTGATTAGTGACATGGTTTAGTGATGGCTTTTTATCAGAGTTAGGTTGATGGTTGGGCTAGATGATCTTAAAGGTCCCTTCTAACCCTTCTAAAGGTCCCTCTCATAGGACAATCCTATGATTCTAAGCTTTGGAATTCTTTTCCCATCTAACAGGTCTGTGCTTACCTTCTCCCTCCCCACAAAAGAATCCCACTGCCTGATTCTGGATTCAATCCCAGAAATTCAATTTCTCAACCAGCAGCAGTGCGAAAAATCCTCGATTATTATTTTTGCTCTTATACTTTGTGTTAAGTAACATAATTCCACTGTCTACAATCTATAAAGCCTTCAAGAGGAGGCAGCTACACGGGAGCTGTTTGCAGTTACAAACCCAGAGGCGTTGTTCAATTGTTCGAGGCTGCAGTAGAGAATCACATCCTTTCTCGCACTGTTTTGAACTGCCCCATTGAAAAGTGTAATGAGGATTTAATACCTCACTAAACTCTGGAAAAAAAAGTTGTATATTGGTATTAATATCTAAGACATAAGGGAATTCTGAAAAAGAATTAGTGTCAAAACTCCTGAGCAGCAGTTGTAATCAAACTTGGCTGCAGACAAAGGGATGGTAAGGACCCGTGGCACTGCTAAGAGCTTCTGCTCAGCAGGCACTATTAAACATTAAAAATACACCTGTGTTCTGGCAGAACTTATCCAGAAATTAGATTACTGAGCTTGAAATTATATTTTTTGTGCAGCCCATACATGAAATAATTCAATGGATTGAATCAGTTAATCATGTCTTTTCACAGTAGGGTAGGTAACCTGCTTATTTCAGTGTTGCTCAGATAAAGGCTGATTTCTTAATTACTTATTAAAAAAAAAAAAAAAGAGTAAAACTATTTTAATAATAAAACTATACCAAAAATATTAAAAGTTCCTACAAAAAATACAAAATAAAAAATTAAAGCATCTTACTGTATTGTATAATGCAGATGAAAAACAAAAAAGAGGAAAAAAAATCACATCTCAGAAAAACAGCTTGTCTGTTTCTCAAGAAGAGAATCTACAAAGATTAAAAGTTTAGCGTACAGATCTAGGATGAGTTACAGTGAGCTGACAGCAGCTTTTCAAATAACTGGACACCATGTGTGTCATTTTTTCATGAGTTTTCTTTTTTTTTTTTCTTTTTTTTTTTTTTTTTTCATTTTATAGCAAAGATAAGAAGTGAATAGCTCTCTAATCCAGGAAAGTTTTATGATTCATCCCTCTTGACTAAAATGAAAACCTCTTCCTTTGAATTATGGTTAAGATAGAGTAGTGGAAAAGATGAAAGACTTGCATTTCCCCCCTCCCTGATCTTGTCTAAAATACAGATCAATAAGTGATGTCACAACAAATCAGAAACTACGGTGTTTTGCTCTGCCAACAGTCCTACTTCTCCTCTGGAAGAAAAGCTTCAGAAATGCTGGCAATTTATTTTTTTTTTTCCACTACAATGATATGAAAAGGATAAAACCCAGAATTCAGTGTTTACAAGCAGCTTAAAATCCCTTCTCCTGAGGTATGCATTGTAAATTATGAGTACTTTGCTCTTAGTAACACGTGTATTGTACAGAAGTCCAAAAAAAATCTAGTAGTGTAGAATAAAATAGAGTCCAATTTTACTTTGAAATTAACTGTCAATGTTTATCCACAATATGCCCCACAAATGGGCTGCTTTCTTTCTAAAACCTCCAAACTTAGTTCTGTGAGTTTTTGCAAGAAAACCGTGTTGTGAAATCAATCTAAGAACGATGAATGTTTACTAAATATCAGAAAAAGCTTTTCGCTTTAATCATTATCAGTTTCATCCCGCTTTATCTACATGACAAATGTTTCTTATCGCATGGCATTTCTCTCTCGATAGGCTTCGCAGATAGAAAACACACCAGGAACTTTGGGGAGGAAAGATGAGGGGTTTTTTTCCCCTCAGCTAAAGATTTCCAATTTTCTCATTTTGTTTCCTTCAATATTCTTTTCCTCAAATGCAGGCCTTGCAATACAGGCATACAAACTTGGTAAACAAAGAAGTTCTAAAACTCTCTTCAGCCAAGCTATATTTTGTTTCATTTTCACCTCGGAAGAAGTCATTAACTGCTTCTTTATTCATAAAAGAAAGTGTGGTTAAAAAGTCTGCAAAAAACCCATGGTGTGCCCCCAGCTGTTTTGATACCTATTTTAACATCCTTCCCAAAGGTACCGTGCAGCTAAAAGTTTCCGGCTCCAAAGTTATTTAAATGAGCTGAGGAAAAAAATGCAGAATTTAATGAGGGATAAACCTTACCACCTTCACAGCCAAGCGTTTGGCTGCCTGAAGGGGAAGAAAAAAAATCGCTTCTGTGAACTTCTTTGCTAATTGTTCCATCCCACGTGGGGAAGGATGATTGTGCAAGAGCTGCTGGTGATCTCCAGCGGCCACCGCACCCATTGTATGGGAGCACCCAGCCAAACCGGTTTCAGAGCACAGTAGGTGAGATGCAGGGGGTTGTCATCCGACTCAGCTTCATCTCCGCCTTGCCTTGTCTATGCAGAGATAACTTGGGGGGAGCTGCAAAAACGGCTCAGCCCGGGGTTGTCTCAAGATTGCATCACAATAAGAACCGAAACCGAATGGAGCCTTAACTCCCTTAACAAATAAAATGCCCTGAGTCCCATCCCACCACTAGTCCCATGACTTTGAGTGCTAGACATCACAAAATTGGCAACAGAGACTTGGCCATCGCACCACCAGAGGTAAACATCCCAGATAGTGTAATCCACTCAGGCATAATCCTGCACCCCCACAGAATTAGGAAATATAAACCGCAAGGTTTGAGGAGGAAAATGGGGGTAATCTTCCAACAATACAGCTGGCCTGTAGGAGATTCGTCCCCCCCCTTGTCCAGGACGCTGTACAGGGTAACTTCCCAGGGATTGAGCGACCTTACCTGAGAGAAGGGGTAAGTGATAAAGAAACATACGTATGGTATATGGCATGCTATTAAGATCGTGATTTGTGCACTCTTTTAAGGTATTAATATCTAGCGCGCTTGTGGTTTGTGTTGTTACTTTTTGGGATCACTTGTAGGTTGCAATAGTGTATTCCGTGAATTGATTTTAAATTGCAATAGTGTAATCGCCATTGTACACATAGAACTCGCAATAGTGACGTATTGGACCTGTGAGTGAAGTCCAAATAAATTGTTAATTTGAACCTCTCAGTGAAGTCCTTTTTCCCGTTTCATCACACCCATCCCCTGCACTGGGGCAGGGTTCCTCCAGACCCGTGCTCGCAAACACGTGCCACCTGCTCAGCACCATCTGCAACTGGGGCCTCCACCATGTCCCCCACTTCTCTACTCAGAAACCTCCCACTCAATTTACAGAGTAGAAACTAAGATGTGGCAAAGGGCTGCTGGTTTGGTGTTGCATATCTGGGATCTCAGCGCGGACGGAAATTCATATTCTTAGCGGATCGGCTGTTGGATCCGCTGTTATTAACACTGACAGTTTTACATAATGCCTAACCTGACCTAAACCTCTACTGCTGCTTCTTATCTTTCACAGCTTTTACACACAGAACAGAATATTCCTTAGCTCATTTTCTTTATCTATTTGACAACTACTTCGTCAAATGTAGACAAAGCAGATAGCTTGCCCTTTCCATCCTTATTTTCTTTAGGCTTTTTAAGGAAGAAAAAGTGATAACTCCTGTTATCCCCTTTTTTCCCTTTTTTCCCTTAAGACACCTTTTTTCTTGATTCTGTTCTACTCATCCACATCTGCCTTGTGTGATGCCCCTCACTGGATGTCATATTCCAGCTGAAGAGTTTCCCGTGTTGAGTAAGTAGCATGATTTCTTTGTACATCTTGGAAGCAATAATCCTACTTATACATAGAAGTCATAGAATCATAGACTGGTTTCAGTTGGAAGGGACCTTAAAAATCATCCAGTTCCAAACCTCTCTCCATGGGCAGGGACACCTCCCACTAGAGCAGGTTGCTCAAAACCCCATCCAGCCTGGTCTTGAACCCCTCCAGGGATGGGGCACCCACAGCTTCTCTGGGCAACTTGTGCCAGTGTCTCACTACCCTCAGAGTGAAAAATTTCTTCCTGATATCTAATCTAAATCTCCCCTCTTCTAGTTTGAAGCCATTACCCCTCATCCTGTCATACCAGGGTAGTATCTCTGCCCCTGTGCAATGGGACAACATTGACTCATTTTTGACTTGTGGTTCACTACACGTTTTGAATACTTGTCACCAGTCTATTTGTTCAGGGCCACACTTTGCTTTTGTCCCTGCTTGAAACTTATCCTACAAGGCCGAAACTTGTGAAGAGCAGTTTGTATGATCAGTGAAGCTAAGGAGGGTGAGGAGAGTGACCTGTTGGTACATGGAAACTTCACTGTTTTCCACACTGTAAGACAGGACCAGTGAAGCAACACAAGGTCTTACAAATCACTGCAGCTCTTCCAGAGCTGTGTGATAAAAGCACCTTCATTACTGCACCAGGTGTCTTTTTGACCTCTGTGCTCTACGAAGTATTTGACTGAAATATTCATCACATTGATAATTTAATCCATCATTAATTCACGCAAAAGTTGTGTTTACACACACACAAATAAATGCAATGAGCAACATTCATTTCTTTGCAGCACCATGATCTTGATCTCTGTACTGTCCTGCAGTGACTTCTCTGATTAATGACTAATGATTCCCTTCTGGAAATAACAGAAAAGATGAAAACTACTGTAAAACAGACATGATGAAGTATTACAAAAGACGGATGAGTAGTTCTTCTCTGTGAATCTGATTCATTTCATCAACACCACCAAGATACTGATAGATCACTACAACACTCAATTGTTCCACAGTCTGCTGGATGTAAGAAGGGAAACTCAAAGGCTCAACTCAAACCCTGAAAGCAGCCCTGAGGAAAGGGACTTGGGGGTGCTGATTGACGAGAAGCTGGACATGAGCAGGCAATGTGCTCTCGCAGCCTAGAAGGCCAATCACATCCTGGGCTGCATCAAAAGAAGTGTTGCCAGCAGATCCAGAGAGGTGATTCTGCCACTTTGCTCTGGTGAGACCTCACCTGGAGTACTGTGTTCAGGTCTGGAGCCCTCAGTATAGAAAGGACATGGACCTGATGGAGCGGGTCCAGAGGAGGGCCACCAAAATGATCAGGGGGCTGGAGCACCTCTCCTATGAGGACAGACTGAGGGAGCTGGGGTTGTTTAGCTTGGAGAAAAGGAGGCTCCGGGGAGACCTCATAGCAGCCTTCCAGTACCTGAGGGGGGCCTACAGGAAGGCTGGGGAGGGTCTGTTTACAAAGGCCTGCAGCGACAGGACGAGGGGCAATGGTTTTAAGCTGGAGAAGGGGAGATTTAGATTGGATATTAGGAAAAAATTCTTTACCATGAGGGTGGTGGAACACTGGAACAGGTTGCCCAGGGAGGTGGTTGAGGCCCCTTCCCTTGAGATATTCAAGGTGAAGCTCGACGAGGCCCTGGGAAACCTGATCTAGTTGGGGGTGTCCCTGCTGACTGCAGGGAGGTCGGACTAGATGACCTTTGGAGGTCCCTTCCGGCCTGGACCAATCTATGAATCTATGAATCTATGAAACCCAGTGCTGGCACCACAAGGACTTCCTGATCTAGAATTGCGTTACTGATTTTCATGTAGTGGAGGAAGAAGAAGATCTTTACTTTGTATGGACTTTCTTATCTCATGATACTTTGCTGTGGATTTTTAAAAAAATGTTCAGCTATGTTGTGTGAATCAATACAAGACTTGGTACAAGCAGTAAAAAGCTCTGTAACTCTTACTAGTGCTCAAGTCAGAACAGATTTAGCAATGCTCTTTACATGAGGAAGCCTCAAAAAAACCAGAAGACCTTCCTACTTTCTGGTAGGAAAAGTACTACAAAAAGGAAGACTCAAAGCATATATAACAAACACGGCTTTATATTTGGGTGTTGATTCATTGTGGATGTAGAATAATTGCCTAAGGAACTTTTGGGGTTTCTTTTAATATAAAAGCATTGTTAATTCAATATGCTGAGTAAGAAAATAGTGTGTACAATACCGCTTCATTAAACACAATTCACTAATTTCCTCAAATATCCAATTTACTATTACTAATGAAAACATGCACTAAGTAACAAAAAGCCTGGTTTGAATATGTATATAATGAAATTCACCTCTTGGGATATTGCAAGGACAAAGCAATCTCATGTCTTTTTTTATCCTATGGCTACAATTACCTCACAATCATTTCCTCTGCCTTCCCACTACCTCCGTTGTCTTCCCAGAGTAAATAGCCTATTTTGTTTGTGTGAGGAAAATCTTTGATTTATTTATGAACAGGGAAACTGGGAACTGTTCTCATCTTGGCTGAATTATTTCACTTTAATTAATAATAACAACCATATAATAACTTCTAATATTTCCCTTGGAGTATCGTTGTAATATGTGAAAAGTTGTTCTGCGGTTGTTGTGTGGCTCTTTGTAGCACAGTGAAGGAAAGACAACCTCTCCTGTGCTCATCTCTCTCTCTCTTTTCATATCCATCCTCTAGATCGGACCAAAACACAAAATATTATACCAAAATAAGGTAAGAAGATGTTAAAACTTACCATTTTTGGCCTTGCAGGATTTGTTATCAGGCTGAAGGACATAACCCTCAACACAGCTGCAAGCGAATGATCCATCTGTATTTATACATGTCTGGCTACAGCTTCCATACATGTTGCATTCATTCAAATCTAAAGGGACATTAATTAGATCTTGTTTAAGGATTAGGAAAAAAAAAATAAAAAAGAAATTCAACAATAAATCAGAATTCTACCAGAAAAGTTTAAGTCATTAAGTCATTATCATACAACACTTTATGTTTTCCTTTTCTCAAGCCATGACCTTATCACAGATGTTGCCTGTTGAAATTACTCCAGTAATCAAACAGGAAGCCGGGAGTTTTCAAGTTTAATAGCTATTAAATTTGAAAGATGAAACATTTGTTCAAGTAGTACCCGATGTCTACAGCATGTTAGGGAGACATTTGGGTCCTTGTTAGTACTAGAGACCACTGGTTATCGGGGGTGATGAATGAAGCAACGTTTCAAGACAGGAAATAATTGATTATCCTTCTCAACCTATTTATGCTGGCAATGTCTTATAGTTCCTTAAATGAACTGTCACAACTTCTACATTAAACCATCATCCAATACATCAAAACCTATATATTTCTCTAATAAATATAAAGAACAATTTTCTCAACTAGGGTATATAGGCATAATACCATAAGATCAAGATATGCTATTTAACAGTGGTTGAGGGTTTAAGTAACAAATTGACATTTTTAAAAACCACTGTTGAAATTATTTCCTTAGATATATTTTCAATCAGAAAACATGACAGACACAGAGCCAAAGAACGTATAATAAATTATATTTATGTAGAATCTGGCTTAGCACTATTACTTGGAGAGAGGAGTGATTGGTAGTGAGCCCATACATAAGGCAACACAACTCCAACCTGCTTATAAAAAGAGAAAAAATAAAACAAGAAACAAATACCTGGATAGAGAATTAAGAAGTCATATATTTCAGAAATGGAAAAGAACAGCAATTTCACTCTACAATTAATTATGCCAAAATAACATTCCCAGCTAAGTTGTATGACCTGGGAGTGTTCATTTATCAAATTCTAATCTAGGTGTGACTTTATGGGCATGAGGCGAAATGCTACAAGTTTTCCAGGGTCTCCTGGTAGTGAGGTCTGGAGAGTGGCTCGCACAAATGAGCTTTAAGCTTGTCTGAGCAGTGGGAAATGCTCCCCACCTCCTCCGGTCTGGCTAGGGATGCCTTCCTCCCAGTAACTTCAGAAGAGCTACCAGCGGGGCATCAAAGAGGAGGCCCTAACTCTCATTTTGGAGGGGGACTCTTTCCCCCTGCCTGCCCCACAAGCCCATGCCCATCCCTGAGGAACGCCTTTGAGATGGCCAAGGAATTCTTTACTGTGAGGGTGGTGAGACACTGGAACAGGTTGCCCAGGGAAGCTGTGGATGCCCCATCCCTGGAGGTGTTCAAGGCCAGGCTGGATGGGGCTTTGAGCAACCTGCTCTAGTGGGAGGTGTCCCTGCCCATGGCAGGGGGGTTGGAACTGGATGATTTTTAAGGTCCCTTCCAACTCTTAACCATTCTATGATTCTACGAAGCAGCTATGCTCACCAGCCCAACCCCAGCTCTCTGCCCCCGACAGCCCTCAGGGAACCATGAGGATAGCCAGGTGTTAATGTTACAGCCTGTTTCGTGCTTACCTGTGCAGCTCCTTCCATCGCTGCTCGTTTCATACCCATCTCCACAGTAACACCTGGTGCCATTCCTGGTAATGGCACATTTGTACTGGCAATTCATCTGTTGGCATTTGGGTAGCAATTCTGTAAATAAAATTAATTAGAGCAAAATGTTACTAAATATTTGTATTATTCCTAAATTGCAAGCTTTAGAAACTTTTATATATATGTAAGTGCACTCTCCAGAAGGGAACACCACCACCATTTATGTTACCTGGTTTTGGAAATATACTTATGACACATAATACATTGCAAAATGCTTGCTTTGAAAACTGCATTTCAGCAAGTTAATAAAGTGAAATCAGCATTTTATTTCTATCAAAAGTTGTTCACAAGTTTATTACTGAGGTGTACTGTTGCTCTGCTTAGGCATCCATTTTTTGCACATCAGTCATTTTCAGTCAAAGCAATGATTTGGAAAAAAAAAACCACAAAAACAAACCACCCCCCCTCAGCTCAAACAGTTAGATTATAGTTACAAAAACCAGCCAAGGTTATAAGAAAGGTTTAAACATCTATGTCTTTCCTATTCCTCATATCAATTGATTTTCTATCTTTTCAAAGCTTGTTTTGATTTACTGATGCACATATCACCTTCACAGCAATCAATGGGAACACATTCTGGTTCAATAATTTAACGGTGGACATGTAATGCTGGATAAACAGTGGACATTATGTCATTACTGCTGAAGCCCTTCATAGGATCTACTGCTTAAATACATACCATCAGCACAAGGCGTGATGTTAACAACCAGAGGAAATGCTGTAGAAATATAGACTGTATTGATTTCCAGCATGAAACAGCATGAAAACAAACCAAAAGTCCTCAAACGCTTCTCGGCCCCACGATGTATGATGCGTATCGATAATTTTGCTGATCAAAAAAATAGTATTTTAATGAGCAACAACATTTTTTCCTCCAGGAAAATAAGAACAGGATTGAGGAAAACAGCTTAAAGTGTTGATTTGGAGATATTTTTCAGACCTATATGCAGATTGATCAGAAAATAACCTGCAAATGGACAGAGAAAGGTTCTGTTCCAGGGCTGGCTGAAAGTAACAGGGTATGTCCTAACAAAAAAGAGAAATCTGTATTTTAATATGTGGGCAGTTTTAATCCCTCTGATCATTATTCATCAGGTTCTACTTGGGAGTAGAATGAAAATGAACATGAAGAAGAGTCTGCACCAGCATCTGAGCCCTGGAGCTCCCATTCTGGAACTTCTGCCTGTGTCAAAATAAAGCTGAAATTATGGGAGAAAAGTGGATGTGGCTGGCACTCAAACTTACTACTTACTATAATGCAAATATTCTAGAAACAGAGAGGCTTCACACAATTACCACAGCGCATTCCCTGGAATTCTGTAATCCACGCAATCCACAGACTGACTAGAGGCTGGAAAACCCCCTACTCTAAATCTGCCCATTTTCCAAGTGGTTTGTGGGTTATTCCTCTGCCTTTTTGTGCCCTTGTGAATAGGACGAGAATACGTTTGTTGGCCGTAGCTTGCTTTGTAGGGTTTTTTCCCCAGTCCAGTCCTTAAATCTATTATACTTTTCCAAGAACAAGTCTCTTTGCAGAATGTAAACCAGGAAAATTCCCTAAAGGTACCCTAAAACGGGGCTGTGCGCCGAGGTGCGGAGCTGGGACCCAGGCTGATCAGGTGGTATCTGCTTATTTATTTAATATTTCTATCTGAACAAAATCAACATATACATTTCAGTTGCTAAGCAAACATGGATCAACCATCCTTTACAACCTATAATTTTCTTCCTCAAATATTTGCCTGGTGCTGCACAGCCAGGAGCTTCCACCAGATGATGAGTATTTGACTCACAACTGAGACTTGGCTCTTTTGCCCTCTTTCTATAACGGATGCAGTCAGCCAGAAGCTCAAACCAGAACAGTGGGACCCCCACACAGCCAGCAAAAGCTGCTGGAGAACAGCAACAATAAATTGGCAAGTGGGATCCATTAAGGGAAAATGAATAAATTAATAAAAACAGTCTATCTGTTCTCATTTTTCACAAAACCTGTCATTTCATTGATTTTAAATCATTGCACTATCATGTGGGTGGCTTTTAACAACCAAAAGGGTTGCATTTTCCTTACAGTCAGCATAACTGAAGTGCTGTGGATAGTCCATTTCTGCCAAAAATACTTCTTGTCACACATCTCAACCCTCATTCTTTCCGCCCTTCTTTATTTTTCACGCTGTCTCTCACAACTTCGTTGGTGTCCTCATCCCACCTGCCTTTGAGAAAGGGCTTCTCTGAGGAGATATTCTACTAATATTTCCTTCTCTTGTGCAAGTCCTTATAGAATCATAAAACCATAGAATGGTTAGAGTTGGAAGGGACCTTAAAGATCATCGAGTTCAAATCACTTTCTTGTGAATATTGATCAATTAATGAATTAATTTCATTTTTTTCTCAAAATACATTTTTTATCCTCCACTGGATCATGGAAAAACAAAATTTCCCCTCTCATTTTACCCAGATATGCAAAGAAGCAATCTATCGCTTGCCTCAAATTTTAGACTAAAATTACTTTTACCAGTTTCCCTGGGGGACTGGTGGCCAGTTGGGAATTCTTCAAACACACCAGGCTTTCCCACAAATCCGTTGAAGAAGCTCTGTTGACCACCATACCTTTCTGCCTTCAGACTAACAATTTTCCCTCTCGACACTAAATTACCCATCAGATTATTACAACACTAGTTTGCCTCTGTTCTGCCTCTGCAGCTCCAGGGAAGAGCTTTCTTATTGCCCGGGTGAGAGCCACCTTCCTGCCCCAGAACGTTTTTGCTCTGTTGCTGATCTGCTAAAGCTGCCAAGGGAATCCGCAAGCGGGAAAGCACAAAATACTGCAACAACTTCAAGGGTAAGCAAATATATCCTCTGTTTTACTAGTTCTTTTGTTTTCTTCATTTTAAGTAACTGATCCTGGAAAACCTTTGGGGAAAAAATGGAGTTTACTTGCCTCTGGAAATGAAGTATTGAAGGACATGCTATGGAAGACAGCGTATATATTTATGGTTTGGTCAGATTTGTAACAGCCTTCTTGGGAAGAGGTGAGGAGGCAAAGAAAAATCATGAAGCAGTGAACACTGATATTTGCAATGCTCCAGATAGGAAATTTAAAGAGAGAAAAGCCAGGGAGCCTCATTTCTTGCCTTTCCTACCTTGCTTTCAGATCAGAGTAAAATTCTGCACCCACTTTGGTCTCCCTTTCTCAGTGTGAATTGGTTTACAAAGTACACAGGCAGTGAAGAATGAGCATCACTGAGCTCTCCACTTTTGTCACAGCTCAGAATTTGTCAAAGCATGGTATTTCTGTTGCAAGATTTAAAGGAAGAAGCTGCACTGAGGGAAAGCAAAAGGACAGAGCTTTATAGCTCGCAAGGAGACCCACAATTCAGGACATGGAGCTGCAGAGCAAGGCATGAGACTTGCAGAAATACTGGGTAGCAGAAGTCATTGTCAGTGCCTTTAGGATGATCTATTTTCTCCAAGTCCAGGGAGTACTGACAATTCATCCAGCTCTGATTTAGGTCATTTTGTTCAGTGTTTTCTGTCTGCCACAGCAGACATGAAGGGCAGCATTTTTTTTCTTCCCTACATCCCCATGAACCAGACTCTCTAAAGTTGTGCTCCAGCTCTACCACAAAAGCCACCCAGCTTTCTCAAAGCCACCCACGTCAATCTTCCGCTTCCCGACTTCCACATTCCTCTAACTCCCAGGTATCTAGTCCCATGGGAGAGCAGTCAATCAGTCAAAGATGCTGCTGATCTCATCTCCCCTAAAGTGATATACCTTTGACAATGACTCAGAGGAGCTGTAAGCTTCTTGGACAAACTGCTCCCTCAGGACTTCATAGTCATAAAATCCTGGCTTCATTTATTCCTTCTGTGTTCAAGGAAACACACTGCTTATCATAGTTCATCCAAGATGAATGATATAAGGAACTATCATAGCTTGAATAGTGTTTTAATGAAAGGATTAACAAACTGATCTGACTCTCCTTTTTGTCAGTTCCTCCTGAGCTGACATGAGGTTCACAATTGGTTCACACCAGGTTCTCAAGCTTAGATGTTTTGGCTGTTTCATTTTACAAGAAAAGCAGTTCAGTTGCAGTTTCTTAATACTGCAAACTTTTTTGGCTCTTGGGGATTGTTCAGCAATAGAGTGGATTTACAAAGATACCTCGGTTAGCTTTGCCTTTCCTGAGAGGATGAAAGAGGACTAGATTCACACCCAGTGAAATGCATTTAGATGCCGATTCACACCCAGCAAAACACATTTAGATGCTTTTATTTTTGAGCCACTTGGATAATAATAAGGCCTTCTGGCTGTAGTGGGTTCCCAATTATGTTTCCTAAGTGCATCTATAATATATAAATCCTGTACTGCTCTTTTTGCAATGACAATATATACCAGGGAGTATAGACAACATTACAGTACTCCGTAAATTAACATTTACCGATTACACTACGTTGATAACCATCAATGATACAGAGCTGGAGGAAGCAAAAGAAATTGGCTGAAGTTTAATAGTTCAAAGTGCCAGATAATATGCTTAGGGAATAAAAGCAGAGCTTCGGCTGTCAGTTTGGGATTTCACAATTTGAAACAACAAAGGATCCTTGTCAGAGCTCATCAGGGAATGGCTATGAGCTACCAGTGCAACATTGCCTGGGAAAAAGGGAAAGGCATCACTGAGAGCATTGGGATATGTATTTCCCATGGAGAAAGTGTTGATATGAAGGCCCAGGATGCTCATGAGTCCTTTTCTTCCAGGGTGCAGCTGTCTGTGGCTGTGCCAACCCCAATGGATACCCGGAGAATCGACTCAGATTTGAGCAGGATCAGAGAACGGCCTTAGGGATTAGCAGGGGAACGGAGAGCTACAATCTGAGGGGAGACTGCAACTTTTTATGTTGATTAGTGCCAGGAGATGAAAACGAAGAGGAATTACGACTGCTATCTATGAATATATCAGAGGATCAACAGTGGGGAAAGAGACAATTTAAGCTAAAGGGCTATTGGCAGAAGTACAAATGAGTATAAATTGCCCATTAATAAATTCTGGCTGAAAATGAGAAGGTTCTTAGCTATTACCGTAATCAGGTTCTGGAACTCCCCTTTGAATGGGAACAGCAGGGACAGAAAATAAATAAATGCTTTTGACATGGATCATGATAGATTCATGAAAGACAGCATATGGAAAGGCCCCTGAAATACCAGAAACTGTGTTTTGTGACCCAGGAGGTTCCTTCTACTACTATATTCCTCAAGCAATGCACTATCTTATGCTAAAACATCATTTTTCATTATGGAACCAAGATTAATCCTTTTTTCCTTGTCTCTGGTGCATACCCAGAGGAAAACTTAGGGGAGCTTGTTACTGCATTAGTGTTCTAATTGCACTCCATACATATTCTTATTTCTCTTAAATATTTGTATTCTTTTTGGCAGCTTTGAGCTTCATGAATTTACTTGATATTATCAGTGTGTTATTCGGTTTTTGTGATTCAATATTCATACACTGACGTCTAGACTATTCTTATCACACATATGCTGTAAGCCTTATTTTTCTTTTCTAGTTCATTTTCTGAGTTTTTGAAGTACAATTCTTTTACAGATTAGACTCTTTCATGTAATCTACCCTAAGTTTTTTGTTTGCTTGTTATTGTTGATTTTATATGCACAATATAAAGCTCTACGGTTTGCTTCTCTGACAGAAAAGGGTAGCTTGATTGATAGAACTCAATTGCTGGTTTGAAATAATGCAGCATGTTTTTATCTTACATTTGTTGGTCATTTTATTAGTTTTGACTATCGTACCATTAAAAAAAAAAATTACAAAAAAGTAATCATCTTTGTCACACACCTCAACCCATAACTCTCTTACGGTAGATGTGCCACTGACAAAGAGATATGGAAATCAAAGATCAGATTCATAACCTTCTACTCCCACTATGGGTGACCTCAGTCCAAGTTTAGCAGAGAAGCAGGAGGAGTCAAATTATAAAAAAAAACAACCCAGGCAATATATGGCAGATGTGCCCCATTAGACTCAAATACTAGAGAGAGAAGGGGAACAACACCTTAGGCTAGAAAAAAGATTCCCGTTTGCCCCTGGACACGTGCTCAGGTGAAAATTTCCTCCACCTTTTTTGTGTTTCCCATGGCCACCGCAGGTCAAGCTGCAGCATCTGCGTCTAGGCACCATGTGGGTCACTGCTGCTTCCCAACTCACAGTCAGGAGACTTGGGAAAACACAGGATTAAAGTTGTTTTTTTTTCCTAGTTGCCAAAATAAAAGAAAAATTAGCTAAAAGTTAGATGCCTTAAAACCTGAGATATTTACAGTTCGGGTCTGCAAGCCAGGCTGCAGCTGCCTGGCCCCAGAGATCCATTAGGCAGTACGGGATTTCTATATAATCACAGAGAAGGTAACAATCACCCAGGATGACAACTGGAAACCCTGCTTCCTGAACTGCCTACAGCAAGCTAAAGCCAATTATAAGTCCTGGGTATAACTGCAATCCTTTTCCTTCATAGAGCTTAGATGTCTAAGCCTGGTCTGCTGGTAGGTAACTCCATTTGCTTAAACTCCAGAGTGCAAAATCTCTTCCTAAGGCCAGAGTGTTACCATAATACATCCAGGACATAAGCAGAGAAATGATGCTTGAGAATGGTGCTTCGTCCTGGGTACCAGGCTGCTCCTGAGTTTTCTTCCATAAAATAGTTACTGGACAAAACATGTTAATGTATTGCTGTATTTCCACCCTTTGCCACTACTATAATCATCAGGCAAGAGAGTCATACTCTAATGTGCATTCTCTGAGCCTATAAAACTCCCTTTTTCCTAACAGTATGGATTCCACATGAGAACACCGTATACTGCATAAGACAAAGTGGCTGGTGCGTCCCTGGGGAAATGCTGATAGGGTGTGAGGTGTGAATACAGAATCACAGAATCACAGGATAGTCAGGGTTGGAAGGGATCTCTGGAGATCATCTGGTCCAACCCCCCGGCCAGAGCAGGTCAACATACAGCAGGTTGCACAGGATGGCATCCGGGTGGGTTTTGAACGTGTCCAGAGACGGAGACTCCACCACCTCTCTGGGCAGCCCATTCCAGAGTTCTGCCACCCTCAAAGTAAAGAAGTTCCTCTTCATGTTTAGATGGAACTTCCTATGTTCAAGTTTGCGCCTGTTACCTCTTGTCTTGTTACTGGGCACCACTGAAAAAAGACTGGCCCCATCAGGGCCCTGAGGCTGAAGGCCAGCCTGGGTAATCCTGGGTCCCACCTCCTAAGCCAGTGCTATAAAGACAAAGCTGTCATGTAAAAGCTGAGCACCAGCTTTTGTCATATTAGTTATCATTTATAGGAAAAATTCATCTTAACTATACTGTATCAGAGCTCAACCCCCATCAGTAGGTGCCTCCACTTTGGGAACCTTGGTCCATAACACCAAGTGATGGAGAAAGTTGTACTTGAAACAGGGGAGGTGTCTGCTCAAGGTAAGCACAGCTGAGCACGGTGGCACACAGATCGTACTTCATAAATTCTACCTGATGAATCTCAACCCTCTGCTGGATCCTTCCACACATCACTGTCTATGTGTTGGCAATCACCTGCTGAACAACTTAATACATTATTTTAAATAGACATTAAAATGTATTTGTCTATTTTATGATCACAGGAAAATTACACATCTTGTTTAATGCACTTGTCAGTCTGCTCAAAACCAGAGGTGTCTCGCTGTGATTACTGTTCAGTGAAAATGGGCACATCTTGCTGAGGAAGTTCAGGCTGATTGTGATTAACAAGATATCTTTAAAAAGACAGATTTATTTTTTTTTTCTTTTTCTTTTGTCATTTCAAACATAATGAAGACAGAAAGAAGAAGGAATGTTGCAGGAAGAACAAAGCTTAAATAAGCAAATCAAATCTTCAAAATCCATCTCCAGCCAGCACTCCTTTTCAGATGTATATCCATCTTCATAACACTACCTAACAGTATCTCCCTACAATGTTCATGGATAAATTTATTTTTCAAGGATGTACTATTGAAATGTCTTCCTGCCTAAATCTTGACCTACAATATTTGGCTGAGCTTCAAAACAATTTGTTTTAGGTGGTGTTCTTCAACCATAGCATCACAAAACACTCGAAAAGATGAGATCAGCAGGTAATAGGAATGCAGTAAAATATTAGCGTCGCCAGTGGAAATGGCTCATTATTCTGACCTTTTGCTGTTTTAGTTATACCTTGGCTGCCATACAGCAGCATAAGCATAAACTGAACAGAAGTTCACATGGGAAAATTTAAACCGGGTAAGTGATTTCATGACTGAAGAGTCATTTATCTGGTTATTAATCTGGATACAAGATACGTATTTAAAAGAATAGGTATCCTTCCTATGAGAAGAACACACTTGTTTATTTAAGTTTATATAAACCCGTTTCTAACTTTTGATATTTTCGACGTATTGAATACATACTGAAGCAGGTGCACTGAGTTACAGAGAATCATCATTAAATTGTGTCTAATGAGATATGAAGCCTGCAAATACTGAACATGCTCATTAATAATCCGGAAGTGAAAGCAGTGACTAATAAAGTTTGTGAATGGTGATAGAGACTGGCAGAATGGATAAACTACAGAGAGGACCGACAATCAACAAGAGCAGACCACCTGGGCTGCTTCGTAGTCCAGACCTTGTCATATAAAGAGTTAGCTCATGATTTCCCAGCCTTATAATTAAATCACTTTTCAGGGCCTGAGGAATGCTTGGAGAGAAAAAAATGTAACTTGGTGGCAGGGGCAGAGCAGGCTCTGGTGTGAAAAAGGTTCAGTAACGTTTTGGGGAGGTGGAGGATGCTAGGAAACCTCTGAAGGGGAGCTCTGGAAATCCAAATGGAATTGAGGAGTCTGTCCCTGATGAGGTAGTTTCCCTCTCCTGGGTTGTCCCTTTATTAAGACTTGTCCTTAATTAGCCACGTTCCAGAGGTATGAACCCTATTCCCCTCCCGCCGAAAAAATCTTCCCGGGATTTTCACCTGAACATAAGAAAACACTTTTTCACTGTCAGGATAGCTGAATACAGGAATAGGTTGCCCAGAGAGGTTGTGGAGCCTCCATCCTTGGAAATATTCATAACCTGACTGGACAGGGTGCTGGGCACCTTGATCTGGGTGACCCTGCTTTCATCAGAGTGCTCATCATCTCCAGAGGTTCCTGCCAATCTCAGGGAATCTGTGGACCCTACAGGATGTCCCTGCCTTGCAAAGACCTGCTCCATCACTTCAACATGCAGCAGCCTGAAACGTACAGCAGGAAAGGGGTGCAATTAAATACCATCTGCAGAGAGCAGGTGGCAATGGGAGGAGAATAAGGTCAAGAAGGAGAGCTGGGGAAGAGCTTTCTCTTTCCTCTCCCTTCTCCTGCAGGCAAGATGGTGGTGGGAGGGCAGATTGGGCAGCGATTGCTCCCTGTGGAAGCTGCTGTCACCTTCCACTCCCACATCTCTTCTAACCCCCGCCTTCCCTCCAGCAGTGAGCACTGCCCAGAGCTGGCGGGATGCAGGAGGCTCTTCATCCTTGCACAGTAAATCTCCATTTCTTCAGGCAAAGCATACAGCATGTCACCTTCGAGCCTTTTGCACTAGTCAGCTATCTACTTCGGCAATAAACAGAGCCAGCTCTTGTATCTTAATTCAACAAAAAGCCAAGTCACAGACCAGGGAATAGGAAATGCAAGCTATATTCACCAAATGACGGGAAAAAGGGATCGAAATTTCATAATTGATACGCACACAAATGTGAACTCCCGTATGATGCTGTTCTATGCTATTGTACAAACGCTGTTGTAAGACCCTGTACAGTTAACCTTTGGGTGTGAAAAAATTGCAAGCAGTTGTAGAGCAGAAATACCAGACTGACAGGACGATACGGCGCTCTCCCAGAGCCCTTGCGTTTTTTTTTTTTTTTAAAACTGAAAGCATCTGGAAGGTCTGGACATCATAGTGGGGTGTACAAGTGTTCCTCATACCTTGGTGTGAGGTCAACCAAATTAAGTTTCTGTCTGAAAAGGTAAAGTTATAAATTTTAGAAGAGACAATACATTAGCTTTCTCTCTGACGAAAAAACATCTTCCACTTCAGCTTCTTAAATATCACTTACTTTGACTATCAAGTATTTCAGTGACCTTGTTCACTTCCATGTTTATGTACTGAGCCTTATTTCACATTCTGCTGCTGCTGTTTTTTATTGTCCTCAAACATATCTCTGTTGAATCTTTGCAGCATTCATTTTTTAATAATGTTTTATACTTCGGGCTTTTTTATTTCTAAAAAAAATATATGTACAAGCAAACATGTCAGTTACTTTGAACATTTACTGAATGCATTTTAAGAAGTCATCTCAGAAGTAATTATTTTAAGCCATTTTTTAATACAACAACCTCCAACTAAAAACTACTGAGTGAGTCTCAGAGTGCTCTGGAAACATTAATTAATAATTGAAGCCCCACAGTGTTCTGCTATAATAGTTACCCACTCCATAATTAGCGTCAGTTCACCAGTGATGCACACCCCTGTATACGATTCCACTTAGCTCATTGAGCCACTGGATAACAAGGACTTCTAAGTGGAAGAAGTGTGACTGTTACTGTAGTTTTATACATGTTTTTTCCACCTCTATTTAATGGGAAGCCAGTGCATGGTATGTCATCATCACTGTTCAATGTCTCTCTTGAAACAGTCCCTTGTAGATGACTGAAAGATCTAACTTTCTCACGCAGATCTCATTAAAGAACAATTGTGTTAAAGTCCATCTACATTAAGCAATGCCAAGTCCATATGAATTTGTTGTATAGCATCATATAACAGAAGAATTAAGAAATATCTCCCTTGTTAAAATGTGCTTCAGTACCAAATTCATTGGTACATTTACTGATATGTGCTATTTACAAGCGCTGCCTCTCACAAAGAGTCCCTGATTCAGGAGAAGGTGCATGCAAGGATGAGAGGACAATTAGTTGGCATTTCAATTCACTACTGCACGAAAATGGGATGGCAGCATTGCCAGACTGACTCTTACATGAGCAAAGCAGGACCCAAAGGGCATTTCACACAAGCTTTAATAATATTGAGGAGTACTGTGCTGGTCACAAGCGCTCTGTGGAGTGTAGGAGCTGTCGCACATAGAAGCCCCTGGGCCACCTGACAATGTAAAGCAAGGAAATTGTGTATTTTCATATATTGATATATGTCAGGTCTCCAGTCCAGTGGCCCAGTAAGTTCAGTTGATAATCGCCTTTGTGCCTCAAGCAGATACAGACTGGCAGTTGCAGTGCCATGTTCCCCTTAGATGGCACATCAAGATGTCTTGGTCCTCTTCTGGAATGACAGTTTGCAGAGAGAAATGACAAGTTTAGCCTCCGTCTTAGTTGTGTTGCCTCAACTGGAGCTGCAGACGTAATGGTGCAATAGAGCTGGGAAGGGTGTGGGAGTTTGAAAGCATTTCAGAGTGGCCAAAAGATTATTACTTTTCTTTTCCTGATATCGGGGAAAAAAAAAAAAAAAAAAAAGCTAGCATCTTTATTTACTTTGCTCAGTTCTCAGTTATGTGGAAAAACATAATTAAATCATTTTGAAATCATAAAAGACACCTATAATAGCTTTTTCCAACGTCCAATTTCATGCCTCTTCATGGAAGTACTACCTCAGAAATTGCTTCTCTTCATGAATACAACTTCACTTGACAGATAAAATCCTCAAAAAATTGCCGAGCAGAAACCTCAGGCTCACGAGGCATCGCCTTCCTGGAAACTCAGCCAAGGACTTGGAATCAATTACATAAAGGGATTGAATAACAACGAATCCCAGAGAACCAAACGTGCGATTCAGTAACTGGACTGTTTTTACGTGCACGACTAAACCCAGGGAAGGATAAGAGAAAGGACTTTAAGCTAGAAGAGAATTAAAAACTGGTAGGAAGGAAAATATATACTGGAGAAATAAAATTCTTATTCAATTGTTTTGGGTTTTTTTTGCCTGGGAGACAGACATATACACTTCTGAACTGTGGCAGGGGCAAGAATAAGCGATACAGTTTTTTACAAGCAGCATTTGCAGTGTCTGCCAGCTAAAGAGGCCGAACGTTTAAATGTTTCTCTGCAGCAAGCGGGGCTGGATGGCAAGTTGGCTTCTGGAGCGTGTTCCCCCGTTGGAGGTGCACATTTCACATTTCAGGGAGGTGATTCTGCCCCTCTACTCCGCTCTCATGAGGCCCTACCTGGAGCACTGCATCCAGCTCTGGAGTCCTCAACAGGAAGGACATGGACCTGTTGGAACTGGTCCAGCGGAGGGCCACGAAATTATCAGAGGGTTGGAGCACCTCTGCTAAGAAAACAGGCTGAGAAAGATGGGGTTGTTCAGCTTGGGAGAAGAGAAGGCTCCGAGGAGAAGCCCCTTCCAGTACTTAAAGGGGGCCTACAGAGGGCCCAGAGGGGCCTGGACTGGCTTGAGAGGTGGGCTTGTGCAAATCGCAAGTTCAACCAGGCCAAGTACAGGGTCCTGCACCTAGGACGTGGCAATCCCAGGCACAAATACAGGTTGGGCAGAGAATGGCTAGAGAGCCGCCCTGAGGAGAGGACTTGGGGGTGTTGGTGGATGAGAAGCTCAGCATGAGCCCACAGTGCACGCTGGCAGCCCAGAAAGCCAACCGCATCCTGGGCTGCATCAAGAGAAGTGTGGCCAGCGGGTCAAGGGAGGTGATTCTACCCCTCTACTCTGCGCTCGTGAGACCCCGCCTGGAATAGTGTCCAGCTTTGGAGTCCTCAACACAGGAAGGATGCGGACCTGTTGGAACGGGTCCAGCAGAGGGCCATGAAGATGATCAGAGGGATGGAGCACCTCCCCTGTGAAGACAGGCTGAGAGAGCTGGGGTTGTTCAGCCTGGAGAAGAGAAGGCTCCGGGGAGACCTCATGGCAGCCTTCCAATATCTGAAAGGAGCCTACAGGAGAGCCGGAGAGGGACTCCTTGTCAGGAGATGTAGTCACAGGACAAGGGGTAACGGTTTTAAATTGGAAGAGGGGAGGTTTAGATTAGATATTAGGAGGAAATTCTTTACTGTGAGGGTGGTGAGACACTGGAACAGGTTGCCCAGGGAAGTTGTAGATGCCCCATCCCTGGAAGTGTTTAAGGCCAGGCTGGATGGGGCTTTGAGCAACCTGGTCTAGTGGAAGTGTCCCTGCCCATGGCAGGGGGGTTGGAACTCGATGATCTTCAAGGTTCCTTCCAACTCTAACCATTCTATGATTCATGACAAATTCCATTTAGAATTGTATATTGCTGCCGGTTTCTGGAAAGACAACTGCCAATTCTCAAAATACTGTTTCAAGTGGTTTTCTCAGCAGCTCACTTACCGGAGTGTTACAAATCTGAGTCTTGTCTCAGATGTGTATATTTGTGTGCATAAATGCAGATGGTTCAGAGAAGGTAGAAAATATGAACCTATGAACCCCAAAGCCTAGAAAATCACTGTGATTCAAAGCTGCTCTCCTGATGCCTGGGAGAAGACACACAATTGCATGTTTGGTGATTTGTTCTCACCTCACTTTGCATCCAGCTTGGATTGCTTAGTGGTGACTTTTCTGGAAGAACTAAATATACTCAGAGCACCAGCTGAAAACATGAAATCAGCCATAACACTGGGAAGTGCGGTAACATTTGCTGCCATTTTACCATGGCTCATCTTTCTTCATTGCTTTTCTTATATTTCACTCAGCTAACGAGACTTTAGCCTTTGGCAATGTGTAATTGATTCAGTGTTGCTGACTTTGAAAGGAACAGAAGCACAAGAATTGCTCTTCATTCATTGCTTCATTTAGCTGTAAGTCAGCGATCTGCCCAGTGCAGCACCTCTGCTGCTCAAAACTGTGCATCCTTAATGCCCACACATGCTATGGTCATAGGCATAAATAACACAAAGGAATGCTTAATTTTTACTGAATATTTTCCATAGGACAATGACATTTTTTTATTTTTCATTGTGAGCTCCCCAGCTGTTCTTTCAGTATTTTTCTCCAAAGCACTTCCAAGCCTCTAGAGCCCAAAATAAAACCCTGCCTTTAGCCCATCCTATAAATCACACAACTGGTGAGGAGCGTACTCCAGTGATGAAGCTTTTCAGCCACCTGCAGCTTTTACACTTAGGTAACAATTCTGTTGTTGTAGCTGTAGGTACCTTTGCATGTATAGGAAAATAAAAATGCAGTTTTTCACAGGAGATATCATTGTCACATTTTATTAGTGAGGACAGTGTAAATAACTGTCATCCTCGTATCCTGCCCCTTTTGCTTCATTCTCCAGGGCATAAGCAAAAAAGGCTGATAAATAAGTTAATAGAACATGATGTAAAAATTCTCGGTGCCAATTTCAGCATGCCAGAGCCTGAGATTATTCGAGGCTCAGCTGCAAAGGATAAGACTGAAAATGAGCGACTCAGGTGATGTGCTTTAGAGGTTAAACTGTACTACAAAGATCAGCCCTATTTCTAGTTACTGAGAATAAATAAGGAATTGCCATGGTATTTACACAAGGGATTCATGTATTATTTCAACATTTGGTTACTACATTCTGGCACATTAGAAGTTAACCTGGCTCTTCTCTGGTTTCTGGAGGGGAAAAAAAAATCAAAAGGGAAGAAAAAAAGCATCTGTTTCTTTTTTCTCCAGTTTCTTTTTCTAAAGCTTCTGATTTTTTTGGAGAACAGTCCAACTGTGCCAAGTGCTTGGCTCGAGACAATAAATATTGCGGCAGGTTTGGTGGGGATTGCTGCTTCGCTCAAACTCTATTTTGATATATTCTCTCCACAAAGCATAGCAAAATTCTAGTATCTCTCAGTGAAGCTTTTCACAACTTCAAGTAGAAACACCGGAGATGGATGTAACTCTAGTTGCTCTTGGCTCGTTCCAAGTTTGGCAGAGAACCTGACCATTTTCTCATTAAAGAACTATTAGGCTCCGACTACATAGTACTCCGTACGCAGAGCCACCTACATCCAAATCAGGAAGTTAATAAATAAATCCAACACCTTAGTTTACATTTGTAGCTATTTTTTGCATCACAAGAATGGATTGTTGCAAGATTAGATTACTCAGAAATAAAATTACTGAGTATAACATTAACATTATTGCAACACTGTTATCTCTATATTGTATATAAGTGAAAGTTACGCTTATAGTTAATAGTTCTAAATAACTATATGTAACAAATTGTTAATGTAAAAATATACCTAAAATACTGTTAAATATTTATATTAAAATATATATTTATAAATATATTAAAATATATATTCTATAATGAAACACAGAATAAATACTGTATAATATGTAGTTAACAGTATTTTTTGAAGACCTAAGTTACAGGGTTCTCCCATCTATTATCATCAGAAGTTGCACATCAGAAGATAAACACTTTATCATTTGGGAAAATGAAGAATAGGTTCATTTACTTCTCTCTAAATGCTCCTTACAGGAGACTGTTTCAAGCATGCTTTAATTTTGTATGTCATTTGAAGACTTTCATAACGAGTAATATGGTTAATTTAGAGTAATATGGCAATATGGACTAATCAAATATGGTTTTGAAATTGGACAAAATGTCTCATTATCAATTTATTTTCTGTAGTCTCCCCCAGATCAAAGAACAAGAAGCAAACCTTTCTGCTGAACCAGGTTTGTTTGTTGGTATGTTCGCTAGTTATGCAGTGAAAGAAATCTATAGCAGCTTTTATCGCCGCCAAGAGTAACAAAAATCTTTTAGTGGAAGAGCTCTGTGGAGGCAGGAAGCCTCTTACAACTGTGGAACATCTTTAGTTGGGATTAGATGTCCTTTTTGCTTGACTTAGTAGCGGAACTTCTTAGAGGATGCTCAGACTTCAAAGAGAGTTTTTCTCCACAGAGATAAGCACTCCCATAATTTCTAGAAAATTCGACCCTGCTAGGACCCTGAACAGCAATTACAAGAAATTCACACTTATAGAATCATTTTTTTTTTCTTTGAAAAGTAATATTAAAATAAAACCAGGATACAAGCATCTTGCCCACAGTATATTTATATTATTACCACCAGACTTGTGCCTGAAAAATTATACTGTTTACATATTGGTGATAGCTCCGTCCTTATGCACTTATGTAAAGAGACATGCACAAATGTATTTATAAAACACCAGTGAAACAAACTTAGTGGCTCTTAATGGCTCTTAATTACCTTCTTGCTACTCCCTGTTACTAGCCTAATGGCAAAGTGGTATACTCAAAGTTAAAGATGAGATCGGAGTAGCTAAGCAAAAAAAAAATAATAATAAAGTCCTTTACTTATTTAGTGACTTTTAATAAAAGCCATTAAGTACATGAATTTCAGTACAATCTGTACAGCAGAAAATCTGAATAGATGATTTCTGTGAAAATAAAAAGGCAATTAAAGAGGGAATGATTTAAAATTGTGGCAGTATAATTTAATTTTTCATGAAGAAAACAGAAATTGAAACCTAAATTGGGAAAGTGTTTTCAGCAGCAACTAGATATGTGTGTACAGTTCACCTTCACTTTTTCTAACAACCAGGACATAATAATTCTATTTAAATTTAGAAAAAGCCTTGCTTTATTTTCTAAAGCCTATCAGCACAAACTAAACTTTTTGGGTTGATTTCTTTTTTGATACTATACAGAAAGTACTAGAGTTGATCGGTCCCTTACTGCTGCCAGGTAACTGAAGGGGATGGACCACGGCAACAGCAAAGCAGCATTTCTGTGCTTTCCTTCCTTCTCGGCAGAGAAGCCCAAAACACACACAAACATATTATATAGAACTTGTTACATATTATATATTATATTTCTATACTGATCTTTGAAAACATTATCTGGACCTCTATTTTTTTTCTGCACGTTTCAATAGATAGGCTTTGTTTTCAGCCCGGGATTGGAGATGGAGTCTGTGAACTTATAAATACAACTCCTATCACAGAGTCAGCTCTTGCTTGTTTTCAGCAGCAATCTGTTATCTGCCAAACAAGATAAAAAACAAAACTTCCACTCCTGAGGGGTCTGAATTTTTCTTAAGAAAATAATTATTCTCTTCTAACTAAATCCTTCATTTGATCTAGTTCCTAAATTAAGTAGTTGAATTTCAGAAGCACTGAGCATTTTTTAACTCCAGCTGCTAGAAGGAATTGACTCAATGGGAGCTATAGCTGGTCACCGTATCTCAGGAAAACATTTAATGTGTGCATCTAAATCTGAATTTAAGTGATTGATTAGCTACCACCCCTACAAACAAAACATAAGGTTTGCTGAAACAAGTGAAGTGCCTGTTTAGTGTTCTTTTGCAGCCAGAATCACAGAATAAATCACAGAATGATATGGGGTTGGAAGGAACCTCTGGAGATCATCTAGTCCAACCTCCCTGCCAAAGCAGGTCCACCCAGAGCAGGTTACACAGGAACGTGTCCAGGCGGGTTTTGAATGTCTCCAGAGACAGAAACTCCACCACCTCTCTGGGCAGCCTCTTCCAGGGCTCTGCCACCCTCACAGGAAAGAAGTTCCTCCTCAGGTTTAAAAGGAACTTCCCATGTTCAAGTTTGTGCCCGTTACCTCTTGTCCTGTCCCTGGGCACCACTGAAAAAAAACTGGCCCCAACCTCTTGACACCCACCCTTTAAGTATTTATAGGCATTGATCAGATCCCCCCTCAGCCTTCTCTTCCATCAGCTTTCAGTGGCATTTGGGTTGAAGAAACTTTGACATTCCTGTCTAGGGGAGGATTTTTTCTTTTCCATATAAGTTTCTGGGTCTTGCCCTTTCAGTAAGCAACTCTTGCCCTCTCTTTGATATCTCCTAAGTTTTTAATTTTGCTTCACGCTCCTCATTTTCTTCCCACCAGTGCACTACCAGAAGGTCTCTATTGTGATCATGCTCAAGAGTTCTCCAAAAAGAACCATCTTCTACTTCTCCCAAGCTGTTTACCTGTCCTCAGCCCAGCAGACAGAACAAAGGACACTGGACACAGAAGAAGAAACTTTCCAACTGCCTCTAACAGAAACAGTCTCTCAAACTAAAAAAAAAAAAAAAAGCAATACTTACACAACTCTGAAAAATAATTCTACTGTCGCATTCAAAGGAAGAGAAGTTTCAGAAGACAAAAATGTATTACTTCACAGCACTTTTAATTTCTTGTTTCTGTTAATGAGGTTATAGGACAAGTCAGAATAGGTAATTCATTACCGAAAGATTCTCGCTGGTACCTGACTATAACCGTACTATAATTGAAGCTATTTAGTATACATTGTCTACCATATATTTTTTTATTTCATGCTTCAGTGACTACTGTAAGTGAACTTCCTCATCTCCAACTGTACCTGCTGCCAGCCTTCCCCAGGCAGCTCCGGCCACCACCTCCCCTCAAGGAAGGCTATCATCAGGTGGTTCCATCCTGCCATCATCTGAAGCATTGCAAAAGCACGGTATTTTCATGAACTTAATCAGATTTTTTCTTTATGTAAGTGACAGCAACATTTCAGAGTAATGAGGAGGCAGGAACCACCGTCTCCTGCAACAGTTCTTTCACAGCCCTTCCACACATCTCTCCTTAATTCTCACCAAACTCAGAAGGAGAAGGGAACTGCAGCAGCCGTCAGTGCTAACTTCAGTAGCAGCTTTGATGATTTCTTTGGTGTAGCATTTTTATTTGTTGTACATGTCTTTCAATATGAGAAAATTCATCCTCTGGATGGAATCAACAAGGTTTCCTACTCCAGTTCTGGTGTTAACTTACTTCTTCAGCTTTGTCTTGCCATTTCCCTTCCTATACCTATTCTTTCTTTCTGTTTTTCCCCACAGCTAGTTATATACAAACCCATATATCCTATAATCCAGGCATGAACCATTTTCAGAAACACATGATAGGAACCAGCTGGTAACAAGACACAAACATGAGGACAACACAGTAGATCATGAGATGAATCTGCATTAAGAAGATGGCAACAGAGGGTTGTTTGGTTGTTTTTTTCTTTCCAGAATTAACTTAATTATTGCATAGCATGGCTTTTATATTTGTAATAATACCTATAATATCAGGAAAAAATCTTCTGTACACCATAAAGCTATATTCTAATGACCTCAGTTACAAAATTATGCCATTTACTTAGTCCTGCACTACACTACATAGTGTAACTTAAGAACTATGGTACAACATATGGTGTGGTTGTACTGTGTGAAAACAGCAGTTCAAACACAGTTTCATTATATGAACATTTGAATATACATAAATTCATCCATCCATATTTAGCAGATACAGTTTCAGAACTCCTTTCCAAGCCTTACTACCTAATGCAAAGTTATCCTTACATTTGCCCCACGTAACCTGCCACGCACATTGAAAACCTAAGCCAGAACACAACCCAAACCAGTAGGCAGCCTGCATCCCAGCAGTCACAATCAGTTTCGAGTTATGTCCTTTAAGAAGCTGATAAATGGACATTATTATAAAGATGTCTATAAGAGAGGTCTATCAGAGGAGCCTGGACTAAAATAAAGACTTCAAATACCATTAAAATTAATGAATTAGGTCAAGTCAGGTAATTCATCACCTGAGTGAATTGGAATCCAATCTGAGGCATCCTTTAAAAAAGACACATTCAAATGAGGTAGTGTGCACAGGGAAGTTCACAGCAGAGATAATCATAATTTAAATGAGAAAACGCCTGCATAGTTTTAGCAAAGTCTGTCAGGGATTCTGTGCAAAGGCGGCATGGTAAGCAAAAGCAAATTTCCACAAATTAATTTGACCTTGATGAAAGGCACGTATTTTTATCAATCAGACTTAACAAATATTGACTTTAGGCATTAACCAAAGACATACATAAACATCCAGGTTGTTAAAACAGTTGTCAAGTTCATTTTCCATCTCAAATCACAGTTTGCTGATAAAGATCTAGCTGAACTTAACCCCTTTTAAAAAAAAAACCTGTATTGCCTCATAAAGCAAGAGTTGGATGGAAACTCTTCTCTGCCTATCAACCGCTAAAAAAACCAGATGTGTCACACAAGTAGAGTGAAATCTAGAGCCAGAGTGCTGGCTAGGACAGGCACACCAATGAAATTGTATCCTTGTAAAATTATAACCACAATAAGCCCTGTGACCGTGGCCAGCAGCACCAGCCGGGGGACTGGGGGACAGCGGGAAGGGCACCGCTTTTGCTTGTAACTACTACTTCTCATGAAGGTTTTACTTCCACTGGAAGGCCAGCAGAGCAATGTGCTTCAGGGGTTGTGTTATGGGTCACCAAGTAGAGGACTTTCCTAAGAAAAGAGTAATGCATGGTAACTGTTTAATTTTCAGAAATATGAAAGATGAAATGATGCTTCAATGGTACTTTCTACTCTTCATTCTTAGTGGACTACTGGCCCTTCCCAAAAGCGGACGTAAAAACTGTTGGAAAACAGTGCTGTCTTCTTTGAAGCCACTCCATGAGCAGTTGAACGAAGAGTCAACCATCACTTTAAGAAAAACAAGATTCACAATACTTTTCCTGAGAGAAGCGTGCCCCCCAGCAGTCCCTGCGAATGTAGAAGATCTGTAGTGCCAAGCAGAGCAGGAGATCCAAGCTAATGCCAGGCATCCCTGCAGGAAAGGTTCCCTGCTTGTGAGCATGGAGAGCTGTAGAACTTCTTTCTCCTCCAAGATCAAAACCTTCTCTGAACTGTCAGATTCCCTGAAAGAAGGGAAGAGCAGGGACCATAGCAGCAGTCAGGCTTCAGCCAAGCACTTTCAAACGTTCAGTAAGGTGAGCACGAGATTAGATTTGAGGAGTACACAAAGGCTTTATTCTGTACCACACTATTCAGATGTCCATTTTGTGTCATATCCAGCCTTCGCTGAAGAAACACCTTGAGGCATTTCATGACTATGTTGACATTTCAATTACTCTGCATTTAAATAGATTTGGTTGTGCTGAGTCTTATTTCTTGCTAAAATACTTCCCATTCTAAATATAGATCCAAAGAGTTATTTACTAAGTCAAATTCTGACAGGGAACATACCAAGGAAGCAGCAAAGCAGAAAGTCACGGTATTTGCCTCCCCTTTTTAAAAATTCTTTCTGTCTCTCCGCCTTTTTTCATCTGCTCCATGACTGGAGGCTGTGCACAGACAGCACCGCGACGGCAGAAGCAGAGCTCCATAAGGAATCCTCCAAACGGGTTCGGCGTGAGGAAAGGCTAAAGAAGGTTTCTTTTCTCTGCAGCCTCCTAGAACTGGCTGGAAAGGGAGCTGGAGATGAGCCTACCCGCTGGCCTGGCCAAGAAGGGTGCAGGCCAACACAGGGAATCTGTGAACAGCCTAGAAATGAAGGGCTGTAAGAAACTCGGGAGCCACTCAGCCAACCGAGTGCACCGACACTTTTTCCTCAAAACGTCCTCAAAGTTTATAGGAAGCAATAGTAGGAAAGAACTGGAAGATAAGAACTGCTTCCATAATTTAGCAGCCTCTCTGTAATGACTGACTTCTCTACAAGCCATGAAAATGTCACAGCCTTTGCCAGCAGAGCTTGCAGAGCTCCCCAAACCAGCCCGGACGCAGCCAGCCCGCAGGAACCTGCAGCTTCCTAAAACATACAACAGTTTCATACTCTTCAAAAGAAACCCCAAGACTAAGAGTCAGTTGAGTTTCATAAATGTCTCCTGCCTATTTATGGCTAAAGAAAGTGAGAGGTGGCTAATTCCAAACTGTCATGGTATAAAGGTTTACATTAACATTTTTCTAGCTCAGGCTGTGCATTCCTCTTGCTCTGGCTGTTCTGCAAGTGACAAATGTTACAGAGCCTGAATATTTTCCTACATGCATATTTAAGATTCGCACTAACTGCTGTTTATCCAAAGAAAGTAATGGCTTTGGATACTGTCGAAAAATATACCATAACATGGGTGAAGTTTTTACTGAATCTGGTTTTATGAGAAAGAATAAAACAAGTGTGCACAGCTATTCAGCAATATATACTGCTCCCTTTTTTAATACACCTAGAAATATTTGAGGGAATGTGAAGGTGATCTCTTGAGAATATATCCAATACCCACTGTTACCCTTAAAATCCCATGCTGAAACATCATCACCAAAAATAGCTTCCTAAAGGTGACACTGTTATGAACGATGTCACAAGTTGCAGCAAGAGCCGCCTGAGTGTATAAGCCATATTTACAGTGCTACTACAATTTGCACGTTTATTTCACGTCTTCCTATTTAGCATCAAGCTTTTTGGTTTGGAGAATATTTTTAAGTGCATGCAGTTATGCATGGGGCTTGTTTGAAAAAATCTCATTATTAAGGGAATGTGAAACATATCTACAAAATAGCATTTTTGATCCAAAAAAAAAAGAATCTGGAAATCAACACACTGTTATTGCATAGCAAAAAAAAAAAAAAAATTTACAAGGTAAAGAAAGTAAATATTCCAACCAACGATATAATTTAATAAAAGAAGCAAAAAAATACAACCATTTCCCACATAGCGTCCCATGAAGCAGGTAATAAACAGATGTTAGCACATCTGCTCGTGTATGGCCTTTCATCTGTATGTACATTTTACAGGTCAACAATATATAGAACTATTTCAATGGATCCTTATGCACATCCGACTTTGGATGATCGGTACAGAAAGGATTTCTCACCAGCTGCCTGCCTTCCCCCAAACCATTCACACACCGACTGAAACATGGGAGAGAGTGAAAGCAGACTAGAACAAATCCTTCTGAAAATTCCCCGGAGGCTGAGGGTGCTGGTTATTTCAGCAACTCATCACAACACCAAGACCTGCCCAGGAGAACGTGGCTGTGACAGGTCCCAGCTTCCGAGACCTTCTTCTGGCCCGGACACAGAGATATCAGCATATTAGTAAACTAATCTGAAGCCATCTTAGAAACATTTTTTAAAATTCTCAACCCTAGCACAAGACTTTATTGCAGCATCTCCTGAAAACAGGGTTTTCAGTACAAGGACCATATGTTGCTGCACTGACTTTTACATTTCCCAGTACAGCTGAGGCTCCAGGCTTGATTCAGATTTTGGGGTATCGTATCTGGCTAACGGTAAAAAAGTAAAATCCTATGGATTAACTACATCAAAAATAATTATTATTATTCAGGTGACACAAAGGTTGTTGTGGGACCTAGAAGTGAAGCTAATTTTAGGTCATATTGTCAACTGTAGTGAATAGCTTCTTTTATTTTATATTTTATTTTTATTCCACTTCCATTTGGTCTAATGTCTCTGCATTAGGTGATTCAGCCACGGGATGCAGATGAGCTGCAGGGTGTCAGCTATTGGGATAAGAAATATTTCCATGGTTTTACTGCAATGCTTCGGATTCATTACACGACCATTACTATAAAACATGGGAAAAAAACCAACACTGAATTGTTAAATTAATAAGAAAGGAGTTGTGTAAATGAAGCACTATCACCATATCCCACCCTCTACTCTTTTTGCATGGAGGGAAATACAATTTTTTAATAGCTTTTAGTACAACCAAAGAAAAATTACATTTTAAAACGAAGCTTGAAGAAAATACTGAAGAAACAGAAATTCTACCTTTCCTTCAAACACAATTTGCTGTATTAATAAAACATAACTATGATCATCCTAGAAGTCCCCTCCAATACAAAGTTCTTTTGGGAACATTTATTAAAAATGTCAAACCTAGCAATGTTTTCTTTCTACACTGATTTAAGTTTAGTGAAGCTAATAATGGCTACCTTTTGCAAAAAGATAATAATTTCACAACGTAAGATTGAAGTAGGATTCATACATATCCTCTCGACTCTGATGTCAAAGCTGATTAAAATTAGAGATAATCAAGTTCTTTGTTTTTGCCATGGTTGGTATAAAAATGAAATGCATGGATTGTTCTGAGGGGACCCAAACACCGTAGTGATGAAGGGAGAAACATCCCACTGATTGAGCAAATGAATGTATCTTTATACTCTGCTGATATGCTATGATATTAAAATTATGTCTGCTCACTCTGGAGTTAGTTTATGTGCTTTACATATATTTGGGGACGTGATGTCAACTACTCTCTGTCCCAAGACACACACAGGAGCAGACTACCACTTCCCCTTCATCAGTTTACTGAAGGATAGGTAAAGCACATGTAAGGTTTGGTGAAGGTCTTCATTTTTAGCAAATATTCCTATGGTTCTTCTCTCTTTGTAGAGCTCTTCTTGATTCTAATAAGTGTAGCACGTTGTGTGATTGCTACACAAGCGTGAAAACAGGGATGGTGAAGAATCACATCCCTACTGCTATTTGTTACCGGGCTATTCTGACCCACTTGGTTGAGGAGATCTTGGTTGGCCTCTAGGATTCACTCTACTATATTTAAACAAATTGCTAATCATTATAACAATATTGGCTCCTTGGAGTAAGGACAAAATGGAAAGGAAAATCGATTTCCTTGTGAGAACAAGGCACTGTATCAAGCAGAGCTGTGCCAAAATTCAGACTTCATCTTTCAAAGGCAAAACCAGATCTTTATTTCAATACAAACGAGAACAAAACTGGGACTATACTCTGATGTAAGACTACTAACAAGACTCCCAATTAAAATTATACCAGCAAAACCCAGCAACACGTCAACCTGTAAGAAATCCAATTGTTCTGCAGACCCCGGCTGCCTACCAGGCTTAACTATCAGAAAAATACAACTACGTCCAAAACTATTTCCAAAAATTCGTATGGAGAACTTTTAAGGGACCAGTGTTATTTTTACTGACTTTTTACAATGTATAATGCTCTCTGAAGTGCCTTTATTAGTTCATTCAGGGGTTTAATAAATTGAGAGACCATACAGGATCAGAGATTTACTTTCTTTCAAGCAGTACCTCCAAAAACCCTTCCAATGTTCAGAAGTTCAAACCAAATGCTGACTATCACAGTGTGCTCTTCCTGACCTGAATATTTCAAATTCAGAGTTTCCTAATGAAAATCTCCCATCAAACATTTTTTATTGACAATGGTCTGCTCTTCAGAACAAAGAGAACTACACCTTGAGAATAAGAAATGTGTATCTGCAACCCTCCATATTTTATTGGCTACAAAAGTTCTCTGACTTCATGCTTTCTCCATACAAAAAAAAAAAAAAAAAAAAAAAAGACAGAGAAAGCTGTGCCATTAAAATCATACGAGAATCAAGACTGCACTAAGAGCCCATTATTGCTGCTAATGAGGCTGATACCGCTGCGTCGAGTTGCTCTTTTGCTACCGCTGCTCCAGGATTCAGGCAGTCTGACGAACTCGGATCCGCATTGTCAAACATCAAGAAGTCAGCGTGGGAAGGTCACAAAGTCTATGTAGCATTAGGCACATTGGTGAAGTCAGAAGAAGAAAGATTGTTTAGAAAATAGAGATTATGCAAATGCCTTGTCTTTCCCATCAGCAGAATTTCTCTCTGGCATAGGAGACTGCTGCTATTGAAAAAACTGAAGGCTCCTGTGCTCCACCCAGGTCGCTGCGGCTGCAGTATATTCCCACTTCCCCCAGCCACCACAACGTAACAGGAGGGTGACTTAAAGGAGCTTTCAGAGCAAAGTGTCACCGCTTGCCGTGAGCAGCCTGAGATATGGCACACACAGGCATCCACATCCCCGCGATTCGTGCTGCCTCCAACTCAGCATAAAATCATGCACTTTAAAATACCACAATCATAACTTCCCATTTTCAGATGGTACCGTTTGTTACAGGATGGTTGTCTGCTGTGTATTTTATCTTCTACATATGAAAAATTTATAGTCACTCTTGAAAACGTTTCTGAAAAATTCAAGGAACTCGCTATCAACTTTCTGTATGAAACAGCTCACATAAAAAATTTCTTCCTAGTGACACTACCACATTAGTGCTCAGTGTCGGGAAGCAGGACTCCCAGAACCAGCAAATGAGCGACTTAACTCATGCACAAAGTAAATTAACCAAAGGAGGCAGAATCATACGGGAAAGGCTATACTGAACTCGATATTCCTGTTTTTGTTGAAGGAGTAAGACAGGAGGCCCAACAGTCCAAGTACTGCTGTGTCAGGCAGGCCAGTGGACTAATATAATGGACTACTGAACCATAGGGACGATAAAAATATGGCTATTTATACCCAAAACATGATTCAAAACTGAAAATTTTCCCAAAATGCATTAAATCCATATTTAGGACACTGATGTCTCCCAGACTTTCAGCAATCACTTCACCTTTGGCTGTCTGTATTTTCCCTAATTTCATGGACACATCCTATGTACATTGATAAACAAGTACTTATTAGCGACATTGATTTAATTTAAGTTCAGGTGAAATTATTTAATTTCTTTCGTCAAAGATGGAGAAAGCAAATATAAAAGTTGGATATTGATACAAATCTGTGGAAAAGCAACTGAAAACTGGAAAAAAATGAAGAGCAGAACACCAAAAATCCCAAGTTAAGAGACCTGGTAAGATGACAATTACAGCTGAAAAATAAAACGCTAGTGTATTTTCATGATCTCACATCTCTTACAAGAATGACCATATCCCTAGATAAAATCTTTTTATTTTTTTTTTCTTTAATGAAATGACATTCAAAAAGCCCTTCAAGAAGAACAACTGGTAGCAGCTGCAATATTCTGCTTTAGATTTTTAAAAAGAGAGAAGATGACCTGATTGAAAAATGCTGGTCAGCAACAATAGCTTTGTCCCATCTTTTTTTTTTTTTCTTTTTTTTTTTTTTTTCCAAAGGAGAGAAGTGCTCCCTGACTGAGAAAAGAGTGGGCAGAAAGCATGTTCTCCTAATCACTCTCAGGTAACAGGCCCCAGCTGAGCTCTACCAGGCAACAAGCTTTCTATTTTCTTTCAAAGAAAAGGAGATAGACCTCATTTAGGGAATTTAAAGTTGGATTTTTTTTTTTTTTTTCCCCTCCTCGTGAATAGAAAAAGCTGCAAAATTGGCTGACTAATGCTGCAGAAGCTCCTCGCAGCCGTATTGGTTTGATTGTGCAAAATAAGGAGAACCCAGTACCTTTTCTGCGGGAAACAAACCTGTGTTTCCCGGCTCTTCCCAAACTGGCCAGCATTCCTAATTCTAAAGTGAGTATTAATAAACCTGCATTTTGATCTGTTTAAAGCTGTTTGTAATGGACCATCAAAGTATTTCAGAACAGATGAGAGATACAGTTCAATCTTTATTTTAAATAATAAGATCTGCAAAGGGAAAAAGGAAGGAAAAAAGACAAAAAAAGCACCAATGGTATCATTTGGACTGGTTTCCCTTGACCCTGACAAGGAATGACACAGAAATCAGAGCCTGGGGTTAATTTGGATTTCATAATTTAATGAATGGAGCCTGCCAGTCAGAGAGGAAATGTGTTAATAAAATCAGATCAAGTACAAGGGGGGATTAGAATTCCTTTCTCTGCGTGGGACTACAGTGGCAAAAGGCTATCGCTCAGAATATTAAAACTAAAAAGATGCTGATAAAACAGCTTAGCATGTTGAGTAGCTGGTGCACAAACACGATAATCATTTCCACGCTGAGCACAGAATCAATACAGCAAATTACTTCCAAACACCTAACGGAGTGTTTTCAATGTCACCAAGGAAAGTTCTGTCTCAGATCTCAGTCTTCCTCTCTTGCCAATACAGCTCCCACTCGCTTCCCTCGGCAACACCTTCTTCTAGCTCGGAACACCTCCTGCCTTGTCTTTTGACATCCTGCTCTTCTTCCACTGCACAACTTCAAGTCTCACCCACCCTTTTGTATCCTCTCCATCCTCACGCACTCTCAACACTAGGGGGACCAGCAGGGTTAGTTAGTTCTTAGGCAGCTCCATCAAAAAAGAAAGAAAAAAAAAAAAAAAAAAGAAAAATTGTGTCCAGAAGACTTTCTAATTCTAATTAGTTAACCAACTTTATGTTTTTTAGTTTCCCACCATCAATTTAATTAAAAAAAACATCTGTGGCCGGTTTCTATCTGCTCTCTCACCAGTTCCGTAATTCAGTAATTCTCTCCTTCATAATTTTGTCTTCCACTAAATATTTCTTTTCTCTTTTACCCTTCATGCTTTGTAGTTACTAACATAACTTCTAGGTCTTCTTGTTATTTTGACTTTCTATGACCCTTTTATTGTTGAGTCTTTTTGGTTACCACATCTTCTGAGTTTTTAAAGAATTTCTATTTTGCTTTTTCATAAATCTTCTTTTTAAACTGGATATGCTGCACTGGACAAACCTACAACTCTGTGTTTCGTGCTTCCCCAAGCAAACGCTGCCAGAAAACAACATGTAAAACTATTAAGAGCTGTAATAATTACAGGATTAATCTACTTTTAGTTTTGATTTGAACTAAACCAAAGAAGAATTAATGAGGTAAAGAAATCGAAATGTTACATGAACAAAATCCACTTCAGTAAGACCAAGAAATAACAAAAAGAGATACATAAACAGAATGAGAGGCTGAGTGGAAAACACCACTGAATATCTATAAAAAGGAAAACAAGCAGCTATAGCAAACAGGAATGCACGATATCAGACCTAGTAAGACCTTAGACAGAAAGCACACAAAGGCCCAGAGGCTTCCTGAATGATGGATTCGGGACAGAAAGCGGGATTATGCTCTACTGTTCTTTTCAGGATCATGAATTATGTTCTGCTGTCCGTGTGCACACCCTTTCCTTTAACATCCTCTGCTTTTCCATAATAAATTTTTGTGGGCAATAATCTGTATTTTTTTTCTGCTCCAACCCAGTTCTCATCTATTTCAAAATCTTTGCTTCCGTGTAAATGGTGACACTTCTAAAATGTACTCTTACATGTCCAGGGCATCCAAACATAGAGCAGCCCCCAGCTCACCCAGTTCCCAGGAAAACTGAGAGAGTCTGACAGTTCAGGGCTCATCACTGTTTCATCTGCTGAATGGTGGGTATTCCTTTACGGATATTTCTACCTGATTACACAAAATCTAACTGTGAAATATTTCTTCTTGATACAAGCAATGTTTTACATTGAAACGGTATGATTAGATTTAATCCTTGCATCTTTGGTGCTAAATGTTTAAAAAGGGGGTTGTGGTACCTGGGCATGGGTAAGGTGCAGACACTGTTCCTTATATCCAACACTTCGATAGCAGAACTACCATGAACATATTTCATCCTGAAATATAAAAACAAAACCCCTCACCTCCTCCCATGCTATGCTTCGATATTTAATTGTGAACTATTTGCAACAACATATTCCTCAACTACAGGGAAAAAAAATAAATAAAGGAAAAAGAAACCCAACGTTATACTATCAGGTTGCAAGATTAAAATTTCTTCTTAGAAATTAGACATAATCTCTGCTAAAAATCTTTAAGAGTACTGGATAACTCTAAGGAACTCTCTTCATATAAACATGTATTTTAACTTTTAAAGAATTTTTGTTCTCCTACATCTGAATCATGCTCCAAAAACTAAACAGACAATTTTGTGTGAGTAGCAAAGAAAATCACGAAAAAAATATACAGAAAAGCAATATGAAGAACAACAGTATTTGCAGAAATAATGTAAGCTCTGTTATCTAGGTTTGAATATACTTTTTAAAGATGTCTGCATCTGGTAAAAAAGCTTCTAAATCAGTGAAAACCTCTAAGTAAATTGAATATATTTTTCCAGCTCAATTATTAAAGTCAAACTAGGACCAATAATGACCAACTGCTCTCTAGTTAAACATGTGAGACTCTGCAGAAGGAGAAGTTCACATTCTTTGGAGTGTGGAGGCACATTCACACAGCAGATAGCTAGCCCAGAAAATAATAGATGGTTAGCATTATTTCCTTTATTTGCTATTGCTCTCTGTGGAGTCAATCGAATGCGTGAGCACTGCTCATCTGCTCCAGAGCAGAGTCAGCTGGTGGAGACCGATGGCATCTCGTCCCATCGAAGCTGTGTCACCTCATTGTACCTGCCCATGGCTATGGATTCAAAAACTGTCCTGTTAAAATTAAAATCACTCCCTGCATATATAACAAGCTGTGCGTGTCTCCTGGCTCATGTGCTCAGCATCTTTCACACTTTTTGATCTTCCAATTTTTTCTTTAGCTTTTCCTTTGCTTGCTTAAACATCATTTAGTGAAATATATCTGGTATCACATTATGAGAGCTATCCAATACCACAGAATACTAATTAATGTCCAAGATACAATAGTGGTCCTGGCACAGGGCTAGAAATGAAGAAAGAAAGAGGCTGTTCTCTGGGGAGATCTAGTACACAATTTGAATTCTAGTGTGAAAACTACCGTTTCAGTGACTCTTCAGCCACTGACCACGCAAAGTGACTGTTAAATCAGTGTTTATTATTGCTATAAATCTACTTCTCTACAACTCTGTGCAATTCACTTTTTATATCAGCAGTATAAAAAGTATGATTTCCCAGCCAGCAGCTTCCCTCTGTTAGGAAGTTTGCAGGCTCCTGAGCTTTTAACACCACAGGTTTTGAAGGTTCTGGATTTTAAACTATCTCATGAGGCAAGGCAGACAGCTCACGTATCTTCCAAACCAGCTGCAATTTCAATATTACAGTGTAAAATTAAGATTAAGATTGTAATATGAGTTTTGTTCTCTGTCAGAACACCCTACCCTTCATGGCTGGAATGGAAAAATGGCACAAACCATCTACATGCTGGTGTCAACTGGGATGGTGTTACAGCCCTTAAAAAATTGGAAGCTGGACAAGCCTATGAAAAATGCATGGAAATAAGAGGTTGAGGTAGAGGTGGATTAGGATTGGGAGAAAAAGAGATTTAGAGGACAGAAAGGACAACGTGAATAGTCAGAAAAAAATGCAGCTGGCAAAGGACGCATTTAATATATATATGTAATGGCTGTGTACCCTATGGTGTACTGATACTTGCCCAAGTGCCTCTTGATGACACGAACATATCATAAAAAACGTGGATAATCCTCATAGGAATCTCCATTCTCAGGATTTTCAGGTTTGGGGACAGTAGAAATGCTCTGTATGACAGCATTGTTCCTCTGGGAGCTGCGCAAAAGGAAAACCTTGAGAGAGCAGCAAATTGGCAGGGACAGGAGCCGGCGCTGAGCCCACCTGGGAAGCTACAGAAGTTGCATAATGCAAATTAAACGAAAAACCACAATTCCTACAGAGTGGCTCTTTTCTGTATCTTGGTGATGATTGTCACTCATCTTGATGAGAACTGTTATGCTCCTCGTTGCAAGCTGTTATTGTTTTTTCCCTGTGTATTTCAGGCATGCCGAATGCCAAGGCTTTCACTGCCTTGCTACTGTTCTAAGGACCTTCTAACTTTATGTTCTTCTCCCCATTTCATTGTTTCTTCCTTTACACAATTGGCTCTAGCATAGACTCATGCCCTGTTTTTCTAAAGACTTGCCTAATTTTGACTAGGTACCTTTTATGCAGAGTAAGATTTCTTTAAAATATGAACGTTCATATTTCACACTTAATACATGAAATCCTGGAACAAATAAAAATACCTGCCGTACCCAAGACACAGAAGGTAGCACCACGTTGAGCACACCTATAATTTCTAAATTGTGCAAAATGTATGCTTTGATCCAGGGAAGAGGGAAAACAGTACCTTTCAAGTCTAATTTTGAAAAAAATTACAGGAGAATAAAACTGGCAAATATATTCCCAGATTATGGGAATATATAATTCTGTTTCTACAATTTGAAGGATTTGGAAACTAGTTTGTAGAATTTAAGAGCAGTAAATCAAAATGCTGTCTGCTGCACAGCTGCTAACATCATGCAAACTTGCTGAGGGTGCACTCACTCCCACCGTCCATGTCACTGACAAAGATGTTAAATAGTACTGGTTCCAGTACCAGCCCCTGAGGAACACCACTCGTCGCTGCTCGCCACTTGGACTTTGAGCCCTTGACAGCAACTCTTTTGAGTGCGGCCATCCAGCCAGTTCCCGATCCACCAAGCGGTCCCTCTGTCCAAGTCCACTAATCTAAATGATATAATTAACACAGAAAAGCCTCCATAATAACAGAGTACTTAAAGCCAAGCCAGGTCAAGCAGTATTGGCTTGCTCGCTACGCAGTTGCTAAAATGAGGTCCCACCAGCTGAAGACAGCAGCTGAGCCGGGTGCTGAGACCTGGCTTTGAGCAGGAGAAGCTGCTACCTATAGAGGGTGCTCTTTGTCAGGGGATCACAAACCAAGAAGGATAAATCACTAAATAAGATAAAGGATATATTTTTTTATTGGATATTTGATTTTGGTACCTTTATTATACAGCCCTGTGTTAATTGCTGTTTGAGCTTAAAGAAAAAAAACCCACAGAAACATTCTTTAAAACACTACTACATCATGTTAGAACTCTTTTTACTATAAAATACTTTGCTTATATTTTTCCTTGTGGTAAAATATTTTCCTTGCTAGTGTCACTAGAATAGTTATCTTCTAATAAGACAATGATCTTTTGTTATGAGATGATATTTTGGTTAGAAATCCAGTAATTAATAAAATGTGACGTATGCTGGTCACGTAGTTCAAGGTTCTCTCTTTAAGGTCTCAGATACCGCGGTGGTAAATGTAGGAACCTCACCAGCGCAAAATACATTCTCCTACAAAAGAATATTATAACTCGTTATCTACATTTCTCTAAATTTCAGTTTGTACTTGGACACCAATGAACACTTTCAAAAATTAATTCTGTAGAGTAAATACTTTAAAATGCGTAATGTGTTCAACCCTGTGGCTACTCAACATAAATATAACCTTATTATACAAATTATTATTTTTTGCCAGTAGCAGAGGGCAGAATTCCCCATAACTGTAATTTATCCGTTTTCTTGGTGATACATGAATAGCTCAATTTCTCTTACTGGCTCACGCTGAAGAAATAGTAGAGTTGTGCCTCTATTAAAAAAAGCAGCAGGTATTTTTTCTTGACTGTATTGAATGCAGGTAGGGGACAGATTTAACATATAATCAGGTTTATTTATTTATTTATTTATTTACAGACTTGGATTTCAGAACCAACCCTCTTTTTTAGATTGGTACTATCTGGTGATGCATACTGGATCTACCAAAAATTGAAGCATTAAAGTGTTAATTAATAGAGGTGATGCTAATAAAATTTAAATAGTCTAGTGGCTTAGTGATAAAGACTTTTCAGACCACTTTTGGCTCGTGCTTGACAGCACTACAAAGAATAGAGCTACACTTTAGAATTCCCCTTCAGCTTGCCTAGATGTCTGATACTAGCTTAATTAGTGGCTTACATCTAGTAAGAAAACATAATTTCTTATCTTCTTCTTCTTTACAGTTTTTGAAATGTTACTTATATTAAAAGTTCCTTTCTGGTTTGGTGTTTGGAGCCCAGAAACTGAGAACTTTGCCCAAAACCCCACATGGTTAGGACTAAAGTTGAATGAGTAAAACGGGAAGAAACACAACCAGAAGGAAACGTAGTAGGAAAGGAGACAAGGTGCAGATTTTCCCTCTATTCTTCTTTCTTCACATTCACAAAAAAAACCCACATTGTGACATAAAAAGAAATCATAACACCAAAGGAAAGGTTACTCAGTACTTCTGAGTAATGAGACTATTTAAAGTTGGGACAAATGAGCAAATGTACTGCATTTCAATTTCATTCCCTTGTTCTGGAAGAGGACTGTCTAATGTCACTCTTAAGGAAGTTCTTCTCTTATAATTACAAAAAAAAAAAAAAAACCAACAAAAAAACCAAACGAAACCAACTTTGCTAAAGATTATAGAAATGCATATAGCATCTTGTTTTTTCCCTTTGGCCCATACTAAGCAGTGGAAAGTGAAACCACTTCAGCAAGTTCACTTTTCCAACTGCTAAAATCTCTGCCCATATTTCACAATCTAAAGGAAAAGTGGTTTGTTTTTTTTTTAATATACCATTAACGGTTGCTTCATTTTCCAAGGGAAGCGGTGGAAGGCTCATCAAAATTATACTACAGGGAGCAATCCTGTACTACAATAGGGATGACCAGAAGATACAGCATAAATATTTCATCTCTAATTTCTTAGATTAATTGATAAATAACTCTATGAGTTGATCACAGTAATTGTTAAAAGAGAGCTTTATAAATGACAAACAGACTGCTCAGTAGCACTGTGCCCATAAGATAATGGTCAAAATTTCTCCACCCTTAGATGAAAGCCTAAAAATTGGTTTACACTTACTAGCAATTAGGATGGAGAACTACAGGCTCACACCCTACTTGTTCAAAACTGGTCGTTACCACTTTGAGTGTTCCAGTGAATTAATGGTACTGGTTCTAGTAGATTACTGGATGAAAAAAAAAATATGAATTTTTGATCAATTTCATTTTTAATTGAACATTAATTTTGCATTTTCTCCGACTCTTCAGCAGATACGCTAAATCAAAATTCATACTCGAGTTCTACTGAGTGTGCCTAATTGATAATACTGGCTAATTAAAGTTACAACTTCTATGCATATTAATTCTCCATTTTTATTTTGGCACTCTGAAATTCCATCAGGCTTCAACTAATAAAGAATGCAAACATTAATATATAGTCCTCTCTGTTGCTCAGTATACATCTAGAGTTTCAAAGCACAGAATCAACTTCTAATGAAAAAGAAACTTTATGAATTCACTTGGAATATGAAAGACAACCTCAAAAAAGCCAGACTTTTCTGAACCTATAAAGATCAAAGTTGTGGTTTACTCAGGGAAGAGAGCTATTTGAGATTGCTTAGATCAATATACATATCATCTAAACTAAAAAGCTTTACAGATCTGTTTTAACGTACAGTATCAACTTACAGTTTCCTTTCCCTACATAATTCACTAGAAAACATAATGCCCAGTTTTCACTAGCAGTTAATGATGGATGCTATTTGGACTGATCTAACTAAAACATTTTCTGAATTTGCCCTCCAAAGTCTGTTCCTATGTGATTTTTACTATAACTTTGTATATCATGAGATTTGGAAAATCCCCCGAATCTCTGGATTTAGAATTATATTCCTCCTTATTGATATGAGGCTTCTAATGCACACAAGTACTCAGTGAAGAGGCCATATCTGTATTTCTGTAATCGTCACAATCTCGCTTTGCAGCCACTTTCATAGCATGATTGCAAAAGTTTCTATTGGGTAAAAATAAAACATTTACTCTTTCAGAAGCTCATTCTTATTCTGTAACATCAGCATCTCACACCATCTTAAGGGAAAGTAAAATAACAGAGACCAGAAAGAGAGAATGAACTCTTGGGCTCAGAGCAGTAGCCGGACTCCCACTGGTGCCATACATATGTCCAACCAGCAGCGTATTCCAAACCCGGGATTACATTACTCACATGAGTGGCTGACACGTTTGACAGCACTTGAGGAAAAAAAAAAAAAACAAGTTGTAGGATGAGTGGGAGATTGACTTTTCCTTAGAATATGCCATTCTTTGAATTGTCTTTATATTTCAAACGAAAGATATTTTCTGTGCAATTTGAAATAAATAAATAAATAATAATAAAAAAAGATTATAAGTATTACAGAACTATAAAGCAAAGAGATGTTTCAAAACTGACTTAGACCATTTCATTCAATAAACTATCTGAAAAAATCAGAGAAAAATGGTTTTGACAACCAATAATAAAACCTGGCTGTTTCAGAATGTTGTGTTAAGACCTGAACTTGATGGATGAATTTCATTGACCTCTCCATAAACCCTTCACATTACAGAGATTTCATAAACAGCACTCAGTAAGAGTAAATGTGCTTGTTGAAGAAAGGAACTAATGTGGATACATTGGCATTTATTAGTACATCATTGTTTTGTTAGATTACACTTTTATTTTTGAAATTGTAATAGAATTCAGGTCACTGATAATAACCACCATTCATTCCCGAAGGATTTTTTTACAGTGTAACCCCAGTGAACTTATATTGCTATCTATTATACACTCCAGATGTGTGCCACTAAGTGAGCTGAAATTTACAGCCTTCAGGACTAATTAGGAAGTGGAAAATTAAAATTAAAAAACTATGTATTTTTCCATATGATAAACTATAGCTAATGCTAGGAAGACTTTCATTATTGCTCAGAATCTTGAAGAATACAGCAAAATATATGATGGTTTGTCAAAACAGCCATCAGCTATTGCTGACTTTACTGGAGTCAGATCTACCCTGTGTCAGTCCCTGAATTAGACAGGGCTAATAAGTTATGACTGCAATCTCCCTAAAATTGCTAAAATCCACGCCTTCACGAGTGACACCACCTAGAGAGAAGGCAAATGGAGGAGGAGGACTTTCCCTCTGGCTCAGAGGGAGCTGCTGCCAGCTCCTCTGGGGCCTTCCACAAATCCTCCCCGACCCGGGGGGTGACACCAGTGCAGAGCACGGGGCTTGATCTCGCTCGTCAAACTCCATCCATCAGGTCGAGCGGTCTCACGCCTCAACACACCAAGTCTGACGAGGGTGTGGATTCTGCAGCTGTGAAGAAGTTTAAGACATTTAATACGGATCTCCTCTAGGCCTGTTCTTGTTATCATCATCGATTGTATTCCTAGGAGCTAAGAACTAATTGACAAGATCATGGTCATACTGTTATGGAGGAAAAAGTACAACATGTTTCAAAACGGATGAAAGAAATTCATAAGACTAGGCAGAAAAGGGTGATCCAGATAAAACGTGACTCTGGAAGACGCTCATCTTCCCAAAACAGAGGGCACGCACACCTAATCTCTCCACCAGCCCTATATTTTTCCCAACCACTGATTCCTGGCTGAGGATCCTTGGCCAGATGGACCTTTGCAGAGAAGTTTTTCTGTGGTCAGAATTATAAGAAAAAGTTTCTCCCTTTGCCTTATAATCCTCCTTACATTTACCTTTCTCAGTTACTGTACATAAAGCTATTGAATTAGCCAATAAAGGCCAAGTATTAAAGCTATTATTTCTGCACTTCTGAAGTTACACTTGAGAATAGAAGGCTTGGAAGAAGTTCTGCTTGATTCTTAGGGGAGAGAAGGCTTATTTATAAAAAGTAACAGATGTAGCTAGATGAAAAGAAGCCAACCATATCAGCTTTTTTTAAAAAAAAAAAAAAAAAAAAAAAAGAGAGCAATACTTCATTCAGCAAAAATGGATACTTGCAATATGTGAACATGGTATTAAAATGCTTCTGAAATGTTCAACTTAAGAAACGTTTTTATTCATAAGTAAATCAAATTTCTTGGAAAAAAAATAATTCCTAAAACCACTGAATCATTTGCACAGGATTTTTCAGAGAATCATGAACATAGAAGGCTTCTCTAGTTTTATCATTATTTCTTATATCTTTCTCTTATTCTTCTATTATAATTCTTATGTTCACTAAATGAGCGTCAGATGTCACAATCTATATTGGAAAATGGTTATTCTGCACCAAGTAATTTGCACTAGTGGGCCAAGTTAGTGCATGCAATTCCCTAGCGTGCCCTCACAATGTATGTAGAAGAAGAATTTAGGCTGAATTCCAACGACGGGGGAGACAACAGGATGAGAGACGAATGACAAATGGCCACCACTTCTGCTCTCAGAGCAAGTTACAGCCTGATTTGAAAACTGGGGTTTTTCTGCACGGAGCCATACAACTACCATCACGTCGTAGTATGTTTTCTAACAAGAACACTGTGGCTTATAAACCTTAACAAATGAGGTATATTTTAATTCTTTCATCTAAAAGCAGTTCTCCCAGGTGGCTTATAAAGACCAAGATAACTTATATTTCTGTGACAGAGAAGCAGAGAGAAAGTGGAATATTTTATCGATGATTTGAAAAAGTCATCAGCAGGCTGCAATCTGTATTCTAACAAACATGCTCTCCCGAACTGTGTTGCCACCATCCCTCACGATATCTTATCACCCAGGCAAAATTATCCTAACTTTGGTTTCTTAAATTCGACCACTGATTCTACTATGAAGAGCTCTACGGGCCTAATCTAACACTATTTTTGCTAATACTCTGCTGAGTAATACAGACCTAATTCACAGGAAACTCACTACAGGCTGTGCTGGTGGAAATTCACAGTGCTAAGGATTAAAACAGAATGGCAATGATTACTACAGGTATGTGCTTTGTATTTGCAGAATGTGTTTCTTGTTTATCTTCTTATAGCAATAATTAAGCTTGTTCTTAGAAAGACTGAATAAAAGCCGAAAACGACATAAATACATAAATAGCTGTGTTGCAATTAGTAGGAACTTAACAGCTATGTCACTTGATTACTAATAAATACAAACACGGTGTGTAGCAAGAGAAGAAAGTAATATGAACTGCAGGACCAGAGAGCTCTGAAAAAAGCCTCTTCCGTTGCTTATTCCAGGATGCTCAAGCACAGCAAATGCTACCTCTGCCGTCTTCGGGAAAATAAAAAAATCCATTGCCCTCCATTTAAACCAAAATGCCTTTCAGTCGTACTCGGGTTTTTTCAGGACTGTAACAGAAGAGCATCTAGGATACTTGAAATACAAACATCCTAGAACTTCACAGAGTAGTAACGTCACTGTTAAGTCTCCAGTTTCCTGCTCAGTTTTGGTTCTGTGTGAGTACTAACGATAACCCTCTTTGAAAGTAAAGAAACAACCCAAAACTTGGCTGAAGCCATTGCCACTCTGGGCCTCGCCGGTCAGAAGGGTCCCAAGGATATTATTAGCATGAGGTTTATATGGTTTTGTGTACAACAATTACTCAGAATTTAATGTTTTACTTCCGCATATTTACAATTTAGAATTGATCTGGGTGTGCTGGAGGTTATTTTCTTCTAGTACAAACAAAATAAAGAGTACAGTATCAACATCTACCCCCGAGGGAATAATACCTTCAGTAGAGAACCCCAGGCCCATCCATTTTCTGTAATAGCTGAATGGGAATGACTACTTAAAGTAATAGGTTTTAAAATCCTTTCTGAGATAAAGCAGCAGTACTCCAGCACTTTTTTGTTGTTTTTTTTTTTCATTGTGGTTCTGTTAGGAAACAGGTAGGCAGCAATAATTCAGTATATAATTCCATTTGCACCTAGATCTGAACACAGACTTGAGATTCCTTTGTATAATTCAGGGCTCCGGAATTGTCACATTCCGTGTATCTCGCTAAAACCTTGTATTATAGTTTGCAAATGCAAAACAGTTGTTAAGATCCCCATCCCTAGGGAAAGTGCAGGCGTTGCAGATTTAGAGTATTCTGTCTGCAGCGAGAGCCAGCCAGAAGCTCCATGCATCAGCTTTTCTCTTGGCCAAGGAAAAAGTGACCTTGTTCCCTGTCCTTCTTAGCAGGTTTGAAAGACATGGGAGGGACCGCAGGAGAAGTACGGAGCGACGGGGGAGAGGAGGTGCTTACGTTATCCTTTCGGGCTGTAATGCAAATATGCTCCGTAGGACTGCAAATATATGCCTGACTATCTTTCTCTAAGCTTTATTTCGCATTTTTTTCACATTCACCTTCTCTCTCCTGCCTTTCCTCTTAGGCAGGCTGTCACTGTCTGTCACCTCGCCATGGGACCAGGTGGCACTGGCACGCAGGAGAAGGCAGCAGCAGCACTGATAAAGGATGCGGGAGCCACGCAGATAATTATGTGTGGTGCTTAAGAGGAGGAGCGGCAAAACAACTGGCATCCAGCTCCTCTGTGTCTGATAGCAGGTGCAGCAAGTATCCGTGAAAATAAACTGTGCTGTGGGAATACAGGGGGTGGTTTAAAAATAATCTGTCGATAGAACAGAAAGTCCATGAGGACTTCAATTCGCTTATCTGCTCCAGTCGCACCGTTCAGCCGGGCAGGCTTTTAAGTGGTACTGAACTAATATATGTTCACATTAACATATATATCACATAGATGTATGTAGAAATACGCTATATGTCTTGCACTGATCTCTATTGGATGTAAAGTCAGTTCTGTCTGCATCCCTGTGTTCAGGCCAACCTCCTGTCCCCGGGTCCTGCGGAGATGCTCTTGTCCTCTCTAATAATACAGCTAGCACAGCAAATGTTGCGTGTCTCACGAGCTCAGAAATCAGAAGGCACATATAAAAATACGCAAGAGAAATGCTGGGACTTGACATCTTTTCACAGCAAAGCCATCGGACGTCCCTTTTTGTTCATGTATAATTCAGAGTGGGAATTCAACCTGAAAGGAACACACCGTATGTGCAGTTATGCACTCACAGTAATGAAGAATTTAAGAATAATGTTAAAAAAAAGAAGAGCATTCCTCTTCAAAACACAGCTCCATTTTTCAAGTGTTTTTCCACTTGAACAGTCAGTTTACAATTTTGGAAGCTGTTGGCCTATTTCAACCAAACTGAAGGTTGGGAGTTTTAAAGGTATTAAATTCTGACAAGATTTGTGAAAATCAATAGCTTGGCAGGTGAGAAACTTATTTCCCTGCCTCCGCTAACGGGGAAGCTGTGAAAAAACTCCCTTTCTGGTTTCTCTTGGCAATTGGCTCCCATATTCTGCCGTGCCAGTGAACTTATGGAGAGCACGGAAGAGGTCCAGGAGATGGGGCTGCCCACTGGGGTGACCAGCGAGGGGACAAGCAGGGGGTTGGGGACACTGCAGGGAGGCAGGCAGGGTGCCTGACAGCAGGCAGGGGAAATGCAGAGTGTGGTGGGAAGGTGACAGCAGAGGCAGGTCTGGAAGGAAAGCACAGGTCTGTGGGTTAGCACAGGAAGGGGAAAGGTACGTTTGTGGGGTTCAGGGAAGATTACAGCAACCTGGCATTTTTTGGGGGTATGGATGAAGATGCAAGATCACAGAATCATAGAAAGATATGGGGTTGGAAGGGACCTCTGGAGATCATCTAGTCCAACCCCCCTGCCAAAGCAGGTCCACCTAAACTAGGTTACACAGGAACGTGTCCAGGTGGGTTTTGAACGTCTCCAGAGACGGAGACTCCACCACCTCTGTGGGCAGCCTGTTCCAGGGCTCTGCCACCCTCAAAGTAAAAAAGTTCCTCCTCATGTTTAGATGGAACTTTCTATGTTCAAGTTTGTGCCCGTTACCTCTTGTCCTGTCACTGGGCACCACTGAAAAAAGACTGGCCCCATCCTCTTGACGCCGACCCTTTAAGTATTTATAGGCATTGATCCCCCAAGATATTATTCCATTTTTAATATAATTTGTGCTTAAGAAACAACTCCTTTTTGTCTTGGTCTTTGGCGAATAAGGATCTTCTCACTTTCTGACTCACTACTTTCTTGGTCTTTGCCCTGTTTCCAATAGCTGAACCCCGCGTTTCCCCCTTTCCAGAGGATGCTGCGTTCTTGTCTTACGTTGAGAATTCCACAGCAGCAGCTCTTCTCGCTGACTCCTGCCTTTAATCCCTCCAATCCTCCCACAGTGCTCTGATTCACATCTCGTATTCCTCTCCAGTTTTCAGAGTCCTCGCCCCGCATCCTCCTCCAATACCTATCCCAGGTATGTTTTCCTGTCTACTCCAAAGCGCAGGTGTCCAGTTTTCCCGCCTCTCCCCCTCCGTCTTATTTTTTATTTCTGTAGCATGAAAGGAAAGACAGGACCAACATGGTGCCCCCGGTCCCTTTGTCTAACAGTAGTTTAAAGCCACCTCTAGGACTTTGCCAGCCATCAAACTTCTTGAATAGCCTGCAGCTGTTTTTCAACTGCTTTTACAAACGTCTTGAGGTGTTAAAGTGAATACAATTTCCTTCAGCCTGAATGGCTTGGAATCATTTATTTCTCTTCTATACCAAAAGGCAAATGTGGATTTGATGTCTCTGACGGTTGTCTTTGTTCAGGGATCTATATGTCTCTGCTTGTAGACTGTTGCAGCAAGATAAAAACCTAAGAAGCATTAAAAATATTAGCCGTATTTCAACTGACAGCACATATATCTCAGTATTAACCATGAGTACATAAAGAAAATCAGCTTGTTTTATGAACAGGCTCTGCTGCGATTGTAGTAATAGACCCGGCGCTATTAAAGAGTGACAGTTTGTTGTGTTTCCATTACAACTGTCAGGTTTCAGAGCTGTACAACCCTCACCCAATTGCCTCTGGTAGCGTGCCATGCCGACGATGAGCATGAGAAGCAGAGCGGAAAGATTAACTGCAAATCAAACTGAACGAACCACACAGGTGAGGAAAAGTTTGTCGAAGGGTAATGGCTCCGTGCTCCTGAGGCAGATACAAGCTGTGAAGGGGAAAGTCTGTTTTCCGAATCCAAGATGAGATCAGGAATGTCAGAGATTTAACCGCAGCCCCGCAGTATCTGCTCATGCAAGCTATTAACTTGCCGATACTCCAGCAGAATGCTGTGCAGCTCAATTAATACCTGTAAAATGTTTGAAAATGAAACACTAAGAATTAACCCTGCTATCAGAAAAATCAGTGGGAATTATGCCAAAATCCTGTTTTCCAGCTATTCAGAATCTCCCATAGACTCTCTTTTATAGAAGAGTTACAATCGCTTCTCGTTTGTGATATCCTATTATCCATTCACCACTTCCCTTTCAACAAAATCTTCTTAGTCAATGGTTCTGGTTTTCCCTATTTAAAACTGTTAATTCTTATCTCTCGCTTATGTTGTATTGCACAAATCCAAACCCAATTAAAAGAAAAAAGGTAATTGTGTTGACAGATTATTATCAATATTTTTAAAGGAAAAAAAAAAAGTCTTAGAAATGACTACAAAGGACAAATATTGTTGATAATTAAAATGCAAATTCTAGGCCTTTAAACTGAAACCCGGTACATGAATTCTGTGTGACATAAGCTGGTGAAAAACGCTATTACATTTCGTTTATCACTTCACATAAGCAGACAAGAAGAAATCTGGTAGTTAAGTCTTTCTCTCTGAGATCTATGAAGTTTTCTGCTGAGATCTGACACCCATCAGGACGCCCTACGAAAACTTATTGTACTGCTAAGAATGATTTATAGTGTGCTATGAACATTGTTGTTTCGTATGGTGAGGTCTTGTTAGAATGCTGATGTATTAAGACAAAGCGCCATCACCTCCTGAACTTAGCTGTGATAATACATAAAAGCTGTCTTGGTGGCAATCCACCGTCAGCATCGCCATCCATAAGAAACAGTATCTTTCAGCTCCGGGGAGCTCTTCATAATGCAGCAACATCCCTCAGAGACAACAATTTCTGATCAATCCTGAGCATCCAAAACCACACGGAGGAAAGACGTCTCATACGTTCATCCCCAAACGGCATTGTCCCCTTGCCCCACCACTTAAAACAGTGTGTTTGTTAGTCCAACTCTTGTTAAAATTGTGGCATTTCAGGTCTTCATAGGATCATCACAGAATGGTTCGGGTTGGAAGGGACCTTAAAGATCATCGAGTTCCAACCCCCCTGCCACGGGCAGGGACACCTCCCACTAGACCAGGTTGCTCAAAGGCTTAAGCAATGCAGAACATAGTTTTAGTGTTGTGACTGTGCAGTGGTTTCCTGTTTGGTAATTAATTTTTAATTAACTCACAGATCCTTAAATGCAGGGAATTCCTCTTATGGCAGCTAAAACTAAGCAATATAGCATTTCGGTCAAATTATCTGTTTGAATTGCATTTTCATGATGGTTTAAATACCATCTAGTAAGAAGGTGTAACAGCAGAGTAACAAACTCTTTATAATAAAATATTACATACATACTAATGGCACTGCCTAACCAAATTTCCCTTCTGCAATTTCATGCATCTCTGATACTTCGTAAACAACTAAAAACCAACATAAATCTCCTGCTGCTGCACACAGGACAATTACAGATTTCAGCCTCGTTGCAAACCAGATATCAGAATGCAGATCAGCAGAAACTTGCTGAACTGAATCAAGAAAGAGAGAACTTTATCCCCAAGAGAGATGTTATGTAGATGCTGAACACAGGCCCGAATCTTTGTCTAACTGACGTACAGGCTTACAATTTAGCCATGGATACTCTGGCCGAAAAAGCTTATAGATAAAAGAGAAGTAGGTAAGCAGTCAAGGTGCTGCTCACGTCACAGAATCACAGAATCACAGAGGTTGGAAGGGACCTTTTAAGATCATCTAGTCCAACCAATGAAAAAAAAAAAAAAAAACAAACACCACAAAAAAAAAAAAAAAAAAAACAAAAAACAAAAAACACACAACACCCACAAACAAACCACACACACCACCACACCACCCAACACTAATCCATATTCCCAAGCACCATGTCAACTCCTCTCTTGAATACCTCCAGGGATGGTGCCTCAACCACCTCCCTGGGCAGCCCATTCCAATGCCTGACAACCCTTTCAGTAAAGAAATATTTCCTGATATCTAACCTGAACCTCCCCTGGCATAACTTGAAGCCATTGCCCCTTGTCCTATCGTCTGTAACTTGGGAGAAGAGACCGACCCCCGTCTCTCTACAGCCTCCTTTCAGGTAGTTGTAGAGAGCGATAAGGTCTCCCCTCAGTCTCCTCTTCCCCAGACTGAACAACCCCAGCTCCCTCAGCCTCTCCTCGTAAGACTTGTGCTCCAGACCCCTCACCAGCTTCGTTGCCCTTCTCTGGACCTGCTCCAGCACCTCAATGTCTTTCCTGTGGTAGGGGGCCCAAAACTGGACACAGTACTCGAGGTGGGGTCTCACCAGTGCCGAGTACAGGGGGACGATCACCTCTCGGGTCCTACTCACTACACTGAGTACACTACACCATTACTATGTTAACCAAGGAATATTTGTTTTGTTTGAATTTAGCAATCAGACTGCTACAGCTTATGTATGAGCATATATTTAGCAAAATTAGCAAAGTTAGCAATCAAGTAGCTGAAAGAGATCACCCCATGCAGCCAGTGAGGCACAGAGGTTTCTACGTGAAGAAGATGAAGGCAGGGTCCTTGGGCTTGTCTGCATTGCAGCAGAGAGGCTGCTGCAGGGGGAGAAGCTCTGATCACCCAAGTCTGCAGCGGCCAGCTGATCAAAGGAACGGCTAATTGATAGGGAATGTTCATGATCATTTGCATAATTATGATTTGGTTGCTCAGATCTTAGACAGTTCTCATTAAATACAGGTCTGCCTTGACAGATGGACAGTAGTCTGGTACCTCTTGAAGCTGAAAGGGTTGTATCTGACCATCTAATCGGAGGTTATAGGAGTGAGGAAATAACGTTCCCATCTGTAGCGCTCAGTCACACAACGCGAGCATTAAGTATCTGGGATCTCTGATACGGAGCAGGGTCAAGATTCATTTTTCGTATGGATGAACTATTATTGGATCAACTATCCAGCAATATTTCCAAAATCCCATAATTTGATGAAAATGCGTTTGACCCTACTATTAGTATCCTTTAAAGGAGCTGATGAAAATGCTTTACCACCAAAGTAAAGCAAGAAATAAAGATATCAATATATGCATATATCCATATAACCAATATATGCAAATCAAGATATCAATATATGCAATATATGATTGGTTCTAACGAAGAAGAAAACGCTTCTAGTCAGTGGATCTTGCAGTTGGAGGGTAAAATCGGACACAGCTGAATACTTTCACTACTAATTAAAAACCTGGTACCTTACATACTGACTAGTAAAACTGCACAGTCATCTTGCAAAAAAACACATTATCACAGTTGGGTAAAAATTTTACAAAAATGAAAGGAAATTCTGAATAAGAGGGATCCTCCATCTGACTTTTATTAGACTGTTAGCAGTTAAAGACGGGAAGACTGGAGGGATATTTTTATGTTCACTGGTTGGTAGAATGAAGGGATTTCTCTTGAATGCAGGGAAAAAAAGTGGACCTTTGCTGACTTTACAAGAAGAGAAACAGCTATGTTCTAACTATTTCCCTTTCTTATTCAAGATCACCTCACCCAGATGGCTTTACTCGATCAGAGCTCCTTTGAAAAGCCTTGGCAGCACACCCTTAAAATTCACCGAAGTTCCCCTTTGCCCTTCCAGTCGCTTTCAGTGGAAGTTACAACTTCTGCTGCGCAGGATCTGACCCACTCTAACTGGCAATACTTGGGGAACATACATTTCCCCCTAAAAGCTTTTGAAGCTTCAATTTCCATTAATTTTGATGCTTCAATAAATAATGCAATAGCAGACAACTTTATGAAAGGACGCTATGAAACATGAAGTGCAAAGAAAAAATGGCCCACCAACCTTCCTTGCATTGGGGTTTTGATCCATTGAATAAGTTTCCAGAATTGAAATGAGCATGTTCACAAACTCCTAAATGTAACCTATTTTTCTATCCAAAAGCCACGTTAACCTAATTGCACAAAACAGTAGGAATTGATAGTAATTTTTTACATTCAACAAACACATAAGAAAAAGAGCTTGTTTCAGGAGAAGCTATAGTAGGGAATACAATCGTTTGTTCTCTCTGTTCTTGCCTTCAGTAGACAACTACTTGTGTTGAAGAATAAAATTTAGTGACAAGTGCTCCATACATACATACCCAATTATTTTATTCTCTGAGGACTGTTTTTTTATGTATTTGGGAAAAGAAATGTGTGAGGTAGACTGTGATCTTTCTCATATGCAGCAGATCTGACTACTGTGTTTCTACAAGGCCACGTAGCTAATACAGCTTTAATTTAAGGCCACAGCAAACTAAATAAATCTTGTTATTGTCAGTTAACTATAATCTTTTATTTACTTGGATTTGACACTAATTATAGTAGAGCTTTCATAGCAATAAATATCTTCTAATACATTTATCAAGGACAAAATAACAAATACTGTAATAAGACAGTGACTTTGGGTCAAATTCTATTAATTTGCATTGATATAAATCAAGATTCATTCTTTGGATTTATACTATAATATAAAAAAAGAAAAAAAAATACTTTGGTTTTATGCTTTATACTTTGATGCTGTGCCTCTTGAATGAAGTTAATTTAGACTCCATTGTACATGTCAGTCTTCTACGTGTCATTTATATTTTTTAATGCAAAACTAAGCATTCTCACATACATCTCCAAAACAAAACGTTTCCATGAAACAATAAAGAAATCAAGGTCCTCATTGTTTGTTTCTCCGTGCTTCAAAATGCCTTTTGATAAAGGGATTGTTAAGTACAGTTTATAGATCTGGAACAAAAATAGCTTATGCAATTGCAGGCAACACTCAGATTTTTAGCTGAATGTGCTCATAACAATCTGGCATTGTTCAATCCTCTGCCAGAGCTCTCCTCCTCAGATGTTCACCAGGTGTGGTGAGACACACAAGCAGGCAGCATTTGAGGCAGAAGGCTTCCTTAGGGAACTGCCTCATTCTTGACGGTGCCATAAGAGGTCTTTTAATTCTTTCCATCTGGCAGCTCCCATCACAAATGAAATCCAAACCTCTGGAGTGAGATTTGCACGCACCCTTGAAACGCTGCGTCTGGGTGTTTAGACCAGAGAATCTGCACTAGGACCTGCTGTTTGCACTAAAATTCACGTTACAAAATGCAGAGATGGTTTTTATTATTATTGCTATTGGTATTTTGAAAATTTGCTGAAAACAGCGACAGCTGGGGTTAAGAAGAGGAGACACACTGTTCCCCTTCACTCTACTTTCAATGTGGCTCAAGGTCCGGGAAGCCACTGTTCCCTGTTGCAAACCCAGTTCTCTCAACACTGTAGACTTCAGCAACGACTTTATAGAAATGTGTATCTTATTTTTGTTGGGTTACATGAATATCTTATTTTAATCCCTCTTTGAAATGTGTTTATTGTAAAATCTTGAACTGTTGGGATTGAGCTCCCATGAACAAAATAATTTTTTGGGTTTATGTTTCTAATGAAGTTCGAATTTTCATTTTACGAGTATTCATGAAGCTATAGCAGTTAGGTTTGAAGCAGTAGAAAATTCTTCATTTTTGGGGCACTGGTAGAAACATGAGAGGCGGAGACTTCTCCCAAGCCACAGGTGATAGGACAAGAGGAAACGGCCTCAAGTTGCACCAGGGGAGGTTCAGATTGGACATTAGGAAAAAAATTTACACTGAAAGGGTTATTAAGCATTGGAACGGGCTGTCCAGGGAAGTGATTGAGGCACCATCCCTGGAGGTATTTAAAAGATGGGTTGACATAGCGCTTAGAGACATGGTTTAGTGATGGCTTTTTATCAGTTAGGTTGATAGTTGGACTAGATGATCTTAAAGGTCCCTTCCAACCTAGACAATTCTATGATTCTAAATAGGCAAGTACGGCTAAAGACTGTGTAGTCACTGTGGCTGTAATGGCCATTGAAACATGAGCTGTAAGAGCTAAAGACAAGGAAAGCAATGAAAGAAAACATACAGGTAACATTCCCCTATTGAATGTCACTCGTGAGGCATAAAGTGCAAAATATTAATGACATGAGGCCCTAAAGTTTAGGGTTTTAAAATTCATTAAAACAGCACAATATTATTACAATGAAAATCATGCAAATGCAATAAAAAAGCAAATTTATCTGCTTTTTTTTCCCTATGGCAGGGCATACAGATAATTTGCACTGGCTCAAAGCACAGCAACCTAAGGAAAAGTGTGCCCCAATATAACAGTGAATTCTTATGCATGACTTTGGACTGTAGCTCCCATTTCATGTTGCATTTTATTTTTCTGTAGAAATGCATTTTGTATTCCCAATTCCACAAACGATTAAATCTACTTTTGTTGTTTTTTTTTTTTTCTTACTGATAGTTTGGAAAACTGGCTAGCACACATCAGTGGCGCTTTGTCTGTTTGGAGACCAGCCATTAATTCAGATAGTAAGTATCCAATTTGCATTTCTATCAAAATAGAAAAAGACAAGAACACTGCCACAAATTTAGCACCTCCTCCTGCTCCCAACCTTCTTTTCCCCTCCCGCTCCCCTTACAGACCTTTCCCCAGCAGAGCTGAAATTAGCCTATCTGCATACACAACATCCACAGACAGATTCAGAGGTTCTTCTCGTTTGATTTTTATCAACTCAACAGGGACAATGTGAATCTTCACTGCATCTCATTAGGGACCAGCCAATTACACTTACTTGAACTCCCAAGAAAAGATGGATAAATAATTAACAATTTAATAGATGATTTAAGATCCAACTTTTACTCATAAGAAGACTGTCATTTTTTTTGCAAATATTTTTCTTATGGCCTTTGGAAATACCCTGTGAGCTATTTCTGTAAATAATTCTTGATCTGTAGTTTCTAGTTTTGTAAGAGATCCTTTGGGGTGTTTGTTACTCAGCACTTACACTCTGAAATAATTGTCTGAAACCACAGATCATATGTTTCTGTTGTATTTGGATGGCTGCAATAACTATAATTATTTTCTGACGCGAATATGAAATTTCTGCATCTAAAGAAAAATTTTCTGCAATGCTATTTTAAAACTGAAGTTTCTATATGCATTCTTGTGACTAGAACTACTAGACGGTTGGAATATACCAAAAAGCATGTTCACTTGAACTCCTAAAATTATGCGCGCTAACAGCGGTTTGCAATCTTTCTGCAATGTCACCGGGGAGTAAGATATGAAATAATAGATATATCACTGCAGTCACTGAGGGTTGCTTCTGTTCTGGTATTCTTCCAGCCTCAGGGGCAAGCGAGTCAAACACCCGTCTCCGATCCAGAGTCTGAATGAAAGTAGAAAGGGAAAAATCTCAATACGCAAGTAACCAGAGCTGGGATGGGTAGGGAGGAGCAGGGAGCTAATGTTAAGAACAGAAAAAGGTATGGAACTGACAAGGAATGAAAGCAAGTATCCTCTGCTAACAACGTATAGAATATTTAATGGTTTTATTCCAGGACCTAAACACCTCTCTACACGAATAAAACATGCGCCTCTCTGTTTCAGACATTATTCTTCCTGTTTTTAACATTTTTCACAAGTCTTTAGTGTGTCCAGAAACCAAGGAAAATAAGAGGACAATCAAGATGTGTATATACAGGCATGTATAGATTACAAAGTATGCAATATGCATATATATAAACTAAGAGAGCTTTCCACTTGGAAAGAAAGAACTATCAATGAATGGATTGAACCCATACTTAATTAACACTATATTTAATTATTAAAACATCACAACTATAGCAGTATAAAAAACAGCTGACCGAAGACTATCCTTCTTTCCAAACTGTATAATTACAAAGTCCACAATAACGAACTCATCCCAATACTACAAAAAAAAAAAAAATTATCTACTAATAGAACATTTTACTAATATTGCTAGAGAACTGAAATTGTGCAAAACTACTCACTTAGCAGAAAAATTAGAAAAATATTCACGTACACAGCTCCTGTTATAGAAATGTGGAGGCATACATGTTTTTCATAAGGGAAAAATAGCCAGAAATAAAAAGATATACTAACACATCAAAGAAAAAACAGCAAAATGCTTCTGGAGAATAAACAGTGTTATGAAAGGAAGCATCAGAAAAAAAAGCCCTTTTCTTTAAGACAAGCTTTTTTCTCCATTTCTATAGCTAAAAAAAAAATCAGTGGTAAATATATATTAAGAATGAAGCTCAATAATTCTTTTGGCTTCTCAACATTCCAAAATAACTATCTCTTGTCTTAAATCTTTCTCTAATTTCTTTAAACAATTCTTTGTCTGCAGCCTATTTATAGTGGAGTTAAATACTCAATAATCCAAAAGTGAGCTGCTTTGATTATGAGCTCGCTATGTTCTGCTTCTTGAGTGGATGATAGGTCTTAGAATTAGCTGTCTGTGTGAATTCATTAAAGATACTGGTAAGAAGCCGGTAAGCTCCTTTGTGGAACCAGGTAGCTGAAACAATTTGAGACTTTCTTCGTCACTATTCAGCTTGATAGGATATGCACAGGACATTTGGGAACAGGAGTTTCACTGAGTATTATTGTGTGACCGTTTTTCTATTAATGAGAAAGAAGTAGAAAGACCAGTGAAGCAGAGAAAAAAAGGCTGCAAATAAGCCTGGGGCGCAGCCAAAGAGGTTTTGGAAGCTCTGTTCTTAAAAAAAAATCAAAAAGCTAAGAAGGAAAGCTCCCAGGATGAATGCGGGAGAGCTGGAGACATCATCTGTGTCGCAATTCCTGGCTGAGGGAAAAGAGCTTTGGATGTTCTTTCTGACTAAAAAGGATTATGTAAAAAAAAAAAAAAAAGTACTACTTACAGCATCAATTTTCTCTTCCTACCTGAAACAAACTCCAAGAGCCTGAATTTGCTTAACTGCTTCAAAGAAAATGGTGCTGTAAATCATAGAAACATAGAATCATAGAATGGTTAGAGTTGGAAGGACCTTAAAGATCATCGAGTTCCAACCCCCCTGCCGTGAGCGGAGACACCTCCACTAGAGCAGGTTGCTCAAAGCCCCATCCAGCCTGGCCTTGAACACTTCCAGGTTATGGAAATGTTACATATGGAATTCAGTTTCCAAGGGAAGTAGGTAGGAATTGGTCCTCCCAATGATACATGACGGAACAAACAGTGTAGGCACTTCCATAGCTCACTGATGTCTCAGAAAATGAAAAATATGATTTAAAACAAGGGCTGGACATACAAAAATGAATTAAAGCAGTGTCTGAAAGGTTTCTAGAAAACAGCTGAGGGATGTCTTGTTTTTGGAGATCAAACATCTGTTAAAGTAACAACCAGAGCGTCTAGACAGATTATGAAGTCCATTTGTCTTGCAATGGTAAGACAAATCAGGACAAAGTGACTAGTACTGCAATTACTACTGACAAAAATATTTTTCATTGTAAAAGGGTCGGGAAGTTAAAGGAAACTTGCAATTTCTTAATAGAAAAGAACCACAGCAAGGACCTAAGCACCTGAGAGACGACTGGGAAGACTGCAGAGTGCTTATTTGGTAATATCTGGAATACTGACAGAAAAAAAAAGCCCAACCCCATTTCCAGCAACCAACCAACGGTGCTAAACAACTTAGAACCTCTATCAGTTACCCCAGTGTAGTGTCTCATCTTTGTAGAAAATTTCATTCCAGCCATTTGTTGAGATGGGTAAAAGCAGAGTTGGAAGCTACAGGGAGACAGAAAGAAGAAACCCCATCCAAGCTGATAAAGGACCTTGGGAGACTTGCCTTCTTGGCCTAACAGATTCATTGTTTCTAGGATAAACCAGAAATGATCTGGTTTATAGCTCCTGTGAAATTTGTCACGGAATTTGCAGTGATAACCAGGAGAGGAAGCATCTACCAGGGCAGGGAAAATAAGCTGTTTGCAATAGTCCCCAATACATCCTGATGTCTGAGATGTCCATGGGACAGAAGGTTCTCATCTGCTCCCTGACATTTCTGAACAAATATCATCAGTTTGTAAAATAAGAAAAACAAAAAGTAGCGAAAAAACCGAGGAAAGTAGCTCAAGGAGACATACGTAATACCATATTGGCTCAGTCACAAAATCCATCAGCTCAGTGTCCTGCTTCTGAAAATTGCCAGAAGCAAACGCTTAGGGAAATACACTCCCAAACGAGACACGTGCAGAGGCATCTTTCCTCTGGTTCATCTTCCAGGTTCTGACAGCCAGTGGCCAACGAACGTCTCAGACTGATGGCTCTGCCAGGTATATGAGCTGCTGATCAATATTACTACCAGGAACGCGACTAATCCCATTTCTGCACATACTTTTTTTTTTTTTTTTTTTTTTTTTTTTTAATTGTAGGGATAAGTTAACTATGTCCTGAGTAAAAAAGTTGTGGAGAAAATGGCCCCAAAACCCAACGCACCACAACAATTAAGAAGAACAGTAGTTATACTGCAGACCAAGCACCAAACGTAAGACAAACAGCAGTTGAAAGTCACTTTCCTATTGCGAGAAAAAGAGGCCACACAACTTGGAAGCACCAGCCTGTAAGTGATGTTTACCTCTGGACCTCTGTTTTTCTTTGCTTATTGCAAAGTAATAATAATGTTAGTAATGCAATTATGTACGGAAATAGTGGATATTTGCTGAAACTTAATAGTTATCAGATCAGACACGCTGAGACAGCCTGGGGGAATACTAACAGCTAAAGTTCTTGTGGATCTGGAGGAGAAACACGGTACCGATCATTGCCTGCTGGATGTTTTAGCTGGCAGAAAATGGTAAAGAGGGAAAAACCAGTGCAAACCTGAAGTAGAAGCCTTAGTAAGGGCGGAGAGAGAAGAAACCACAAGAAAGCGGTGCTTCCCTTCAAATGGGCAAGTCCAGTTTTAGGACACGTTCCAGTTTGGGACAGCACTTGTACTGTTCAATAAAGAGAAACTTAACTGCTCCAGCCAAAACCTGAAATTGGAAAAAGCTGAAAGAAATATTTCTATGAGGCTGTACTTGAGCATTTAGTAAAGAAGGAAGAAACTTTTCAGGCTGTTGGGTCATTTATCAAGGGTATGAGTGAGCCTTGGGCCATTCTGTAAACTTCCATCCAGGTCCAAAAAAACCCCAAACTTCATTTAGGATCCATTCCAAGGGAGCAGGCATTACATGTTCATCTTAATAACTGTATCCAAATAATTCTTACCTATATTTACTGATGTATTATGTTGTCTATTTTATATGAGGAACTCATTTTTATGTATGCTAATCAGTATCAATCCTTCTTGTATTATTAACTTATTCGCATAATTTCTTACATTTGTTTTATTTCTGGGCTATACAGTGACTTTATATCAGCATTCCCACAGTTCAACCCACTTAGGTCACGCAGGAAAACTTCTAATTAACTACGTCTCTCAAGCATCTAAATCGCTCCGCTTGAATTTCTGCAAAGTTAAAAATCTCAATAGGATCAACATAATTTTAAAGGATTCTTATACACTAACACTAGAAACTTCCACCTTTTTTTCCACGTCACATCAAAGGAAGGTATTGGCAAGTGGAAGTGGAGCCGAAGGAGAGGGTGAGATTGCTGCCAGAGGAAGCCAAGGCTTGTTGTAATTTAAAGTCACGGCTTTTGAACTTGGCCATATTTCAAAAGTTAATGACGGTGACAGTGCATGACCTGCCTCATCAGTTTGTTTGTTATATTAGGCAATAATTATTTTCTGTTTCACGCTAAAACCTTTGAAATGTATGAAAGATGTGTGAATAAAAAAACCTCAAACCCTAACCTATACTGTGACCACAAGCTGCGAGCAAGAATTTCCTCTCAATAAATGAAAACGCAGACACTGTAGAACTGTCTCTGGCCAGACACAGCTGCAGAGTGTTGACTCTGCTCTTTAAATTAAAAAAAAAAAAAAAAAAAAAGTTAATTTATTGATTTCTTGGTCAAGATAAAATATATATTATACATGCTGAAAATAATTGCATTTTATAGTTTGCAAAGTTTTGGCTTTATGACAAAATCTGCCAAAAAAATACACAAAGCTATTGTCCAAACCCGAATTCCCAGCGGAGTAACACACAACAGTAGTGCAAAGTTTTAAAACTGCAGTTAAGGCACATTCTCAAGATCTCCATAAGTGAAAGATGAAGTCAGCTCAACTACACCTTTTAGTTAAGATCCAATTATCAATTCGTAATTCAATGTGGACATCGTTTATAAAGTTGCACTGGGAATTAATGCTATTTTCTGATGTGGTCACGAGCCGCTTCCCTCCCGTGTGACACTCAGGCGGGGCGGTGCGACTCCCGCGCAGGTTAGGAACCTCTGCTGCTTAGTGATAAACACTGTTTATTACAATTATTATCATGAGTTATTCAGCAAGGTTATAAATTCTCAACTTTTTCTTCCAAAAAGGCCATATTTGATAATTTTAAGAAATATATAGCAAGGGCTGAATGTAGTGAAATTCCCAGCGCTCCCAGGAAGATGAGTAGCATCTCACCTGCTGAATCCAAACATGCTGAAAAGGTCAATTAAGAAAGGCTGGGATCTTAAAATAAAATAGGCAAAAGTGTAGTATATTTGAAAGGCAAATAATAGGAGAAAGGAAAAATTAATAAAAAAACAAAGCTGATGGATATTTCTTGCTAGTAAACACAGTATTTTTTTCCCTTAGAGGACACGGCGGACCCTGTCAGAATTGGAAGCCAGTGAGTGCTTGCAATGAGTATTTAATTCAGTGGGTAAAGTCCTGACTGTTGAAAGCATTAAGTTCAGACGTTGTATGTTCCATTGGCATAAAGGAAACAAAATGCTTAACCATATACACATCCAAGTTTAGCTGTATCTGGCCTATAATATGTATTTAATATAGCAATGCGCTCAAGAGAGCTCTGGTGTCTAAATACTATTTTGTGAAGGAGATCACATTTCATTTATATGGTGCGCTCCTGAAAAATTAAGTGCTTCTCTTACACAACATAAAGGTCAAATCATTAGCCTGTGAAATTCCTGCTTTCAGAGTTGGAGACAAGAGCTGTCTGAAGCTTTCTTATTCACTGTCTGTTCAAAGGCTTGGCTGGGTATTTCACAGGACATCTCAGCTATCTTCAGACTGGTAATAGGTACTGTCCAACTTAGTCATGCCCTGCTCTCTAGAATGCAATATATTTGATTCTTATTTTGTTTGCTGTGAGAAGTCTTAGGTTAAGCATAGTTTCTCTGTTCCAGCACTATGAACATGTCTTTCTGTATTGCTTCTATTGATAGATTATCTTCGTTCAATGATTTTAATGTCGAGGTCAATTACGTGCAGTGTCAATGATTACTTGCACCTTTTTCTTCTCTTAAGAACCATAAAATTTCGACCTGCCAAGAACCTTTCCACTCTTTTATTTCCCCTGAATCATCTCAGCAAGAGAAAAGAAAAACAATTCTGGCTGAACTGGTTCTGTCAATTCTTTAAAATATTATATCCCTATCTGAAGTGATTTATGTGGCACAGCAGATGAATGAGAGCATATATCAATTGTGTGATCTATGATGCATGCGCGTCATGTATTGTGACAAAAAATTAATGGAACAACAAAATGTAATAGGTGCAGTCACAACAGACCGATATTTTTGTTACATGTTTTAAGGAATACCACAGAGCAAAATATTTCACCTATTTTAATATTAAAAAAAAAAAAAAAAAAGAACATGTGAGAAAAAGATATAGAGCAAAACTGGCTCTCGCTTAACTTTCTTGATGTGACAATATTTAGGTGTGGCTTCCTTCATTTTACATCCTTGGTATTTTTCAGGATGGAGCAAGAAGGACTACCAATACAAGAAATCTTCAGTCTTTATCTGCCAAAATCAGAAGCCAGCCAAGGCATATGTGTTCAAGTCATTCAAACAGCTTGTACCACCACCTGGTATTCAACTCTTTTAGGTTCATTCCTTCTTAGGAAAAGAAACAGCATGTATATATTTAAATGGGGATGTTTAATCTTACATAAATCAGGTAATATCACAAATATAAAAGTATTTCATCAAATAAATGAGCTCCACACACTAATCTGGGATGAAGGGACATCAGTATCTCACGGAGACTACCTGCACGTCACCAGACATAAAGCACTTCAGGTCCTTACGGTAAATGATTCCTGTAATAACAGCGTATCTCCAAAACAAATCACAGCCTCTGCACAGGGCGGGGACACCTGACAAAGGATCAGTGGCAGACTTACGAGGAATAACAGCTGAAGAGCAGGTATCCTACAGTATGGAAAAACTATCAGAACCTTATGTTTAGTCCTTGAACCACTCTCTTAATGGTGTATGGATTCTCTGGCAGCCTACGGAATGTATAGAGAATGTATATATAGAATGATACAGAATTTTGTATTTAATAAAGTGGTCTAAAACTCCACTCTTGCGTAACTTTTAACAGAGAGATAACCTCATACATGCCAATCTACACTGCAAAAATAGTCATTATTTTTTCATTGCCATTTAGACAAAGCAACAGGTACAGTATTTTAGTGGAATTTTTTTTAATCTGATATCTGAATTTCCATCAAATAAAGAATAATTATATCTGACTTAATTTAATAATTATTTATATCTGACAATTTAATAATTATTTAAAAGTAAATAAAAGGGAACAAAACCAACTTGAGAGATGTCTCATGAACTCTCTGTATACTATAAACTGTGCATTCCTTACCATTTTTCCTAACGCTTTAAAAATCCTATTCTAGAATTCCTACAGTCATCCACAGGGATAAATAAAGAGCTAAAAAGGAAAAAAAAAAATTGTCTGCGGTCTCAGTTCCTTCCTAGCTCATGCTTTGACACACAGCTTTTATTTTTATTTATTTTCCTTAGCACTGGTGACTCAGTTCCTACAGTGCCATTTCCATCAGTGTGGTTGATACTCAAGCTGGGGTTTATTCTGAAGCTGAATTTGGTTCTCAAGCTGGGGTTGATACTCAAGCTGAGACTGATACACTTCAGCAGTAGCTCAAAAGAGCAAAGGAGCCAACGCTCTCAGCTCAAAGGAACACTTTTAGAGCAAACCTCTCACAGCTGCAGAAGCAGTTGCAAGGTCTCAGTCTTTGGCCTCTCTGTTGCAGTATTTTAGGTATCTAAGATTAGGTTTCTAAAGGAGTGTGGGGAAGAAGACAGAAACCAACTAATCACTCAAGCTCACAAATTTGATGGTACAGAATGTAGATATTTACAGGATGACTTTACCCCAATGTTATAACTTGACTATCCCTTTAGTTTCAGAATTAATTTTCTTCTGTATCTTGATTACATCTCTGCATATTCCCTTAATCTCGCTGTCTAATTTGGAACATCACCATTTCCTTTGAACTGACTTCTCCCAACTGTTTAACGTCATTACCAGACTTCAGCATCTCGCTGCATTGTTCTCTTTAGACATAAAGCACAGAAAGCAGCATTGTCTGAAGACACCCCTTCAGTCACTGTCTTGCCTCAGAAGACCCATCTGTCATCAATATCTTTACCCACTGAAGTCCTTCCCAGTTGTACTCTTGATACACTCACCAATTAGTGTTTTGCATTACGCTTTATCAAAGCTTTCCAAAGCTCAGATCAGACAAATACATTTACGTTAACATTACTGCCTGGAAAACACACTTTATGATGACCAACTCATACACTGCTTTCATACATGCTGTTTTCTTACTTGTAAACAAGAGTCCCGTGTAATCCCCTCAGCAATTAACGCTGCTACACACTCGGCAAAGATGGGCTCCTGCTTGACTGAATAAAAAGGAAGAATCTATAATTGCTAAAATTATGGTCCCAGTGCTCTAGTTCGGGATAAAATAGACAACAATATTATAATGAGAAGATTTAAAACTACCATCAAGTTCAGCACTAATTTTGTAAATAACACTGTAATTGCAGGAAATACGGAAAAGGTAAGAGAGCAAGGCATAAACTGATGCATAAAACTACACACGTACGCTGATATTATGTATAGTGATACATGTCTTAGAGCTTCCCTGAATGGGAACCAGAATGATAAGACACCCAGCACAAGTTGTGCCACTGCCCAGGTGGGACTGGACGTACCCACGAAGACTGGATGTACCACCTCAGCTGCTTCTAAACCCCCTTTCCCCAGCACTCCCTTTAAGGAGGTTGTGCCTGTGTGCCAACGGGCCGCTCCTCATGGTGGGAGCGGAGGGACCCTTGAAAGGCACAGCGGGAGGATGCTGCCCCTCGCACCCTCCTTCCCTTCACGTGCTCGCAGAGCATCTCTGCAGGCAAAACAACGTGCAGTGTCCGTTGCTACTCCTGCCCAGGTTTGCTCTTATGGTTGTATGTAACTTACTACGCAATATAAAGCAGTGTCACCATTTAAAATCATTGCTCAGGTGGCTTAGCACATTTAAAATTTTTCATTATCCCATTTAAAAGAAAGTTTGACCAACATGAAGTATTTCATTTTAATAGATGTGGATTTTTATTTTTATTTATTTTTTTTTTAAAACAAGCTAAAAACCACTGTGTTTTATCTACCGGGATTTTTCACAGCGGCGATCTTAAATGCCTGGCATTGTATTTATAATGGAAATGCTTACACACATTTAATTGTGGCCTTGTTAGTTGTGCTGATATGATAAAAGCGACTTCATATATCCTCTGATTTTGCCCTGATTGTTTGTGTCAGTTAGTCTTGTAAAAACAAGGCGGGGGGGCTCAGCGGGCTCCCCTGGTCTCTAAATGGCAACATGAATTGTGGTCATTAGAGCATTCATGACCTGTGTACAAAACAAGGCAGCGGCGTTAGCACAAACTGAAGCATCCTCTGGGACACAGATAATTGCTCCTACTGGTACATATCAAACTCTGTCTCCGCTGCACGGGTTTATGAGTTTCAAAGAAGAGAGATCTTTTCACTTAGAGATTTAGCAATGATAAATGGTAGAGCACACTCTATTTTCTTTCTAGAAATGAGATTTATTGCTAATCCAAGGATAAAATAAGGATGATACCAAAAAGAAAAAAAAAAACAAAAGCCAACAAACAAAACCAAACAGAAATATAGTAGATGGAATAAGGCCTAGGTCTGACCACTCTACAAAGGAAATACATATCAAATTATGTATCTTTCCTGTGATCAATATGTCTTATTTATTCATCAATACACATCTGCGTGTGGAGACAATAAGACTGTATATAAGTTTAAAATAAGCAACTGTGGCTATATCATGCTAATTCTATCTGCTTCGTCAAATCCCTTGAGCAAACCAAAAAAGAGGAATTAAAAAAATGTCTGAGTCAGCCAAAAAATGTTTATTCACACATATCGATTTATTTATTTTTTGGAAGAATCATCCTTCCCCTAGATATTCTCTCATTCAGAAATAATAAAGCATTTGGCCAGTGGTGGATCCAGCTCAGTTACTATCAATGACCACACCTGATGCTCACGGAAAGGTAAGAACAGGGCACGTATGTGACATCTCCCCCTTAGCAGTCTCTCAGTGATTTTCTAAGGAAGCTATATTTGCTATATATCCAACTCAGTGCATTTTTCTTCCATACACTTACCCAGTTTGCCCTTACACCCATATAAACTTGTGCATTTACAACATTCTTTGGAGAAGAATTTAATAGGCTTCTTCTCCAATGTGTTGAAGAAATACCTTCTATTGATTGTTCTGAAACCTGCCATCCATCGGTTTTGTCTGATGCTCCATAATTTTTGTTATAGAAGAGATATTGAACAAGAATCCCTATCCATATCGCTCATGTTTTTATAGTCCCCTAAACTATTCCAACATCACAACCATTTTTGAGGATGATGAGTCTTAGCTTGTGCCATTATTCCGAATAAAGAAGTTACTCCATCATCTTTGTTCAATAAAACTTGACGCCCTTCACTAATTTCTCCCCAGATCTACAAAGTACTTTATTTCTATCTTGGGCATTTTTAATAAAGTCAGCCAATAAAACTTAAGGATAAATTTATACATTTATTATCAAAACAGACAGGAAAAACTGTCTTTCATTCCCTAACTAGTGTCATTGACATCCAGTTTGTGAGAGACTGAAACAGAGATCTCACTTGCCTGACTTGAAATTATGTCTTCTCAGGAAAAACCTTGATTAGGATGTTCCACTTCAAGAAGTTAAATATATATAAATATATATTTTAACAAAAAGATAAAAAGATAATTACTCTAGAACTCAGTGCTTATCCTCCATAAATATGGACCGAGAAAAATAAACCATTTTTTCAGTAAAGGGTAACTCAGTAATTTGATAATAAAACAGTTTTAACCCAAAACACCTTGCAGCACGATGATCTAGTGACCTGTGTTAAGCGAGGCAGGGAGAAGTTCACATTGACCCAAGCAGAGTTTGAAACAGATTCTCTTGCTTCCTGATGAAATGATTTAAGCACAGACATTTTAGTTAATGCAAGGGCCCTTCCCTCCAAATTCTGTGCATCTCCGGATAATATGTTCTGAAAATGTGATGAAAATTCACCATCACTTTCATATTGCTCAGCAAAACCTGAAATTTCAATTAAAAAAATCACCAAAACGAGTCACAGAGTCCTAGACTGTTACTATAGTCTCTTTTCCGGAAAAAAAAAAAAAACAAAAAACAACAACTATTTTTTAAAATTCAAATCCACCCAGTAGTTTTATTCCTTACAACGCTTTTGAACCTTACAAAACTCAGTAACGTGCAGCACTTCTCTTCACACACAGAAACATAAAGTTTGCACACTGTATTTCACAAGGCAGCAGCCAAGTGTAGCACACAACCAACCACCCTCCCACCATCTCCGGACCTGAACAACGCATTAAAGGTGAAATTCGGAAAGGGAACAAAACGTCAAAGTTGAGTTTTGAATAATGTTTGACAAAGGACCGATGGATGAAATGAGCAGGATACGCATTAATTACTTAGTGATGAGTCAACTGAAATAAAATGAAGAAATATTCTCACTAGAAGAGATGTTGAAAAATGGGCTTGCATCGGAGCAAACACGCAGTGCGACGTCTCCCACCGCATGAGTCTGGTTTTCAGTTTGCCTCTAATTAGGTTAACAGTAACCTGACAAGCGCATCTTTATGAGGTAGAAGATGTGTGTTACTTTTAAGCAGCTTGTAAGTTTTCCATTTCTATTAATTTACCTGTATCTATCCTACATGTCCAAGTATGCTGCGTGCAAATGAATGCTGAGAGTCTCCGAGCTCAGCAGGTGTTCCATGTTTGTCTGAGAAAGGTATTCCCAGGGTCTCCACAGTCAACAAGCAGCTTCCTTATGTCATGTTTAGTAGATGCTTGAGGACAACTCTCTAAACCACTTAAACTACTTAATTTTCTTCTTTCCTCTTCTGAACGGAGGAGTGTTCTTGTACTAATTTTGTAACCATGAAGGATCAACAACATTCAATGGCATCTTTCATTCCTGCTCTTCCTCAACCATTTTCAAAATTTAAATTCAAATGCAAATTTAATTTTAAAATTAAAAAAAAATATATTTTAACAGCTCTTTTTTTTTTTTTTACTGCCAGTAGTCTCCAGAAATCAGTAGTGAGATTTGCTCGACTCACATTAGAGTCCCTGCCCTGCAATGTTTCAAATTTCAATGCACAAAACAGGCAAGGATTAAGAATATGCATTACGTCCATCTTGTCACCAGGGAAAAAATGGCATTGGAAGTTCAAGAGTTTGACAATAGCCCATAATATTAAAAATATCAATTTGGATAAGGAAAAGAAGGGAAACTCACAGTTAAGGTTCATCACTGGATATGGAGTCCTCATCAGTGATTTAAATGATTTGGTTCTAGACACTGCCTACAATCCCACCATAGTTCATAGGAATCTTTCAATAAGGGACTATTAACTGTGTTGATGTCTGGTTACCCAGCAATAATTGCATGTATCTTTCTACAGGTAGTTTTAAGACTATAAAATATTACATAGATATTATTTAAATTGTGTTATTATTAAGAAGAAAATATGAGTTTATGAATAAGCTTATTTCAGTTTTGGAAGCTGTAGAGTAAAGGAAGTTGAATAGAAATAACAAATGTCTCAGGTTTTGCCAAAGGAGGTTTTCAGGTGGCAATGAGCAGTTGTCTGTGCAGTCCTTTCAGATCCTCAAAAGCAAGATGCTCTGAAACATAGTGCTGTTATGGCAAAGGTCACCAGATGGCACTGTTAAACATTTAAAGATTTAACTGATAAAGATTTATTTTTTTCAGATGAGCAAGGTTTTAGTCTTAAAAGAAAACGTTATTGTGTTGGTTTTTTTGGATAAAGAATCTTTGAGGAAGCTCCGACTGTTAATTAGGAAGTTTTCTGTCCATCTTGATTTCTCTAACTAGAATCAGTAAGAGAGGAGGAGTGATCTCCTGAGACCCCTGGTTTAAGTTCTCCAATGAGACCAATTGCCCACGTGGGCTCTTTTGGACTACTTTGTTTCAAAGATCAATACATTTAGGGCACAATATGCCCCTTACACAAACAGCACAAAGCTCTGGTTGTGTAGCACACTTTTTTTTTTTTTTTTTTTTCATTTGGAAGCAAGCCACAAAATTTTGATATTCGGCACCACTTGTCAAGAAGGACAAAATTATCATTTACCTTGGAAAGGGAAGGTGTGGAGAGTCCCCCATTCTTTAATAAAGATTTCCTTATTTTTCCCCATATTTACAAGTCCCCAAATTTTTTTTAGGGAGTTCAGGGAACCTTTTGTAATAACAGGAGAACATACTTTGACAGCAACTTCTTGGCAACACGTTGTACTAATTGGTACTTTATGGCCTTGGAAAAAACATACCGATAATGTCTCAGTATCACTCTGTTCTCATGAGAAATTCACAATCCACCCAACAAGGAAGATTTCCTCTTCTCAAAGATCAGAGGAGTTCCATCAATTTGTTAACCTGAAATCTTTATTTTCAAGCACTGGAAGATATATTGATCAGCACTCTTTCACAAGATATATAGATCATATTTGTCTACTTAGATCTAACAGTAGTGGAAGGAGTGGATTGTGTACAAACTTGCCCATAAAATGATAAACAGCATAGTCATGTTTCACATGAATTTTATCACCTGGCGAGAAGCTGAAGAGATTTATGAAGACAAGTTCTCTATCTGGACCTGAAATGATACATAAAATCTCACTGGCTGGTCACTCAGGCAGAGGAAGCTTTGAGGAATTTTAGACCATGCTTTTATATTCAGTGAATTTTCTTGTCACATAACACGTTAGTATAAATAATATTGTATTTTTAAAACTTCATTCTCCTGAGTATAAAACCATCGGCATGTATAAATTGTTATAATAATATATGCCAGAAAAGTTTGGGCGAGTCAGCAAAACTGTATTTAGAATTAACCCAGTGATTAATTTCACTGGCACCAATTGAAAAGAAAGTCAGCAAACACACTGCTTTTACAGCACCATAACAATACAGAGAGGACCTATAACCACAGGTTTTAGATCCTTTGAAATTTCATTTTATTTCTTGGTGAGGCCACAGACTTCCTGATAAGTCACTTAAACACTTTTGGGTTTCCTCCTTATCTATGAAATGGAAATAACAATATTTTTGACACCTTTTTAGCTGTCTTTCGAAACTATGGTCTGACTATAATCTCATTGTAGCCAGTGACAATACCCATGAGGAGGTTTAATTCAGGCATTTGGGCATTTTAGGGTATCACTATTTTCCTGCATTTTCATAGAATCATAGAATCATCCAGGTTGGAAGAGACCCTTGGGATCATCGAGTCCAACCATCTACCCTACACTACAAAGTTCTCCCCTATATCATATCCCCCAACACCACATCTAAACGTCTCTTAAACACATCCAGGGATGGTGTCTCAACCACCTCCCTGGGCAGCCTATTCCAATGCCCGACCACTCTTTCTGTGAAAAATTCTTTCCTAATGTTCAGTCTAAACCTACCCTGCTGGAGCTTGAAGCCATTTTGTGGAGAGGAAAAACTGAGAGTCTTGAATCTCTTCTGACATAAAGCAGAAACTCTTCTGAAATCTCAAAAAGTAGCATCAGAATATTACCATGACCTTTTGCACTGCTGATGTCTCTAGACTATTAGTATATAAATAACATTACCTTAATACCTTCCGTATTCTGGAACTTGCTGTCTCCTTTTATATTAAACACAGATGTGCTTCAGGAAAAAAAAAAGTATATTTCCTTCGTCATAAACTTAAATTTACTGCACCAATTAGTCTACCTACATCTGGGATTCCATCAACAATTTAAAGAAAAATAGCAAATACAATCAACTGAATATTACAGTACATCTGACCATGTAATAAAACTCCTGAAATTGGTTCAGAAAGGACAATAGATAAGTCCAGTTCTTTCAAGTAAAGGTGTTCAGAGGCTCTGCTGTCAGTCGGAAACATTTATACATTTATATTCTCAGTCCATCTCTCTTTGCATCACCAAGGACACAAGTTTGTCTATTGGACTGCATTTTATTGCAGAACCCATGTAAGGAAGGCTTGCTTGGTTAGGTTCAGAAGCCAGTTCTGACAACTGTAATTCAAATAATCTGACCAAAATCAATTGAATTACACTGATTCAAAGTTGCCAAGAGTTAGAATTTCAATTCTTATACAATTCAAGAATCATTGAGACTGTTACAGATTTTTTTTTTTCCCCTTGGAGTCATCCTGTATATAATTTCTTTTAATCAATGCATGGCTAAACTATAAAACCTAAGGAAAGGAAAGAAGGAACACAGAAGGCTATTTTAATCTATTGATTTAAAGGAGATGTCTGCATTATTTTCCTTGCATCTTTAATCAGTTAATTAATATTAAAATAACTAAAATGCACAGACTTTTGGCTGGGGAATACTCGTCAAAAGTGTAACATCTGTTAAGCTGTGGAAATGAACTATATTTACTTTATATACCTGTAAACGGTATTTAGGGGGGAAACAAAGACAAAAAAACCCCACAACCAACAAACACCACACCCAACCACGCAACCCCAAAAAATAAGATGCTAAAATAGAAAATTTCTGTGCAGGATTTGTTTGTTTGTTTGTTTTGTTGTTGTTGTTTGTTCAATCGGATTCCTTACTGAATGCGTGGTATTTATTGCACACTAACAGGTATGAAAATAGAATTTAAATGGAGATTTTTATAGATGTCTCAGCCTCGGTTCCACAATGAAACTATATAAAATTAATCTGCTTTTTAACATTAACATTTGCATTAAATACATATTTGCTGCCTCCCTTATATGAATTTACCACTACTGTTGGCTGTCATCAACTTCCAGTGTCAAAACCTGACTGAAATGAACAAGACAAATTCTGGACCATAACAAAGCTGATCAAAATGAACCCCTAAATATATCAGTAGCAAAGCAAGGAAGAATGAAATAGTATTGGAATGTATGGGACAAGGCAAATCTGCAAGAAAAAAAGTTTAAAATTTTTTCTTACATAAAAAAATTGATTTGGAATAATGGTAGAAATATTCTCCCAAGTGATGGTTATTAACCAAGGCATCATCACACATGCCTTTACACACACACACAAAACCATTAGCAAAAATAACTTCTACTTCTAAAATGTTGTATTGAGTTTGAAAATGTACCATTTTTCAAGTGGGAAAGCAAGCACCGTATCCGGCCCCTTCCCCCCAACTCAAGAGAGAACAGTTTAGCAACAACTCCACTGCTTTCTTAGACTGAAGGTTTTTGTGTGACACAACACACCCCCCAGCAGACAAAGCCTTTTCTTCGGGTCTGTCTGATCTCTGTTTAGTCAAGTCCACTTTGGATTTCAACGGTTGAAGAGACTGAGGGAATATCAGAAGACTGTTATGTGGACTTGGATTTAACTGACAATAGAAAACATGCATTAAAGCTATCAGGAAAGCAGTCATGTATTTTGGGGCAGTGTACATGCCTAAGTGGTGCTGGGTAGCGCTGTGGAAAAGACTACAACCTTCAGTTAAAACTAGCTCTACTTATAGGTCGTTGTATGGATTTCCATACACCCCCCACACACACCTGGGTAAAACAAGTCCCCTCTGAACATAACAAGAGTGCAAAGATCAAACGCATGGCTAGGAGAGAGACTGGCGTTTGCTTGTGATTTAAGTACACGAATCTGCTTTTTAACCAGCTGGAAAACTTAAACCACAATGTATTACAAGGTATTTTTCACCGTGAAGAAACGTATTATTCACCAGGATTTGGCAGGACAGCCAATAAATTTTAAATCAGAATTGCTGGACAGTTAGCGCCCAGTAGGCATTGCCTGGAAGTGTGAAAATAACACCTGGCACCACAGCCAGTTTGAGATTGGAGATCACGGACTGGAAAAACCTCTTCTTTTTGGAAAACAAACCCAGAATATATACCCTAGCAACAGAATAGTTCTCTCTTCAAGAAGAGGGGCACGCTCCAATGGGTGCTCTTCGTAGTTTACTTTATCCCGTGCCCTTGCTCCCATGAGTTTCCCTCAGCATGAGTAGCAGATGGCAATTCTTCCCATGTAGGAGGAAAACCAGTCGCGATACAATTTTCATTTTCCTTCTAGAGTTCCAGCTTCACAGAAAAAACTGTTAGAATTTGCAACAGAAAAGACCCCGTAGCTTGTCCTTAAAGAAAGTACATCTGATATGAGTAAGCGTTGGGGTGGACACAAGAAAAATGGAACATCATTAAAATAGATTCTAATTTTGTGCAGTATGGAATATTAGAGCAGCACATTCCCCATTTGTTCTTGCCTTTGCGCTGGAGGGGTCACCCACAAGGTTAAAACTCCTGCGCAGGACAGACGGTGGCTGCCTGCTGGTCCCACCACGCCAGAGCCAACTGCGCGATTACGTTGGTCATTCAGGGGCAAAGAGGGGTGAGCCAGTGTAAACCACTGAACTGCGAATCCCTTTTTGGAAGTAGACAGAAAGGAAGATTGACAAAATCAACATCAAGATTCTCAGTTGTTTAACTGCTTTTCCTATGGCACGTAAGTGTCTCTGGGAGACTGAAATGCTTTTATGGGTTGTCATGTCACCTTAAATTTTGGTGACTCAAGCATCATAAATGACTTCCCTGAAGTACATAAAAAACCAGCAGGAGCCATAGAAGTAGCTAGTGAATACCTCTGGATATTCAGCACAATTTAGACTCCATGAAATATAGATTTTTTTCAGTACAACTTATCCACGGCAATAACATGCTGATATTTACAACAATACATTTGATTATTTCTGAGTATTGCACTAAAGAAGGAATAAAAAAATCAGGAAATCTGACAGCAGAGTGGATGGCGGCTGCCTTTGATGCCTTGGCTGCTCTCCACTACCTTCATTACTCAGCTCAATGGGGTGCAAGATCAAGAAAGTCTGCTTCCACCTCTAGGCCAGGGCGGCATAACTCTCGCAGGGTGCAGTGTTCTTAAGGAAGCATGTCAACTGTAATCACAAATTACAAATCCCTCTTCCGTAGAATATTATTGTTCTTCCAGAAGTCAATACCAAGGAGGAGGTGGAGAACGCAGAAGAAGGGACGAAAGCACAGACAGTGCAGTAATGAATAACAATTTTGTTTAAAAAATCGTGTAAAAACAACCTACTTTCATTTATTGTCTTCTTAAAATGCACAGTTGGACTTCTCTCATATTTATGTGCTTTTGCTGATATCAACTCATTTCCATTGAAACAGCACATACCTTTGTTGTACTGCTTCTAATGTGTAATTTATTTGGGCGAGAATAATCCCGTGCATTAGACTAAGTCGGAAAACAAATAAAACCAACATAATGAAAGTAATTTCTTCCCTATTTGATTTCCATGCAGAAGATTAAAACGTGTTTTGGGGAAAAAAGCATGAGGAGCGAAGAGACGCTGTTGTTGAGAAGCCGTTGAAGGAGAGGTGCCGCCATCTCAGAGACCCGCACGCTGAGCCTTTCCCCCTCCTACGCATGCCAAGGGCTGCCGGGAGGGGAACAGAAGCTTCCACCCCCCACAAATCCTATGGCTGGGCATAGCAGCAACCTCTCAGGCTCCCAAAAATCTGAAGTATGAGCTGGACATTAGGATTTCATAACAGTTCCTTATAACCACAGCTCTTTGGCGTGGGAGGTTAGGCTTTTATTCCTCTATTTTGCTTCAAAGCACCAAGCACTTGTGTTAACACATAAGAAAAATATTCAGGTCAGCGCTGAACAGCAATAACCTTCCATGCAAAAGGATCATAAAGTAATTGCAAGTTATCTAAGAGTCGTCTTCAAACTGAAATGCACCCAGGTCTGGGACGGAAGGCAGGGAATTTGTTACAGCAGCCCTAGTCCTTTAAATAGTGATAAATCAGGATAAAGTAAAATACAGCATCTAATGAAAGTTAAGTCCATGCAGACCTCACAGAATGAATACAGACAAGATAACGAAGGCAGAACACCTGGACTTTGGAATGAAATACGGCAGGAACCAAGTGCTTTCCTAACCTGAGACATGGAGGTCTAGTTCTGCTTTCGACACACTGAGAGTACCCGGGGGGCAGGAGGAGCAGTGCTGGGCCAGCACTTGGATATTCCCGAGGCCTTTGGTGCGACCACTCTCCTCTGGTTTTACCCAGTGAACTGCATTTTCCCCTTGAGCCCCTTCCCGTTCAGGAACACATCCATTTTGGGGCCCTTTCTACCACCAAGGACACTGATACAAGTTACACGTACGTTAAACTAGAACACGCATGATCCCGTTCAAGCCAAACTGCCCTCCGTGCTACACAAAACACTCTGTAGACAGCTTTTAGGAAATAAATTGTGTAAAATGGACTGAATCTTCCACTGTATGAATTGGTAAATGGTTCCTAGACTCAGTACTTAAGGAATCTGCATTGGCTCATCAACATTCATAACTTCTGCCATAACATGAAGGAGATAAAGCACAAACACGCTCTGAAAAGAAGATAAAAGAAGAGCTGTTAAAAGCAAACATTCTTCTTTCTTTGTGCTGTTAATTTTCTCTTTAACAGACCCCATTCCCAGTCCACCCAGAGCAAGGCAATAGTCTCAGTGGTGGTGTGTTTTGCAGATCTCTCAGCAGTAGCGCACATCAACCCGTACCTATATAGGACACAGCTGCTTGAAATTTCCAGGCAGGCGCCAGATTTGTTTTCGTTTGGGAGGATATCCCGGCAATTGATGCACAGATGGAGAAGGCAGTTAACTAGCAACAATAATAATCATCCTCCATGACAGGCTTAGAGCTGAATCCAAACCTAAGGTGAGGAGCGGCGGGAGATTTTAAGGCTGGGAGTCCGTGCCCTGGTCGTTAGTGAGAACAGCAGCTCACGCTGTAAGAAAGGCACAAACTCGCTGTTTCAGTTGGGGACGGACTCTCCCGTTTAAGCCTTTAAGCCCAGATCGAGCTATTAGACAGAACCATTTATTAAGACGCCTGCTGCAGCACAGAATACAAAGCAAAGAGAAGCCACCGTTCCAAACAGCTATTAACCTTGGTGAACAGGTGAATCCTGTCATCATAAAAATATGTTATCTTGGAGGCCATCAGAGCAGGGAAGGACGGTCTCTCTCCTCGCCTAATCTCTCCTGTGATTCCAATTTAAATGATACAAAATCCCTCGGAAGTGAAAGGTTTTGTTCTTTCTATTTTCTACACAGTCCCATTATCCCAAAGAAAAGTTTATCACACAAATGTTAGATCCATTATCTTATTAATTATTGTTATCATATTAGCTATGGCTAGAAAGATTGATTAGTTTGGTCTGAGTTTAGATACACGAACTAATATACAAAATTAATTTGCAACTGAATATGAAGTCCTCTGAGGCAGGATTTCCAGTGCTTCTGGCTCCCCACTAGTGTAAAATACGAATAGTGGTTGAAAATGATATCAACGCACCACAGAAACCTTGAACTCTCGGGAAGAACAGAATTCAAACATTTTGGAGCACACCATATTCTTGTCTTCCAAATGTTACATCAGCTTTTCCCTATGTACTGGAAACTGGGGCATGGGAAAATGTTCCCCTTCCCCTACGAATAGCTACTGTACTATATAATTTTTTTTTTAGTGCATGGAAAACTCTAAAATGAGAGTAGTCTTGTACTTTCTGTCGATAGCACCAAATTAGAAGAGGGAAGGTACTGCGGATATTTTGCAGTTAACCGAAAGCCAATCCATTTTGCTCTAAGTAACTACTGAAGCAATAATAGCAATATGGATATAGATATATATATACAACATATCTGGCTTACTAGCTTTAAAACAATTTAAAGTACAGTTTCAGCAGTCCCCAGACTGCAGTTTATGAGATCTTATGACGGACCATCAGACACTTCGGAGATGTCCAGTTCACCACGCTCCTGGCCTGCTCGGGTTGCTCTCCAGGTTGGACTGTCTCACTGTGCCTGGTCCTTTGGCAGCGGCCCCGGCTGCAACCGCAGCAAAAAAATCAGCTGAACCTCACTAAGATTTATGTTCCGTGCAGTTTCATTGCAAAATAAAAGTTTGGATTGTTTTTTGTTTTTTTTTTTTTTGTTTTAACTAAATGCTTTCAACCACCCCTACAATGCAATTACGTGAGCAAAGGACAAACAAGGTCAGAGAATAATGAAATTATAATTCAGTGACAAAATAACAAGCAACAAATGAATGCATTGGCAAATCAAGCCGAACAATAGAACACTAGTCAAACAACAACAAAATGATTAATAGATTTAAGTATTCCTGTCAATGATTTAAATACCTAACTCTTGTACTTATGAATTCATCATTTTCTCTCTGTGAGTAACAGGAGCCATGTGGTAATTGCTGCCTCCTTTAAGTCACCAGTGCAGATTTAATGTGCTCAAAGTAAAGCCATCGCTGCTTTAAAGCCATGCAAAATGATTGCAACCTTTTTTGGCACCTATCAATAAAAAATGGGTTTGTGGCAATATTAAAGGATGAAAATCACTTTCTTTTACTTACTGACATCTCCTTTTTGAAGTTAACTTTATGACTAAAAAGAGAACAGCCACCTTTTGTCACTGTTGAAAGATGGATGGATTAAAAGGAGCACATATCACTGCTGCAAATAGGCTACAGATCTTCATCAACATAAATCCACACAGCGTTTGACTGTACCAGGGAAACATATTCTGAAATTTTCATTCCATGAAGAGATTACGGGAACTTAAAAGGCAAATAGCCATCGATTCTTATGACACAAACTGTTAAAGGAAGGAGAAAAAGCAAACATTTAAACTATTCCTTTAAGATCTCTTCCTTAACTTACCATTCTTCTCAAATGCTAAGCACCATTAGCAGTTTCGTGGAGCCTGTGCTATGTTTTCCTCCTCGAACTTTCTTGTAGTTTGCAAATCAAATTTCATAGAAACTCATTTTTACACGGAGGTACAGTAGGCAATGTTTTCCCTGCTCTTGTTAGTATGGTTTATCATTAGGAGGGCCTGTTGAGTGTTCTGAAAATAGCAGTCACGTTGTTTGTATTTTATACTATGGTACCCTACAGGGTCATTGATCCCAGCTCCGGGTAATAACCAACTGGTTTTCCCTTCTATAAATTCTTATGCATGTGATAATTGTCTCTGGAGTGACTAGTTATAGTTATTATAAGGTACTAATTATTACCTTAGTACCCAGGAGTTCGAGCCACAGACCAAATTCCCTCTATCAAGTCAGAGTTTTCTCTGTGACAGAAAACTCCCAGTCCTTGACAAAGCAGCTCCACAGGGAAATGGGAAGGGGACTAACGAATGGCAGCAAACGCGCTGGCCGGTATGAGAGGCAATTGCCTCATGTGCCAAAGACTCCATTTCATACAGACTAATTAGACCTTTTTGTATCCTTCCAGAACACCATTTTGTCTCTTGATGTTCTTAACTTTATCAAGTACCCACAATTGTTAACACAAACTTTATTTTTTAAAACCTTTCTGACAAGAAATAAGAATGAATATTATGAATTCTAATTACCTTCAAAACAGTAATAAAAGCTTTATCCTGCAGTGTTTTAGATTATGCATCTCTTTCTTTCCCTGAAAACATCCCTCGTTAGATGACTCTCTGAGGAGACTAGAGAAATTTTAGCACTGTATTCTAAAAGTAAATTACACTGCAGCTGGTGACACACACCGCTTTAAAAATAGCATATATGGATTGAGGTAAAAAGAATTAGTAAGCTTCTTTTACAATGGCACGGCTATTTATTCCAGGTAACATTAGATGTGCTTTCAAAGGTTCCTACCAGTCACACTCATACATCAACATCAGTGGTTAAACGGTCTGTCCAGAGCAAAGGAAGGGAGGACACTCCAGGAAGAATAACGATGCACGGGCATCAAGATTCCCATGTGAACTCTGTGACTGCAGGTGCCACAGGGCTCTCCTCCTCCCTTGGGCATTATCCTGCCTGAATCCACAGGTCTCCCGCATTCCAGCACTGCCTCCACTCCCTCCCCAGCCAGAATGAACTTGATCAACTGTTATGTTTTCCCCCATTCATTAACTAACTGTGCTTTGCGAGTAGCACAGAAGAGTTTCCATGATAATATCACAGAGACAAGGCATCGCTGATCCAATGCAGAGAAGCTTCAAATTCTTAAAATACTTCATGTTTCATGAGATCTTACTTTCCAGTAATTATTTTAAATCTTTATCACAATGAATAAAATCTATTTTTTCAAAAATGCTAGATTCCTATTCTATAATATATTGTCTGACCTTTCTCCAAAGTAAACATCTCTATGTACAGCATGGATTTATTTGGAGGTTTCTGCAACCCTCTTAAAATACATCAGTGTGGGAAAAAAACCCCAAAGCCTATATTCTTCATATTCAAAATGACAAAGTTTCTGGGATGTTTTACTAAAAAGCTAATAAAAAATTGTTTTAAAAATTCACCTCCAACTTTTTAATTTACAAATATTTTAGCCTTCTGTCTACAGTAAAATTTACAAACATTAGTTTTCATTAAAAACTCCCCAAGTTGTTGGCTGATGTCTATTAAGAAGGAACAAAATAAAACAATAAAACGCCACAAATAAAAAAATGTCTGCATTGGCTATGCTCAAGAAAATCACTTATTGTGCCAAAACTACCTGTGTAGCAGTCTTGCTCACTGATAGCTCGTCTGAGAAAAATCTAAATAAAAACTAAGTACTCAGGCTGCACTTCAGACCAACAGCTGAATCCCAGCATCTACTTGCACTAAGTCCATAAATGACCAGTTCTTTAGAAAAAACGTATAGTATAGCTGCAGCAGAACCTTTAAAATCCTAATTATCAGCTTACTACTAATGCTAAAGTTTGTTCTGGCTATATTTTCTTCCCAAATACTGGAAGTTTTAGTTATGGTCACACTTTCAGGTATGACAGGACTTCTCAGAGTGAGAGACAATGATTAGTAGCCTTTTTGAAATTAAAATTACATTATCTACAGTGCAGGTCAGTTTAGAATAAAAGACAGTCTGTGTTACAGCTAAAGCATGAAATACATTCTTGATATATGTTTAGCACCACAGTGAATGTTTCCAAGGTACTTGCCAGCAGAACTCACAGGGCTGAACATCAGTGTTGTCAGCTCCTTGGAAATCTCTGACATATTTTACATACCCCAGATAGACTTCTCTTCTACATCAATAGCCCTTTCACGCAAGGAGGCGAGCTCTGGAACAGAAATTCAGCATAGAACATGTATTCCAGCTAAAGAAGATCACAGCACAGTAACTTCTTTGGACATAATCACCATGGGATGGATGAGTAGAGTCCACCTCTCCACTAGGAAAACACCACTGCCCAGGCTGAGAGCTGGTGAGGGAAAGTTAGGTCTGTGGTTGCCCACTCACTTTTTTCCATGGTCAGGAGTAAGGTATGACTATGAGAAAACACCAGCTGGATGAGAACAAGGATAGTTAAAAGCTGCTCTTGTTCTCTTGTTTTGGTTTCTTGCTTGCAGGAATCACCCAGCTAGCCCCAAAAATGTGTCCCACAGGAGGCAGTGATGGTGAAAACCCAAACCCACACAACCAAAAAAACCTGAAATAACAACAAAGAAAAAAAACCAACAAAACCGCCAGTAATTTGAACTAAATAGTTTCAGATTTTATGGAGTCTGTGACATGTTCATGCAGACCTTATAATCAAATTGAAGCACCATATAAATTCTGGAAGATGCTAAGATTTACTAAACTGCTACAGCTTTCCCATGCTTCTACCACCAAAAATGCTGGCGACATGAGACAGTAATAGATCTCACCAAGAATTAGTTGCTAATAACAACTCTTTTTGAAGGCAGATAACTTATTTTGGAAGTCTAGAACTCCTAATCACACTCTTTGTCAAGTCCCTAAATGCACAGCTGTGCCTTCATTAGGGGAAAAAGAAAGATGTGAGAAGCACTTTCTCAGCTGAAGTCAGAATCGAAGGCCTGCAGATGTATCCCTTAACAAGGATTGTATTTCATTCACATCACTTTTAACTTGGAAGATGACTGCAACTCGTGCTAACACAAGCCAACGGCAATTTCTACTTCATTTACAGTCCATATATTGAAAAGAGCTTCCTGGATCCTTCGGTGAACACTTATAGTGGCTTTATTAAGATCAACAGACTTTCTTTATGCAAGCACTAGAAGACTAAACGCTTTGAAAGCACTAAGGTTTCTTTTATAAGTATGTTGGGGTAGACGAGGATGTCTACAGAGCTGAGGTCCAAACCAGCCCAGTTGCTGGGCAGCTCTATGTGAATTTATGGTAGACCCAGCTTCTCTCTCCCACTGCATGCTGGGAATTTCCGTATGATTTATGTACATCCTTAGGTATGTATCATATGTATTATGAATATCCTTAGGGATGCAGCAAGGGTTATTTCTGACTTTGTGATAAGTCTTAGAAAACCTGAGGCATTTTTCAAATGGCTCCTTCCAGTTGTAGACCCTTTTGGCATCAGGAGGGAAAAATTTCCTGGACTGGCAGAACAATTTTTTATTAAATGTAATGGATGGACTTTTTAAGGTATGTAAATCACAAGACTGTAAATTTCTGCCTGTAACAAGAAATGTTTGTTAGTTCTTACATCCCGCAAATTGAATCGGTTTAGCACTGGAATGATTCATGTCTTTACAGTAGTTTCAAGACAATATTGAGAAACCTGGCACATGTCGGTGGACTTCAAAACAAAAATTTTTCAAATAGTAGAAAGCCTGCTTTTCTGTGGGGATCATGTAAGGGCATGTTTTTATCTTTCATCTAGCTTTCTCCTTTGTAAAGCCAAATAGGACACATATGTAGAAACCAGTAACCTTTGCAGTGAGAGAGGAAGCATCCATGATCCCCATTTTACTTCATCTGAACAGTAATCACAACGTGTCACTAAAAGGGATGTTTCTATTTAAAGCATTTTTCCATTAAGCTCAAGAAGGGGAAATTACGGTTTGAAGATCACTGTGTTTTATCCTTTCCTCTAATACCAGACATTATGACCAACATGAGATTTGGGTTGGGTTTGTGCTCTCTTCTCTAAAAATCAAAGCATCCAGATCCCACGTTAAGGGCAGGAAACAAGCCCAGGTTTCCCTGAAGGGCTAATACAGCACTTTACATTTTTGAGAGTCACAGGACATCCAAATGTACCAGAAAGCAGATGTATGGGCCTCACACTGCATCCACTTCAATTTGTGAGTAGTTCTCTGATTATTTTTTCATATAAGTGATGAGTGTCAGTTCATGGCAGAAAGTAGAACAGTTGCACTTCGCAACAGTATTTTTAATTATAATGTACCTTAAACACGAGTACTCAGGATATCTGAACAGTTTTGGTTTTATGTATCTGTGCACATTTTACGTAGCAATTTGCAGAACAGAACTTATCCCCATCCTGTTTGATCTTTTTGATGCCAGTGTGTGCCATTAGTGTGAGAATTTAAAACTATACTCATGGCTTTCCTGTAGAAACCTAAAAATTACCTGAACATAAATGTTTCATTCCATTCCTCTATCACTTCATTGTCTTTCAATGAAGTAAAAAAGCTCAAATTTGCAAAAACTAAGTGTTCTGCTACTTCAGAATTGTGAACTATTCTTTTTTCAACCTGTAAGTCTGTGTCACCTTCTACAATAAAGCCTTGATCCCAGATGGAACTGTTCTCCCATAAATATTTTAAAACAGAACATAAAATGTGACTTCACATTGTTTTTATTTTTGCTCAGGAATTTAGTTTAGCAAGTAAATCAAGATCTGAATGCTCATTAAATGAAGATGTTTGTTCTCGATAAATAAATTATAAGAGTCAATAACAAAGAGAGCAGCTAAACAAATGATTATGAAAATGATGACACAACCAGTGCAGGGCACAAACTTTGGGACAGCTGTTGAAATAATCTTAGCATAGCACTGAGGCAGCATGCTGTAGTGGCACCTTATTATCGTGTTTAAAATTAATAAATGGATTGATATTGTTCCTTGAAGTTGCAGAGATTTACCCTAAGGCAGGGAAAAAACCCGACCCTGCAAGGAAAAGTTTCTGAATAGGCAGAGTGGGTTCCAGATTCCCAGGAAAAGGGGGCAGAGCAACCAACAGCTCCTGCCCTTCAGCAGAGGGGATGTTCTCTCTTATAAATCCCCTTGGACAAAAGTACATGGGTCACAGCTCCAATGTCCCTATTCCAAACAGATCTTCCCGGGCTGGGTCCCCGTCACCTTTATAGTTGTGTTACAAGTGCACGGGAGTGATACAAAGAGCTGCCTTTCCCACGTGTAGTTGGATTCACCTCTGCTAAAATTCTACGTGATGCACATCATTAAAAGAGGGAAAAAGTCAATTAAACAAGCAGCAGGTCCTACATCTGATGGATAATTTTGAAAGAGGCTATCAAATATGCAAGACCATTAGAAAATAAAAAGTACCTTAGACAGCAACAAATTGTGCCGAATTGCCTGCTGGTAATTAAAAAGTGCATTTGTTTAAAAGACCACATATAGGTCTTAATGAGTGAGGATTTTGACCTTCTATAGCAGGGCGAAGAGATGTGTTTGGGGCTTAAATTACTATAAATGAGTCTTTTATTTTAAAACAGAGACATTTTCTCTCTGGCTGTTCTGGCTCTGGGAACGTGACATCAGCTCTTATGGAACCTCCACACAAGCGTGGAAACCAAGCTGCATCATGAAGGGGTCAGAAAAGTGTCACTGTGCATCGGATAAACCTATTTTTGGAATCATACTCTGGTCTGCTGCTAATTCCTCCTCTTTTTTTTAATCTTAGTGGTCAACACTTCCTTTGAGAAAATGGAAAGGCTGACAATGGTCCATTGTTCCATTAATCCATCCCACGTATAAGGTATCTTATCTTCCAAACGGCATTTTTAATACTTTGCTACATGTGAATGGATTTTAAGAATGACTGGATGGACAAAAATTATTTTAGAGGATGCTAAATATAGTCTCAGAAAGTTTGATTTCGTAGAATATGTTCTACCACATGATATCCCACAGCTAAAAAGAGATGCTCAGAGAGCAGTCAATACAACTACAGCAGCCAGAAAACGTTAGTGTTTTGCACAGAGTGGATCACGGTCACATCCTGAACTTTAAATAGGGCTCATCCTTCTTCAGATGTAGCATTTTCCTAGAGTGTCCTAAAAACAAAATAACCAAAACAAAACACCAAATCCGTTTGCACATGTGAATACAAGTGATTAAAAAAAATTAATCACATTTTAGTGAGTTAGGTCTCATCCTAACTAATTTTTTTTTTTTTTTTAATTATTATTCTTGCACACACTACTTATTTTAAAAGTTTTTTAACAAGTGTCTTCACACTTAAGAAGTTGTTAATGAACTTGTTAACTTGAGAGGACATCATCTGCACAGAGAACAGTAAATTAGGTCTGTATTTCCTTGGCATAATGTGTGGGATTTAAAAGACAGTATGTCCCGGTTTGAAGTAAAACCGAACCAATTTTCTGTTCTTTAATTTTACATCTTAGCTAGGCCTCCTCTAACTCTCTGAAATGAACGGCATATTGTGGAGAAAACTGCTCGTTCCCAGAATGATCAGCCCAATGTTTGTGCTCCATGCCAAGGAATGGTGTGCAGAGAGGCCCTTGCTTATACTTATTGCTGTAACAACCAAGGGCAGCCCATTTCGTTATTTGCCCCATTAGGGGGTCAGAAACGGAAATAACGTAGAGGGGTCACATCGGTGGGGAGGAGTGGACAGGAGAGGTGACCCAAACCTGACCAACTGGGGTATTCCATCCCATCTGCCCCATGCTCAGTATAAAAGCTGAGGGGTCAAAGGGTCAGCCCCTTCCTGCAATGGCCGAAGTCCAGAGAGGACTCTGTTCATGTGCCTTTGATCCCGATCCGTGTGTTCCCGACTCCAGAGCTGGAATCCAGTTCCCATCCGTCGCTGAGTCCAGTCTGGGACTTCCCCAGTGCCTGCCGGTGACGTGACTGTCATCCTGGGAGCTTGATACGGTTTTGTATATATATTGTATCTATTTCATTATTTTCTTCTTTATTTTTATTTTAATATGAATTCTTCATTAAAGTAGTTGAGTTCATTCTAAACTTCTGAATCTCCTTATCTCTTTCTCCTCCTCTCTCCTCTTTTGGCAGGGGGAGAAGGGGGGGGGAAGGGCCATCTGTCGATCTGGTTTTGGTAAATTCGGCTGAAACCACGACACAATATTAGTAAGAATTATTAATCTGTGTATTCTACTACATGCCACCAGTATGTATGTGGTTCACATGCATTAAAATTCTAATACATTTATTTAGCAAAGAGTACTGAAGCCTGTATCAGTTTCATTTTACATCATCTGAAAATTTTCCGAACTACACAGTTTCAGGTGAAGAAAGAAATGATGGTGAGCTGTAAAGATTGATACCATTGCATGCACAGCACTGATGCTTTCAATACACCTGCTTTCCCAACAGAGAAAATATTCTTAGACTAGGGAGTCTCCTGGCAAACTCTTCTTATTCAAGTCAGCACAGTGGGAATACGTTCCTACTCTTCGACGCACATATTTCCAGAGAGCACTGACTTAAAATAAGTCTGCTTTACTAGCCCTCATATAAAGGATTATACTCAACCTAGTTATTGACTGGTCTCTGTATTTTCCCACTTTTTGTTCTTACTTGATTGCTTCCAGTGGTTCTTTTTACTTGCCTTTTACTGTCTGTACTTTCCCATGGCACCACTTCTTTTTCTTTTCTTTCTCGCGCAATTTTTAACTCTTTCCACTTCATCTCGCAGTATTTTAATCAGTACATTTCACAGATAACTCAAATTATAGGCATTACTCCTCTGAGTTAAAGACTTAGTTACGCTTTCTTGACACAGATTTTTTGTGGAGAAAACATGACTGAAACCAGAATTCATATAATGAATTCTGAAAATCAGTTTTTGTATGCTCTCTGCATCTTCTTGCTTCTGAGTGGAAGACCAAGAGTTATTTCTCAAAGTGTCAAAGCAAACTTCTTCACACCACTGACTACTATCAATCTCACTTAAGATCGCTGGTGACATCTTGACTTGTTTATCATAGTCTAAGAAATGATGGAAACTTTAAATTTTTTAACTACATTACACAATTTGAAAATGATTTAGACTTTTTGATTTTACAGTTTCACAAGCTTCAAACTGCAAAATGCAAGAAGTGGGACGTGGTAAGAAGTTAAGGTCCTTGTCAAGAAGAAAAAAATATGAGTTCTTTTCAGCTATAAATTGTACTGTGTGAAAAGGCAGGATATGGTGTATGCCATATATACATGGGCAGGAAGGTGGATTTTTTGTTAGAGGCATATGTATTCCAGGCAGGACCACCCGAATCCCAGAATTCCTTTAACAATACTCAACTAATTGCTGAGATGGGAACAAGCGAGAGACCAGAATTGACTCTTTGCCATGAGAGTTCAAATGAACACTCCTGGAGCTTCAAGTATTTGCTATAATAAATGTTTAACTGTTTATTTCACAGAGAAGAGGACCAGGAGAAGTTGAAGCACCCCCCATGCAGAACATCTTGTCGTTTGCTGGTTTGTTTGTTCACCTTGGGAAGATAAGGAGCTGGGAAGTCAAATCCCTTCTGGCAGGGAGTGAAAGAACTTGAAACCGAGTCTCATAATTTAGCTTGGCTGAGGACTCCTGGGGCAGAAAACTGACAACTGCACTTCTGACAAATTATGTGATGCTGGCCCCAGAATTTGCTCTTTTCTTTCTTCTTTTCCATCTTCAGTTTGATACCATTCTGTAAATTTAGGTCGACTTTATTAATAGCTTTAGGAGGAACAAGCCACGTTTTTCAGCACACGTGCCTTTCACTTAATTTTCTTCCTCACTTCAAACACCAAGTTGCCCAATTATTTTAAAACTCTGTTGATACGAGTAATGAATAGGCAAATAATGTCACTGGAATAAGAGGCCACAGAAATTTAAGAATAACACGTTCTATTGGCAGATGGATGCCTCAGATGCATTTTTCCTCATCAGATATAATTTTACTATTAGTTAATGGAAGAAGTATTAATTGAATTCTTACACTATTTTTAGTGTAAATTTAAAAGTTCATGTATATCCTGGAAAAGGAAAAAATGCTCAAAAAGAAACTGAAAAAAGCATTATTCCTTCTAAATAAGATTTCAGTATGTCTGAGCTACCCCCCACACCCCGAAAATCAGAGACAACAGCTGAAGATAAACCTTGTGCTATCGATTCCCCCTCCACCTTAAGGTTACTCGTGTTTTGTAAGCACCTGATGTCAGGCCCGAGTTTCTCCTCACTGAAAAGCTGTCTCCAATGTCTATATATCGAAAAAGCAGTTAAGATATACTCTGATGTGGACTAATTGGAGCCAGGCAGCAGCTCCGATTCCTGCTTGCGGGGTGAGTTTCTGAGTGTCAGTTGTTTTGCCATGTGAATATACTTGGAACCCCTGATACAGGGATTATACCCAGGGTATATATCTTCATAAAAGTACTTTGAAATTTATTTGTACAGAAAACATCTTACATTTCTTACATAAGACAATTCCTTAAAGAGTTTTATTAGCTGTAACAGGGAAAAATAACCAGGTAACTATACACACTAATCAACAGAAAGAAGATAAAAATTGTTGAATAAAACTGAAAAGGAGATGCTCATAGTAAGAGTTTAAATGTTTGTTTTCTTTTCTCAATAGAGGGCAGCCTCAAAACAGTAACAGCAGGCAACAACAACAGCAGGCAACAATAAATACCATTTAACCTAAATCCCTGGAAAGTAGAACAAAGCTTTCTCAGATCATTCCGTCGCGCCCCCTACAACACTGACTGTAGCTGTTTACATCAGGTTTGTGTAGCCCTTAACACGAGCCAGTTAACTACCCCCACGACTAACCAGCCCTCTTAACTACCATAATCCTATTTAAAATATCACATATTAATGTTCACTACACTTTGTGCATTTTACTAGGCAACAGAATCCTAGAAAAACTGAAATATTGGAGTTAAGTTCTTTACTCTCTCGTAAGGAAGATTAAAAAGAACTCCATTGTGCAACCATTCAACACTGCACTTCCCAGTGTAAATGTGGTTTCCACGACCTTGAAGAAAGATGTATTTAACGCGTGTGCTAAATAGGAAAAATAATCAGTATTTTTATTCAGGGAGGCCATAACTGACCAACACTTGATTTTTGCCAGTAGGGAACAGTATCCGACATTTTCTTTCAGGAAAACGTATACTGCAACTTGAAATGGAAATAATGATTGGGAGAGGACAAGACATATATCGCTCCTTCAGTGGACAAGATCACAACACTCCATGCAAACTATGTACTATATAATGATCTGTTATCATATATTATTATCAAATATGGTCAAACATTTAAGTTCTACGCTTAATTTGCCACACTGACAATGCTGATAGCTTAACAATGGTGTTCATTTGTGTGTTCCGGCCTCTTTTAGCGACAGCCCATAAAAGGTGGGATGAAATCACGTCACTCAAACGTCTATCCCCTGTCAGACACCTTTCATTTGCTTTGCTGCAACGGGATTTTGTGATAGAAAGTTATTAAATCAGGGAGCCCATGACTTCTTTGTCTTGACAGCAGAATAGACCAAATGACCTTGACTAATTTCAACGAGCCACATCATGTTCTATTAAGGCAAAAAGATGGGAAAGAGAGTAATATACAAGAAATTGCATATTTGGATAGTAAAATAAGAAGGAGATACAATAATATAAAAAAAAAAAAAAAGCAAAATAAGCCTTTCCCCAGATAAATGTAGTTACTTACTAGCAGCTCTGTTCCAAAGCAAAAATACCCACAATCATCTTATTTTAGTGCCTACGCTTTTTTCTCTTCTCTGTCTTATAACCACAAGTAAAAAGCCTGATGCAGAACCAGAGCGGTTGCAGAGGGAATCATTTCAAATGTTACCTGACGGTTTCAGCAGCCCCACTGGTACCTCAGGAGCACTGTGAGACTTCCCAGGGATTCAAGGATTCAGTAACCTGATGTGACACTTTGCACATCAGTGTCTTAAAGGATGATTGATTTAAAGCTTGTCAGAATAAACCAAATCAGTTTACAGGGATTTCTTTTGCAGGTGTGCACTACTTCCAGCAACAGTCTCAAGAGAAAACGGCGGGAACATTCCTAATTCGAGACTAATTTAGAGCGTTTTTGTTACTTTGTTACACGACTTCTTGAGAATGAAAAAAAAAAAGAAGAAAGAAAGAAAAAAAAAAAAGACTAGGATCTAAATGCTAAATGTAGCTCCATAACTTCCAGTTTTATAATTTTGCCTCACTCTTGAAAGGCCTGAAGTTTCCATAAAATTCTGAAATTTGTATTTTCCCCTCTGGTAAACACTACTTAAAATTTCCCAGTGTTCCAGCTGTAGAAGTGCCAGAACAAAAACACGATTTGGTAATAGCAGCATTTATCTTCGCCTTACAATAACAATTCATTCAAAAAGCCTAAACAGAAAAATAATACTCTGATTCTAGCCTGCTACAAACATAACAATTATTCGGCCAAATCTTCTGTATGCGTGTTCTGCGTTGTTTTTTTTTTTTAATACTAAATGATCCAGAGTTTGACTTTGTATATTTCTTTGACTAGATTATGGTTCAGATCACAGTTAACAAAGCTCCAAATAATCTGAAGACCTGGAAGGGTTCTGTTATGTTCAGTCAAAATCCCAGTTTTAATTAAAAAAGAAAGTATCTCAAGTAACCTCTGTGATCTCTCCTAGATTTTCTTAATCTTAATTAACCTACTAAAAGATGTTGGGCTACATGTAGTTAAAATATCAAACAAAAATTTGAAGTTATTTTCATAAGATATTTAGTCTTCTGATGGGAATGCAGATTCTCCTGTATGACCAGGCTCATCTTGTCGACGGTGCTAGGTACGCAGAGAGGTAGACAACCAGGTAATTATCTTATGTATAACGACTCTGCAAACAGCAAGGGGCTTTAATGGATGTTGCAGTCTTGCAATTATATTTAATTTCAATATGAGATGGTATAAGCAATCTGAATAATCACTATTTCAGATAGGAAAAGATACAGGCACGTTTTTCATGCAACTCCATCTTCAGTGGGGAGCTGCTGGGAATCAGAGTCAGGAAGAGCAACGTCCTGAGCTCTGCTGAGCCCTGGTCCAGTGACTTCTGCATGTCACAGAGCCAGGATACTGGGCAGTTACTACCGGTAGGTAATCAGTAGGAGCAACTAGAATGAGAGAAAGCGTCCTCGAGAACCTGCTCAACTCTTTGCACTGCAGGGTGTTAGTGCAAGTAGACTTCCAGGGAATCCCTACAGCATCCCCTTCCCAAAGCCCTGCCTTGTCTATGCTCAAACCAAAGAAACACAGAGCACAATCCATCTCAAGGCTGGGACAGAAGTCTATTTCATGAGATCCCAATATATTTTATGGTGAACGTGTCCATCGGAGAAGTGTACATACAGACTATTAATGCTCTTACTATTCCGTCTTGTACTGCAGAATGTAACACAGTCCACAGACATGCGATGGCTATTGCACTATAACGCAAAATATACTTCAACTTTAAAGTCAGAGCAACAGTGTGCAACTAGTACCTTCACTGGGCTCTTATCTGGGCCTCTTAATTCCACATCAGTTTTGCTTCTCAGTAATTGTTCCAAAAATGTTCCATTTTATGATAAATTGGCATAAGCCAAAGATATGCAGAGTATTTGTATTTTGGTTTCAGTATTCTTTTAGTATTTTCTGACTGGGATATCCAGAACTTAAGCATAACTATTCCTGCAGCTATTCATAATGACTTAATCCTTTAAGTTTTTTAAGTGAAAAAGGACATTTTTATACCCTGTAAAAGTTCTAATGTTCTATAGCTCTAATTCAGAGACAGACCAAAAATCGTTTGTTGTATCACTTTCATTTTTTTTGCCATATATATAAATACATACATATAAGTACTGATTTATAAAACTGTACAGATCACCTCTGCAGCCCTACAAAAAACCCTTTTTAAGATTCACAGTGATTGTAATTCTCTCAAAATTATTTTAAGGATATATCTAATCCTTTACCTGCTCAAGGCCAGGTTACTCCGTCTAATCCATAACGGATATTTGTCTAAGCTGTTCCTAAAGCCTTCAGAAAAAAAATGAGGTATTTTAACCTTCAAAAGACCACAGAATCAGAGGCTGGGGCAAGCTGTAGCCATATGACACCTACTTTAACTGACCACAGCCAGCCCCAGCCCCAGTCCCGTATCAGCGATGCCTCCCGTGACCCCATATGGGACATGGGAAGGAAAGACCTAGAGCCATATAGTCCAGCCTGCAATAATCCAGCGAGTCTTCTGTGGCAGAAGACTTTTCAGCTCACTGCATAGCTGAGCTTTAGAAGTGGCTGAAAACACAACTGAGATAAAGACCAGGCTCTCAAAAGAAACCTGAAGAACTGTGTTAAAGAAAGAAACTTAATTCTCAAGAGTGGTTCCAGATCAGTCCTCTACCAGAACCACTCAAGCTTGGGTCTAGTTTTGGCATTGGTAAATTTTATTTAAGGCTTATCAAGCCTCCAAATACCTGATGGGCACCAGCTCCCCATTCAGTATGACTGGATGGAGGTGAAATTATCTGGTGAACCTCAGAAAGCTGGATAGGTCCAGCCCCAGTTCACACTTTATAGGAGGGTTTAGTATATACTTTGATCCCCTGCTTATGCAGCCTCTCTAAAGCATTCTTTAATTAGTCAAAAAATAGCAAAGAATCCAAAATGACCAAATACGGATGTCTTCTCACTGTTATATGCTGTGAGTTTCAGTTTCAGTGAACTACGCACCCCCTTCTCCTCTGAAGGACATTGAAACACATAATGTGAAACAACCGTACATAATAAAACATTTTTTATTTCATATTGCCACAACCCCTCCTGAATTTATGCATTACATTCACCAGCAAAAATGCATATGTGCCTGAAATAAAAGATGATGAGACAGGAATGTCATTGTATTTACTACTATTTCCTTGAAATTTCACATACATTACCATTTCACACCGCAGATATGCTCATATTTTTACTTGCCCAGGAATAGGTGCGGGCCTGAATATATCTCTCAGAGATCATGATATAATGAATTAATGTAAGAATATTAAATTTAGAGAAAGAAATTAGAATAGTTCCAGGTACCGAACACTTATAGTCCATTAGTTGTTAACCATTATTAGAAGCTTTTGCTCCCGTGGAGCTGTGCCCTGCTCACTGAAACGCTCTTTGCCGTGGTCACACACCCCAGGCTTCGTATCACAGCTCATTTTCCTGGTGCACAGACCGTGACTTATTTACACAGCGCTATCAGCATCGCTAGCAATGGATTATTTTAACATAGTCAGCTCGGTGACCAACTGAGTTGTTTGCAACTAAATCTTTAAAAATGCTATTCTCTTCTTCAATCAAACATTTCATATGAAGAACGTTAATTAAATTATCAGAATGCCTTTTTTTCGTTAATAATATCAAGAACAAGCTAACTATTTGGCTAGGTTTCTGAAACAACTCTGCAGCTTTTGGCCACACAGATGATCTAAATATATGCCTTGCATATTCAGGACTTAGAAGAAAGTACAACAGAATGACTCAACGGTTCCCCATGCATTGTTCTGATATATGTATTTATATAGAGAGAGAATAATTACATCTATACTGTATCCATCCCAAATATCTAATACATAGGAATGTATCATAATGACACATTTTTGGCAGTTGTTAGCCTCAAACTACATGATCATAATGTAAAATTATTGTTTTCTATATTCTTTGGCTTTGTTGATAGAAATGTGTCCACTAATAACTTCAAGAACTGCCTCTAATAAGCATGTCAAAATACATAATTGCTACAAAAATCAATATTAATGAGTTGTTAACCATTTACTAGATGAGATACTGGGAGACAACATTAAATTATTAATAAAATATAATATAATAGAACTTGATTATCTATGTGTTCTGGGTGGCTTAGAGCAAATGTTTGTTTAGTATGTTTTATGAAATTCTATGGTAATTTATTAGAGCACACATTAATTTTACCATTGGGAACTTTTCATATTCATATATGATAATAAAGAAAGGAGTGGGAATCAATATGAACCTTATAAGGTGTATTTGAGCATAAATTAAGAGAGTATGAATAAAGATTAGGTATTTTATGTGCTATCACATTCCAAAGCATAGGCTACATATACATAGTGCTACATATGAAAAACTAACATATTTAATTTATACTAACATAGGGTTTTATATTAGTTAGTTATTTTTTTTCTGATTCCATTAATCTCCTAATTTAAAGAGCTAAAATACAATAAAAATATAGGATGGTAATAATACAATAATTATTCAGCACTGGAAGTTTTTAATCCTATGTCATTTAATCCGGAGTAGTTTCTACAAATATATGAATTATTGAGGAATATGCATTTGAAGAGTTCGCTGAAAAACACTCACCTGCAACTTCAGAAAGCTTCAGCATGGGCTAAATGCCGCTTTGCCCAGATTAGCATTTGGGGTTTTTTAGGTGCTGGGACCAGTGCTAAAATCAATATGCTGACAAAAATTTTGATTTTGCATAATGCTTATTGTACAAGGACTGTAGACTGTAGACTGCAGACTGTAGTAGAGCCTTCAAGAAAAGAAATTATCCCTATCACTGTGAATAAGAATTGTCATTTTTTTATGACAGTCTGTATCCTCATCTGGTAATATAAAAATAACTACTTGTAGTATTGTGAAGTCAGCAGTATTACACTGATTAATTCCAGCTGGCATTTTTTTTTTCTTTTTTTTTTTGGTTGTTTTAGTGCTTTTTTGTTCCATATGACTTTTTTTTTGTGCAGGCTTAGATTTTACTGTGACAGTTCTGGAAATCTGTCCACATGAACTTTTAAATTCTAATTTAACTTTCTGAACTACGCCATTAATTGTATCTTTTACTGTATATTGTCACATTGGATTGTAGCAGAAGCCCCAGGACCTGTCCCTGCATTTCTGGTGTTGAACATGAGATTTGTTGAGAATCATCAACAATCTGAGCAATACAGTCTATTGATCAAGAATAACTGACATGTTAATAATCACTCATGGTATCCAAGATTTGGGCTTAATACGGCAACCTTATAACTATCCCCAAGGAAGACCTTAATAAGTCTTCTGAGTAGTAGAGCTGAGATATTAAAAATGTTGACCTCCTCCAATTTCTAATTAAGATTTCTCCTTGACAAAATTTGGTAACTACCCTCTTAAACAGTAGATTGTGAGAATAAAATCCCCTCAAAAGCAAGTCCTCAATGCAAAATAATGCTCAAAGCAAATCTGATCTATTTTTTAGTGTTTTTCATTGGCTTTTTTGTTTCAACAAAAGTTATAAGGAAAAAAAAAAACATTCTGACAAATAGTGTGCTGGCCAACCTTTGCTCCCTGAGAAAGGCCTTCCTCATCCTTCTTTTGGTATAACCATTTCCATCGCACAAGGTCAGTAATCGTTAAAGTCTGAAAAACTGTATGGACTTTTTACTTGCATTTGCTTCACACAAAATATTTTTAAAACGAACTTGGAAAATACATTAAAACATATCTCTGTCAATCCATTTTTGTTTTCTATGTATTCCCAGGAATAAGAAAGTTCTGGTTTTCTTTGAACTAAAAAAAGACAACCCAGTATAGCAAAAGACTTCCGGTTAAAGCATTATTTCCTCTGCAAATTTACTTACCGCGGCAATGGACTCCTTCGTCATACGCATCAGGACAGTCATAGACCCCGTTGCAGAGCTGGGACAAGTGAATGCACTTGTTTGTACCGATGCAGTTAACATAATTCGGGGGGCACTTGAAATCTGCTTCCTCGGGACCTAAAAAATAAAGAGAAAATTTCTTATACATATTTTTATATCTACAACAAGGCAAACAAGTCCTACATTGCATTTCCATTTTAAAGCTAATGGCAACACTCCACGTATTAGTCTATTTTGCAGACTTTTAGTGCATTATCATTGCTGTATTTAGGAGAATTAAAACCATCAGGAAATGATTAGTGCAATTAAAAGGAAATCAATGGGTCAGAGAGGATTATTTCCCCAAAATACAGGTGTTTGCAAACATTAAAAAGTATAATACAATTTTCAATTGCTTTATGAATATATCATGAGTCATATCAAGAGTAATAGGTACCAGTATTTACACTCATTGTTGTGCTACATAGATAATTTTAGATATTTATGAAATTACATATTAATGTTACATATTTATGGCTGCATTAGATCAGAGAAACTGTTCCTGCAGCCCAGGAATCTGCCTCTGAAACTGCGCAGCACAGGACGGGAGGGAGAGGATAAGGATGCTGTGACTGCTCCCTTTGGGATACATCCTGGCTCCAATCACTCTGTGTCGCCTTATCTCTGAAGGGTTAAGTACAGGGATTTTTGCTGAAGTTCAGGGATTTTTGGAGGATCTCTTTTGTTTATTTCTTAGGGAGGCTTTTGACTGATAAAAAAAAAAAAAACCAAAACCAAAAAAAAACCCAAACATAATTTCACATTATAAAGACTTTGAGATTTTTAACACACTGCAAAGAACATTTAGAGGTCTGAAGGGTTTAGCTCATTTAGAGGATGAATCATAATTTATACACAGTATACAATTAGCTACACGGAGACTGAAGGTGTGGATTTTTTTCAGGAAACAGCTTAAAGCTCCTTGATTGCATGTGTTGGAGCCTTGAGTCTGCGCTAAAGTCTGACAGCTTGTAACAGTCCTCAAGGGAAATATACCCTGGGACACACCATGCTCAAGTGCAATCCGCTTTCACCTTCTCCGAGGCACTAACTCCAAGAGGAAGGACAGAAATCACAGGCAGTAGCTGAAAGCTCCCTTATAAGTGGAAAAATCTCAGCTTTGGCAGCTCTGGTCTTTTGAAGTCAGCAGGACAAAGCAAAGGACTGCTCTGGGGGGAATTCACAATTTCTAAACAGATAGTTGTTAGCACCGCCTGTTAAATAAAAACTCTAACTTGAAAAACTTGTCCCAACTAGAAAATTTTAATTAAAAATTTTTACTGCCGTGCTACATGTCAGGAAGCCGTTCGACTTTCAGGATGGGCTCAACAAAGACCAATTTTCAGCAGTTACCAATGCATTTGCCTGTAGAAGGGTATTTGTTTATGCAACTGGCATTAGCACAGGGCAGACGCTCTCCTTCCCAAGCAGAGCAGGTGCCCGCAAAGCTCAACAAGGCATGAGGTGCAGCATCCTGCTCCCCTCCTCTGACCTTTCCACCTTCCCACCTTGCCCTGACAGGGCAGCACCAGTTATATCCAATACAACACTTCTCCCAAGGGGATAATGACAGGACCAGAGGAAATGGTCTGAAGTTGCGTCAGGGGAGGTTTAGATCAGATATTAGGAAGAATTACTTTACTGAGAGAGTGGTCAGGCACTGGAACAGCCTGCCCAGGGAGGTGGTGGAGTCGCCATCCCTGGAGGTATTTAAGAAACGTGTAGATGTGGCACTTCAGGGCATGCTCTAGTGCCCGAGATTGTTGGGTTGTGTCTGTTTGTGGGTGGGGTGTGGTTGTTTGTTTTGTGTGGTCTTTGTTTTTGTTTTGTTTTTGGTGTTTGGTTTTTTGGGTTTTTTTGGGTTGGTGTGGTTTGGGGTTTTGTTTTGTTTTGTTTTGTTTTTTTGTTTTTTTGTTTTTTCTGGTTGGACTCGATGATCTCAAAGGTCCCTTCCAACCAAGAAGATTCTGTGATTCTGTGATATCCTTGATTAATGGAAAAGGGTTGTCAAGCATTGAAACTGGTTGCCCAGGGAAGTGGTGGAGTCATCGTCCCTGGACATCTTTAAAGGCTGTGTAGATGTGGTGCTGAGGAACATGGTTTAGTGGCAACTTGGCAGTGATGGGTTAATGACTGGAACGGACTTGATGATCTTAAAGGCCTCTTCCAACCAAAACAATTTTATGATTCCATTATTCTATGAAGCAATTAACTTATTCATGTGATTAAGATAAATTAATACGTACTTTCTGTTTCCTTACAAGCATGATGCTATGGAAGGCAACTTGCCTTACAAATGAAGATGAACTTCAGTCCAAAAAAGCCCTATTTTATAGAAGACTTGTGCCTTATTTTGTAGAAGACTTTTGTCTGCAAAATGACTCTAAAAGGTAACAGGTCTCAATGATCTGCCACTGTCAGTGGAAAAAGCCAGCACCTCCCAAGGCCTCCTGCCCACAATTCCTAACACCTTCCATGAATAAAAGAATTAAGCTAAACAAAGCTGCATGTTGCAATGCCTTTGAGTAGCACATGCTTTCCCACGTGTCATGGTTTGAGAGAACCCCTAACAATCTATTGTCGTTAGACAATTATTCTATCACCCAGTGACCACTCCCCACCCGGAAAGGGGAATCGGGGAACACAAAGAAACACAAGGGTTGAAATATAAATAGACTTAATAGACTAAGACTAAATAATTAACCATAATACTAAAGAACCAGTATTAATCCCGATACTGATATAAAATATACAGGAATTATACTCAGCCAATTCTCTCAGCAGGAGCTGTGCACTCCCAGCAGGGACAGCAAATGTCGGACACTGCGAGCGCAATGGCTTCAGGACGAAGGGAAGGTTTCAGGAGGAAGGGAAGGCCTCAGGGCTCTGGCACCGGGGCAAGGAGTTGTCTGGACCCGCCGCCATCAGGGAGAGAGCCAGCTATGCAGCAAACTTTTCTAATTTATATTGGATGTGACGTTCATGGTATGAAATACTCCTGTTGGCCAGCCTGGGTCAAATGCCCAGGCCTTGCTCCTCCTTGTCCCTGCCCCTGGCAAGGCTCAAAAACACTAACCTTGAATCCCACAGAGCCTGGCTGGCTATAAAGTAAATATTTTCACAAATTCAGACACTAGAGTCTTCTAAAAGTGCAATTTTCCCCGGCATTAGAAGAAAAGTTAGTCCTGTGTCTCTCAACCCAGGACACCACGGAATCCTACCCAGCTGCTGCACACGCTGAAACGTCCAATGCAAATAAAGATGAGCAGCTTTTTATCTTGTTTACTCCTCTTGCCTCTCCCTTTAACAGACAGCCGCTTCCGACAGCGTTATCAAGTGAACTTTGGGAAAAGGAATTTAAAAGTGTTCTTCTTCAAAATAATCTCAGTGTATTTTACATCAGCGCAAGAATGCTAAGAATATAGAAGGTGGATGGTGTCTTTTCTTCCCTTCAAAACCCACAACAACTCCTAGCCTTGCCAGCTGGTGGAAAAATAGTCAAAACTACCGGCTGCAATTAGGGGAACGCACCGTCTCGGTGTTTCAAACCCTCACACCAGGACGCTGCTTGGAGGGCGAAGGGGATGGAAGCAGCGTTGCTCATGGCATGCCGTGCACCTCAACAGGCTCTGGCTCAGGAAGAAGAATATTTAACTGTCTCCTTGGTGCAACTGTCCCTTAACAGATGGTTAAATGAGAAACGGTAAAAAAGCTGAGCTATGGAAGGGTGAGCCAAGGGCTGTGAAGGATTCCCCCCGGGTGGCAGCCAGGGCTGTCCCACCCCAACCGGTGGCTGGCCGGGGCAGCACCAGCCTGGGACATCAGGCACCTCCTTGGGGATGAGCCATGATGTCCACCCATGGGTGTGGGTCAGGGCCAGGCCTGGTGAGGGTGCCAAAGTTAGACACAGCCCTGGGATGGGCAGGCAGGGCCAGATGGACAGATTAGGGCTTTTTTCCCCAACTCCTCCAGAAGATAGGCTGTTCCCAGGAGCAGAGAGGCTGAAAAGAGAACGGCCATTCAACTCAGATTCCCATTTCTTTGGCTGCTGAATTGACTGGGATGGCCATTTCTGATTTGTCACAGCATGTCAAGGCTCATTGCACTTTCCCAGCATGTGAGAAAGCACTGAAGAAAAAAGCACCTTATTTTGGCAATACCTGCCCAGGGTACAGTGAATCCAGCTGAAGTCCCTTCAAAGAAAGTGCCTGTAGTTCAGTGGGGGTTGAGGAGAGGTAAGAGAGTCCTTGTGATATCCTCCAGCAGGAGACGATGGAATCGATCAAACACAATCTCTGGTTTCCCACCAAAGAAGCATCGTGAGAAAGTATTAAAGGCCATGGTCAGAATTAGCAGAGACATTTCACCGTGCACTTTTGACATGGTATCTCTCTTGAATTCATGCTTAACCAAAACCATACCTGCCTCTCTTCAGGCTCATGCTATACTAAATTTCAAACTAGAGAATGCAACTGAGAATCTATAAGCTGATTATTTCCACTATTTTTTTTTTAATCATAAGCAATATAGAAGTGTTTATTAGCAAAAATTATGAATGAACACTATTTCATTACTGACATTTCCCTATTCTAGAAACATTCCCCCTAATCTAATGTAAATTAAGGTATGACTTTGTGTGCTAAGTTTACTAAGGAGTTACAAAGTATGAATAAAAGATATTTGCAAAGACTGTAGAGACAAACCAAAGGAGCCATGCTAGGGTGCCCAGCACAAATTCAAGGGCCACAAAAAGTTATTAAATTACAGTAAAACATACACACCCACTTATTGCAAACTCATTTAGAGATGCTCATATTTGACAACCGTTACGAAAAAAGCATCAAAGCTGTTACTTCTGAGTTAATCTTTTCACCTTTGTCTTTCTCAGCTAAGTTTTTACAAAGCGCTTTTTTCTTTCAACGGCTCAGGTCAGTGAGGTAAACAAGAAACTAAGCAGCCAGATGTGGTGCACCCCTTTTACATCACTGCATCCAATTTATTTGAAGACCAGTAATTTTCTAGCAGCTCTAATCCTGCGCTGTCCTCAGCCAGAAGAAACAATTATACCAAATTGTGGGATGCCTTCAAAATTCCCATTTGTGTTGTCCATCAGTGACTTACAGATCCATCCTGCTCTTCTAATTGTCTTTATGGAGTCAGCCATCTCCACAGTGAGCAGTAATCTGCTACAAAACCGTTTTCCACTGGTTCAATGTCCTCTGAATTCAACTCTAGGTGGGAACCCTGGAAAAGGTATTTTGTACCTTTCCAGGTAAAAAAGCACCAACACAGAAGTGGATGGAATCTGACCCAAAGATAAAATTGATAATTTTGATGCAAATAACTGACTGTAGCACACATCCCTCTAGAGAAGTTCTGGTGTAACAACTACCTAGGTCCCTTCTGTGGTATTACTGAATGAAGTTGATTAATGACTATAAATAAGCCAAAATAGCCCAAAGCTGAAGAAGGAATAATCCACACAACTTTTAGGATCTCTCTGGATAAATATGGGAAGTATTTAGGATCTCTCTGGCTAAATGAAAATTGTACCACTATGGTACAATACAGTATGCATCCTGTCAAACACACTTGTAAGACTGTGAGACCTGTTTCTTCCTGTTAACTCCCCTCCATAGCATTGCTGGAACCCCTGTGGGCTCAGAGCGTGGTATAGGATATTTAAGATTGAGGAATCGATTGAAAAACTTAGTATTTATTCTTTAACATAGGTCTTCACAACAAGAAACAACCTGCCACATGCAGCCAAAGAAACATAAAATATCTGATATAGTTTTAAAAGTGTGAGAAATCATCCTCACAGGTGGTTTTCTAAAGTCATTTTTTTCCAGTTCATCATTGATAACCAAGGATTTTAGAAGTGTTTATCTTTTATAAAACTTGAAATCCCAACATCTTAAAGTAGGATATCTGACCTTGCCAAGACATACCATACCTTAATGATATGTAAGGTTTAGGGCAAAAGTATGGCCATTAGAAGAGGTTGCTTCTGTGGGAAAATTAGAGATTAATGGGAAAAAGAGACTATACTTCCATGATTAATTCTTTCTATTTTAAATGTTTGAAAACTTCCAAGAGGTTGAATACTACACATTAATTTCTGTAGTTACAGGTTAACGTGTAAAGTGTAAACTAAACTCACATGGTATCCCATGGTATCATAACTGCTTTAAAAAGTAATTTTTCACACAGAATAGATGCACACTTTTAATATCAGGACTTTGAAACACTGGGGCAAATTTATGGAAATTACTTAAAAGATTTACTCTTTGGTATCTTATATATATGGAAAGAAAGAATTTCATATTTAAGGATTTATGTATCATAAGTAACCCCTTATTCATTGCTACTTTTATCCATATGCTTTATTCAATCATGTAGGCTAATAATGAATATACGTTTGAAGTCACCTTCAATTAAATCAAGTATTCAGCTGTCCATGAAAGAAGGAGAACAATAAACACGGTAGGATGTGGACAACTGAAAAGAAGAGGAAAGCAGGCGAAGTATTGTGCTGTTTGTGACAGAATAGCTGTAATCTCTGACCTCACAGACACAGCACGCTGTCTCCAGAATATTTCATGTGACAGAATAAAACCAGTGGCAGCCAGTAGGGTTGTGAGTGTGGAAATGAATCAATATATTCATAGCACATCCTCATAACCTATGGCCAAATGTAAGAGGTGAGACTGCTAAAGACCGCAGAAAACAATACTGAAACAAACAGGAACCCAAGAGGCAATGCAGAACTTTGGAAATCAAAAGGTGGCTTTGAGTCCTCACAGTTTGAAAATCAGTGCTCTGCATTACTCCAGAGACCCGACGTGTCCAGCGCCGTGTCGCATCTCTCCTCGCTCCTCATTGACAGAGGATGCGGACACCATCAGCCCTCTGGGATCCACCTCCCTTTTCGAGAGCAGGCTTTGGCTCCTTGGGCTTTGTACAGGGAGAAGAACCCCAGCGATCCAAGCCAAAGTTTTCCAAATCCAATCAAGGGTTTGCATTGACCTTAGCCTGTGCTTAAAGTGCCGACATATAATTTAGTCAGTCAAAAACTCATACTAAAAAAAAGAAAGCAAACACACTGAAATTCACTTCCGAAGGATGGTTTCCAATTTTGTGTATTATTGTAGACAAAATAGCTCAAAAGGCTATATCTATCTGTAAAGTTTAACAAGCCTCCCAGCAGCACACAAAACTCCAACTGCTATACCCCTGTGATGGGCTCTTAACACTGGCACCAGTGCTATATACAAACGAACCCACAGGTGCACAACCCAGCATATGGGCATTGGGTTTATGATACTCTACAATTGCTTGCCTTTTCTTCTTTTTCTACACGTTTTCGTAAGTACTAGAGAAAAGCAAACAGCGGAGCCTAAATCTAATATTATACAATAACTTTAATTGTTTAAATAGTTTTTTTTCTAAAAAAACACGAACATTGTTTGCATTCTGCCATTATGAGGACGCTGTCAGGAGCTCTGTTTGAGATGACTCTCCAGCAAACCCCTTTCCCTTTGGCTATCTTTTTCCCGATCCCTGCTTTCTGTGTGCCAGACACTTGCTCACTTTTGCTACACAGATGTACATAATTAACGGAGTCACAGGACTCATCTTTTCTACTGTAACGTAGCTGATAGCCACTGGAGAGAAGGAGAAAAACGATACTGAAGGTTGAACAAAGGCTGACGAAGAGGAAAAAAGAGGTAGAGGAAATCTTTCTAAAACAGCTCAGCTTTGGATCATTATCCAAAAATTCCTCGCAGCTGGAGTTAGAATCTACGGACTCCTTCGGGTGATCGGGGCAAGAGCAGCCACCAGGATTGGGACTCCAACTAAAACTGGGTTTTCCCTAACATAAATTGACCTACTAAAGCTGTAAAAGCCACGGAGGTAATCAGACCGATAATAGTAACATCAGCTCATAACAGCAAAATCCACCTGGATTCCTAAATGCTCTTGGACATTTTGCATCCAAAAATCACCTCAAATAGAAAATTCACCCGGCCAAAGGAGAAAACACCATCTCCTCAGCCAAAACCGTCTAATAGAACAGTTCTACAAGACTGGAGTAATTTTTCACTGAACAGCTCTAAATTTAACCATTTCTGCATTGAATAGCATGATAATGTGGTTTTTTTTCTTCTTATTTATTTATTTTTTTTTTTTAAATAAGCTTAAGGGTGGTCAGAGAAATCCATGGCCACAAAGGGAACACCAAACCTTTTCTGCCCACCAACTTTTCTGAAGCCTCACTAGTTAGAGAAAAAAAAGCAAAGAACAAACGGTGGCAGAGGCAAAGAGAAGGGGAGAGGAAATGAGACTGGAGTCGCCTGGAGTGTTCCAACATTCTTTCCAAAGAGTTCATACACTGTGTCAGAAGATTAATGTAATAAATCAATTAATAAATATATAGTGCTTAAAGACTGCCACACTGTATCAGAATGAAAATTACTTTAGAGGAGAGGGTAATGCAGTACATAACTGTACTTTATAGAGGAACTGACAAGGACCTAAAGTCCCGAAGAGAAATGTGCTTTAATGGGATTTTTTTTTTTTTCCTTTCCGCTTGCATTTTTTCGGATGTCAGTGAAAACATCTCTATTGATATCGCCAGCTGGGCTGCATCTTTATGCAATAAGGCAACAGAGTGTACTTTGCATATCACACATTTCTAAGACATTTCCATCCCTACAGAACAGATTATAAAATTCTGGCCTTTATTAAAGTTAAGGTAAATACCTTAATTTTTGCCTACTACTTAAATCAAAACCTTCTATTCTCTCTATTGCTTCCTTAGCTGCTGGAAAACTCATCTTTTTTGTACACATTATCTGACTTTCATTGTCCCTGACTTAACAACTATCTTTGTTTTATGGACGCTACAAATACGTGCTTATAAATATAGATATATATATAGCCTTAAAAAAAGCATATATGACCTACTAGTGTGCTAATACGGTAAATCGCATTTTTCCATTCCCCATTCCATAATACCCTGGAATTGTGAATATAAATATTAGAAATGGGTCTTGCACAGTTGTTAAACCTCTGATTCTTCCTAAATATTCCTAAATTTCACCTTTAAAATTTTAATTTGAATTTGTCATAAATGGAAAAATGTTACCTTGTAAAATTACATAGTATAGAAGAAAACCCATTATGTCACATGAACTATGTAAAACCCCTCTCTTTGCAGTCAGAAAATGTAATAGAAATATCTAGCTGTAGAGAAAACAGGTTGGTGTTTGGAAGCAAGAAGAATGAAGAACCCACAAGAGGATACAAGTAGCAAGAAATTTCTTTACAAATCAAGTCTCTATCTTTTCTTGCAAAACTCAGTGTGCCAATGGTGTTTGATTAAAAACAACAATAAAATAATTCTCACCATTATGATCTTCCGTCACAACTGCCCAGTATAATATAGTTACACATCAGTGAATTTTACTATTTTTATATACTTGCTCAATGACCGCAGTTTCAACTTGTGCAGTAAAACTTACCATACAGACAACCAGAGAGAGAGAATTTATGTTCCTCGTGACTTTCCCTAAAAATTAAAAGCTAAACCACAGTTTTGCTAAGCTCTTGCATGTAGTATATAAAGGAAGGTCCTTTTATGTATCTATACATAAGCAAAACCATTACAAATTTATATTCCCTGGTTATTTTTGGAGAATGGATTTGCAAATATTTGTCAACAAAGACTGTAGAAAGAGGAGAAAAAAAAAAAAAAAAGCCCTGTTTTCAGGAAGCAAAAGTAATTAATATTCTTTGTACCTGCAGAGACAGAAAAGCTTTGTTAATGAATTTTTTTGGTGATTTACTACAACACACTGAAGCAATACTTTATGATCAATGAAGTAAAAAATTAATATTGTCTTATGAAGATGGCCATTCCTCATTAGTTATAAGGAACTTATTTTTAACTTGGAGATTTTTACTTAATTAGCGTCACAGATCTCAAGGCTGTCTTGTGTCAACGGTTGTAATGACTTGATGCCTATCCGTAATACAGAATGGGCTGCTAATAGAGCCTCAGTTTGAGAAAAACGATAATGAGGTGAACAAAAGAAGTGTTAATTACTTCCACAATTAGAGTACTAACACCAGCAATTTTGTAACACACCAACACTTATGTTATAGATATTTACATATCCAAAGTGTATAAATGTCTGTGGAAAAAGGTCATGTAGATGGTCTTCATAGACTAATTCTGGGGTGTAATAGAACAGCCAGATACAACATAGAATGTGGTATCTCAATCTCTGCAGCACACTAGCTCTATTAGACATTATAAAAATGTGTTTGCCTATATTTACACACATCATCCATCTATATATATTCCTTCACGTTGTGTTCCAGCTCAGCTCTTCATTACACTGCAGAAATTCTATTAAAATAAGGGAATAGTAGGAGTTATTTACTGGGTCATATCTGTAACAAGCTCTGGAAATCTTGATGGAACTCCTTCTATGGCCCACGTCTTCTGAACATTTATGCACCCCCACACCCTCAGAAATGTCTATAGATAGAGAGAGAATTCAGTAAGTTCACGTTTGCATCTAGTAGAACTGGAATCCAAACCCAGAAACAGTTCTCAAGTCACAAACAACGTGAAATTTCACAGGGTTTAATGAGATTTATAACTCTAAGGCACAAGTGTTTTAAAAACACAAAAGGACTAGAACATACACTGATACCTTCACTTTTTATTTTAAATAGCAAAAAATGAAGTTTCCATCTCATCTGCCATACATTAAGACTTTTTAGTAGATGACGTTAGTATCAACATGCATGTTTTATTTATGATTTTGGGGTAGAAATTTACCATTAAAATGTGTAACTGTGTTCTGTAACCAGATGAAGATTTAGCTTAGAGGGCCAACAGTTTCTAAGTATTTGAGCTTTTCTTTTTTTTTTTTTTAAAAGTTATTAAATCTGCATTACTTATTCATTTTAAAGATTATCTTATATGTTTAATTCAGCTTTAGTGCAGTAACTTAGAAATACATCTCATGCATTTTTAAACTGAACTATGTAGTTTGCAACCATAAAGTTATTCACTTTTATTTTGTACACAGACACATAAATGTAAATTACATCTAATTAAAGTACACTGTGTGACTTGTTTTTTCTCATGCAGTCACACACGGAAATGATGAGAACCAATTTTGATCGTTCTAAGTGCAAAATTTAACACTCTAAAAGATTTAATCAGGTTTGTTGGAGTATATACTGTGTCTAAAGGTAAAAATTACAGGGCTTCATAGTGTATAGATACTGGGAGTCCTGTTTGATTCAGTATTGGCCTGTAACTATCAACTGACCTGGAATGCCTTTCATTTCACACAAAAAATAACGTATGTTGTAGGGTATATCAAAGTAAAGCTTCCATCTCTTACAACATATCCAAGGCCTTACTTCCTAAGAAATAAATACAGGTGAATCAAAACTCATATGGACAAAAAATTAGAACAGCTGGTAAAAAAATCCTGTATTATCTGCAGGAAATGTTAAATTAGTAGTTCTCAGAGACTTCTAAAAGGCTTTACAGTGTGATAGGCACTACAGTTCAGAGAGAAAATTAGTTTCATATGTCTACCAACTACAACATAAAATAGCCTTCCCTCCCCATTTTTGTACTCCCAAACTAATTCTAAAGAGGCATTATTTAACATGATTCAGCCTTGGCTGTATCTTTTTCACAACACAAAAGCCAAAGTGTCTTCGGACAACGGCCCGGTGGAAGCAGACAAAGAGCCCACGTTAGACAGAACCGCAGTAAATCTTAGTGAACAAGCCCCCACTCTCCAGCCCTTTCCAGCCAGATCTTCCCCCATTATTGGACATGTACTAATGAGATTCATGGGAAAGTTCCAGCTCATTCAGCTCCATTCCCTTTGAAAGAAGATTTTGCTGAACTCAAGGCCAGGCCACCTCTGCTGCGATCGAACACAAACACCCAGAGACATGATCCTTATCCACCTGCTCAGCAACTCCTGGAGGCTTCTGCTCGTGCACGGGAAAGATGCCAAAGAGATGAAGTGCTCATGGCTTATCCAAACTGATGCTTTAAAATTTCAGTTTCAGTGTAATTCTGTATAATAATGTTTGAATCGAAAATTGGTAGTTCACCACTAAAATAATAGTCCAGCACACTGGAATTTCCAGGAGCCCATGCCTGGCTTGTGACAGAATCCTCACCAAGAGAAGGGGACAGGGGCACTAAAGTCTGGTCAGTCTGAAGAACAATTTCATGTGAAATATAGAGGAGAAACAGTAGAAAAAATATTATTTGCTTGCTGAATTCTGGTCCCCAAGGAAAGCTACAGAGACTTTTTCTCCCTCATCAGCCAGTAACAGTTTTTCACAGCGGAACATTTAGACTTTTCATTGCTTATAATGCATTTTGAGCTTTCCACCACATCCTCAAAGAAATGAAGACTTCAGAGGTCTCAAGAGGAAAGGGGGGCCAGAAGTGTAGGGACTTTGGTAGAGGCAAAGGGAAGTGACTGGTGATACCAGAATGCTCATACCTACCGAACTTTGGGAGACAATAACCCAAAATATGTCCATCTTTTCATCTTTTATCACAACGGGCAGCATTACTGCTAAAAGCAAGAATGCCATAAAACTGAGGAAATGGCAGTGGCAATGTGAAAAGTCTGACCAAAACCTGCTATGCCTAAATGTGAATGATCACTCCAGTGTGAGGAACAGCAACTCCTGCAAGTCTCAGGTGTGACTTAATCAAGGCTTTCTTACTTGGCAAGGCATTCTGTGAGGACAGAGAAGAAAGCCACCTACTCCCAAGGAGGAGCTTAAATGAGGAAAGAGAAGCAGTTGGGGTTTGTACTTCATCTTATACTTCATAAAGGTAGATGCCCCATTCCTGCAAACATTCAAGGTCAGGTTAGATGGGGCTCTGAGCAACCTGATCTAGTTGAAGATGTCCCTGCTAGTTGCAGGGGTGTTGGACTAGACGGCCTTTGAAGGACCCTTCCAACACAAACTATTCTATGATTCTATGATCTTCTCAATCTTCTTTCTCTTCACTAAAGTAGTGTTGTAAAGCCACAAGATTGATCATTTGTGATCAGGGAAATCACTTCCATCAAGGGGAGCTTGAGACAGCACTTATTAAATAATCCAATCTTCATTGGTACTCGTCAAGGTCTAACTGAGAGGTGTGTGTCATTGAAAAGTCTTTTAAAATTATACTCCAAAATGAGAAAAAATACCTTCTTGTTTTGTATAACAATAAAGTTCAATGGATCCAAGCCATTATTAAAATCCTAGGTTTACAATCTATTCAGAATGAAATAAAACCTCAAACTAACTTCTTGTTATGAAATTATGAAATAAAATCAAACCCATTCCACGTAAATCTATATGAAACAGTAAAAAAATGCATAGAAAAATGGACACAGAACACAATTTGTCTTAATATCTGTGCACACTATTTTTAGAAAGGTTCATAAAGCCTTTCTATCTGTATCTGTATCTGTACTAGAAGTATATGGTGATAAACTAATTAGGTAAAAAAATACGTTGAAGAGAGAAATGAAAATAAGGTTGTATTTTTAACAGTCATAAAAACAGCTTAGTGAAAGTATTTCATCTCTTTCACAATAGGACTGGGAGTAAAGAGATTTCCAGTTAATCTCAACAGAGTATATTGAGATGGACTTATGAGAGCTGTTAAAACCATTTGCCCCAATATTGGGCTTTAACTGTCAAGAATAAAGATTTAAAAATGTATTCAGGTGAATAGTTGTAATGTTTTCAAACATCAAACCCCAGAAAGTGTCAAAAGGGTTTATAAACAAGATGTATATTATGCTGGGTTTATATATAATATTATAAACTTTAGAACATGCTACTCTCTCAAAGTAAAGGTGGTGTTTCTGTCTAGAACCTTTTTTTACTGTCTTGTCCTAATACGTTGTGACTCAACAGTTACAGGAAAATTCAATATAACCCCCCCCATTATTTAACACTGCATCTATATTTAGCAAACAATCTAAAGTTCTTGTACAGATCTATAAAGAAATCTTTTCAGATTTAGACAGGAAAAGCATACAATTGTCCCTGTGAATTCCTGATGATTAAAAAAAAAAAAAAAAATAGAAAATCCTTTACCAAGTGTTGAGTAAAGAAATATTATCCTTCCCATTGATTTACCTGTAGCAATATAGAGCTAGGCCATTTTGGTACGCATGAACTTTCTGGTATGAGCTTGGTATTTTCAACTCTAATTCTATACTCAGCTTTGCATGAATAGGCACAAAATCCTGCCCTTCAAGAACAGTAGTGAGACTAATGGCATCAAACTGATTATTCTTCTATTATATTAAAAAAAAAAAAATACAACGACGACCAGAACTTTAAGACGTGGTTCCGAAATACTGCTAGTGAATCAGCGTTCAGTAATTCTTGCTGAGGATGAGCAGTGCCTATAAAATGGGTAGGCTTTCTGCAGTTCTGAATAAGTGCTGCAATTTAAGTATCTTTTGAGTAGGGACATTTAATGTTAACTTTAAATAAAAAGCAGAAATTTTTCAGGAAAGTGACAGTGCATAACGGACTCTATTGGGGTATCAGTGTTTCTTAAAGTCTACAATGGTTAATGGCTGACTACACAGTGACAGAAAGTATGTATCTGATAACTACAGAGGATGCCTGGGTGAGGCTGAATGCTGTCAGAATTATTTACACTCTTTACAGCAGACTATAGGAGATGTAGTTCATTTACTTGAATATAATTTCAAGAAATTCCTTTTGTGGTTACCGAACCCATCTGCTTTGCTCTAGCATTTGGTGAAGCACAAAAGTCACTTTATTCTGATGAAAGCAGGTGAGAAAGAAAAGATTTAAATAGCCTGATTTTACCTGAATACATTCCTAAGGACTTTAAGAACATATATATTTAAAGCATTCCATTTACAGACTGCTACATTGACAACAGCACCCTATCAATCTCAACAGTTTGCCTTTGTGCTGTGTATTTCTGGGTTAGGACCTAAAAAGTAACATAATGTTGTTCCTTCTCTTAGCATTTCTCAGCTTTCATCCATGCTCAACTCCTATTAACATTAAGCAACTTCCACAAGAGCAGGATGTGATTTTAGTTATCGCGCATTCATATTTTTTTCATGTTCAGTTTCTTACACTTCAACGTCTCTTACTTCCTTCCAAAGTAAGGCAATCAATGGTGCCCACAGGTATTTTGCTTTAAAAACATTTTGCAAACATGTAATTTAGTGTCTGTTTACTACTTCCTATATCTTCAAAAGCTCTGGGTCTAGGTCCAGAGCACGTAAGACGTGGGGTGAAATTAGGTGAAATTTGAACAATTAATGATTAGATGACGAGAGGCCTGGAGCATCTGTCTTAGGAGGAAAGGCTGAGGGACTTGGGTCTTTTTAGTCTGGAGAAGACTGAGAGGGGATCTGATCGACGCCTAGAAATACTTAAAGGGTGGGTGTCAAGAGGATGAGGCCAGTCTTTTTTCAGTGGTGCCCAGTGACAGGACAAGAGGACAAACTTGAACATGGGAAGTTCCTTTTAAACCTGAGGAGGAACTTCTTTCCTGTGAGGGTGGCAGAGCCCTGGAACACGCTGCCCAGAGAGGTGGTGGAGTCTCCTTCTCTGGAGACATTCCAAACCTGCCTGGACATGTTCCTGTGCAACCTGTTCTAGGTGGACCTGCTTTGGCAGGGGGGTTGGACTAGATGATCTCCAGAGGTCCCTTCCAACCCCTGTCATTCTGTGATTCTGTAAGTTCAATATTGAGACTGGAAAAGTCCGCTAAGCTCGGTGAGGGACATCCGTTTTCATTTCCAACCATCACTATGTAGAAACACCTAAGGTAGCTAGAAACAGAGGTGTTTGCATAGCACACTGAAGTGTCCTAGTAGAGATACTAGCTCAGCTGCCACAAACCAACTTCAAATTAATTTAAATTAATTTACCTTGATCATTAACTCCAGCTGGGATCAACCTGGGCTTTCAGTGCTGCAACTATACAAACGCTGGTTCTTCTAGCCCTAAGGCAAACAGGAAACTAAATATTGTTTCTTATTTCCTAGCCAAAGAATGGAATTTTAGGTTAGAAAGGATGGGAGTTGCTAGTAGAAGAATTTGTATTCTCTTTTTTCTGTTTTACTGGGAAAAGATGGAGGTAGGTACATTCCCACAGTTTTTTTGAGAGCTATCCACTTGCTGCACAAACACTCCGCAGTGTTACGCCGTTTGAACGTGAATAATATTTTAGTATAAAACCTGTAGGGATCCAGCATTGTGCCAAACTACCCATTTTTGTCTTGTTATTCTTGTGTATAAAAGAAAAAATATCGCAACCTCTCCCGAGTGAAACCTGCCTCTGTTCTCTGGCTGAAAACAGAGACCCAAACCCATAGAGTTTGTTTTGCTGCCGATTTGTGGCAGTTGGTTTGCCTACTTTGCGTGAGAACTTTTTGATGCCCTTCTAAACCCAAAAAGATCAGTTAAGGACATCAGTAGCTGGGATGAATTTTTATCCCCATTTTGCTGTTTCAAAAATGACATTTCATTCTGGTGCTATTGAAATTTATCTCCATTTTAAAAGAATGTAGGAAATTCCTTTTTTTCCAGATCTTTGACCCACACATCTCAATTATAAAGAGTATAAGTAAACAATGGAATTGGAGGGAAGTATTTTAAATTTAACTTTTATTCTTGCTCTTTCTCATAGAAGCTTTTTGCTTTTTCCCATGCTAGAGATGATTAAAAAAGAGAAGCCCACACCATAAAGAACGGTCTCAGCATCTGGAACTCTTAGCTACAACAAATATTGAAGAGTGATGTTTCCCTTTCTCTCTGCTATTGTCCTGTGGATGCTTTTACGGCCAAAAAAATTCAATATGCTGTTTGGGGAACCTTTCTCCCATCTTTTGTTGTCTCTGCCTCCTGGTGGTCTTTGTTTTTCGACTTTCTATTTAAAAAAAATAATACCACTTTTAAGTGCTTCTTTTCTCCTGACTCATTTTCTGCTGTTCACGTTCCTTTCTCTGACAGTCGCTGGTTTTACCCCGGTGCATTTACTTTACACATTAAAAGAAAGGTATTGAAGCTGAGATCACAATGTAAAAATATTGCCCCCATTTTTTTTCTTGCGAATATATCACCTAATTTTCAGGTCTGTTCTCTGGAATCTTATTCCTCAAGTTTGCTCGTTTCGGGTTTGCTTCAAGGTAATTCTCTTTTATCAGAACAGTAACAAGTAAACCTCCCAGCCTATGAACCAGTACCCAAATAAATTTCAAGGAGTTTATTCTACAGTTAAACAGAAGTGTTGTTCCTATTTACTTTCATAAAATAAGAGTTGTGAGGCTCCTGTCTCCAGGCAGTGGCTCACATGTGCCTTGGAACGTGAATATTAGTTTAAAAAGTTTCTCCCCCTCACATTGCCTAAAAAGTAGCTACAGAATCCATCAGTAAGTATCGATATTAAAGATAAAATATTTTTCGTTAAAACAGAAGTGGTATTAGTACAAACATATCTGCATAGTCAAAGTAACATTGGAAGTACAACCCAGGATGGGAGCGAATAAACTAGGTTTATTTACTGTGCCAGCAGCATATGGAAGAAGAAAAAAAAATTTAAAAAAAAAATCAAGATCTACATTTGCTATAACATTTTTGTGCACTCCTTTTCTTAAAGATCTACAATGTTGGCTCAAAAACTTTGACTGATGACTAAGAAAATAGCTTCTTCCTTAATTTAGCTGAGTTGAAAAAATAAGGTCTTACATATCTCTCCGAATATTCAATAAACGTATTTGTATGTCTAACAAATAAATAGATACTTTATTCGCTGCCATGGAGGCACCTTTACATGTAGGAAGATAAAAAAGAGGAAACTCCATAGAAGTTCCAAAGCCTTGTCAGTAATCGCGTTGTTTCCCTGGTATATTTTCTGGGGTGCAGAACAAACAACTATTACCTGAAAGACTTTCATGCAGAGGTCTAAGGAAACTCCCAGAGTTCCCAGTTAAGCTCTCAGAGGAATTGCCATGGTTTTGGGGCAAAGGAGTCCATAGACTTAGGTGCTTAAAAGCAGAAACCTATTTTTTAGATACTTAAAGTCTGAGATGTTCTGAGATTCCAAAACTCCTTTGTTCCCAATGAATTATTCAAAGTTTAAATTTTACATCCACCAAATCAGTTTATCAGGCTATTGACATTCTGTACTTCCCCCTGCCAGGATTTTAACTGGTTTAACAAGTGGATTTCCAGACAGGCACGGCATTTTCTTCATCGTTCGGCTTCTTTTTCAGAGGCGGTACGTTATTTGATGACTAATTGCTGTCCTGAACATCCTGGTTCCTGTTCCCCAGTTTGACTTTTACCCGGTTTCTGGGCAGCGTAGATCAAGCTCTGCTCTCAGAGCCCCGGTGCCACCGGGGCAACGCGATTCACGCTTGGCCTATTGTGCAGAGCTGCCAATTTCGCTCCTCCACGGCTGGTTCAGAGCGTGACTTTTAGTTCCCAGCAAATCTCTTCCCTTTCTGAACACCAACTGCAAATTATACAATTAGTGGCCTTTTCTATCTGAAGAAAGAAATCTAAATGTTAACTAAATACATTTTTTTCCTCTTGATGTGTATTCACTATGGCACCTCAGTCTTCTTAGTCCACCAACCACAAACTATTAAGTTTTTTGTTTTTTTTTCCTTCAGCCTTCCCATCTCATCTCACTTGTAAAACTTTGTTCACCACCAAGATTTCATTTTTCTGAACACTTTTGCATCTTCGTTTTTATCAGCTTCAGTTAGTCCCTGTGCCACAGCAATTCCAGGGAGACTGTACATTTTGCCATCTTTCTCTCATCTTCCAGAGAAGCAAATTTCCCGATAGATCTCAGGAAAACAAAGAAAATTTTTGTAACGAAATGCAGGCAGATTTTTGAATGACCCCTTTCGTTACTTTGAGAGGTTTATGCCTTTTTTAATTTGTCTATTTTTGAGAATTCTCCTAGTTTTTCTATTGCTAAGCTTCATTAGCTGTTTTGCTACTGCTTACTTTCTCCTTTCAAAATAAAAACGGAATAGGAAGAGGAAAATTGGTTTTGTTTTGTAAAAATGGTCCCCAGCATGTTGTAATCTAGTTGAGATTTCTCAACTGGAGCAGAAGAAACACACGAACTTGAATTTTCCACATCCTTGATGAATACTCCAGCCACCGGATTACTCTGTGCCCTCCAATGTCATAACTTGCTCAATAACATTTCATTAAAAGTGATACCATCCATGCAGTGTGTCTCTATCAACAACCAGCATCTCCTGCTCACCAACAAAGTCCATTTATTCCAACATAACGAAGTAACTTACTGTTGGACTCGATGACCTTAAAAGTCGCTTCCAACCTAGACAATTCTGTGATTCTAATTCTTAACAAAACGACATAACTCTGTCTTGCACCAGTTCATATTTTTGAGACTACGCTCCAAGTGTCTGCATTGTCCATTACTGTAGCTCTTTCACAACATCACTAAGAGAAATAATTTTGTTTTGCTTTGTTTTTAATGGGCAAGCTGAGACTTCTTCAGCCCGTGGCTTAAATTGTTCAGCATTTCAGAGACCATCTGGTTTGTGCTGGACACATGCCACAGACAGACAAACCCTTACAGAGAGAGACTTGGTTGTTATTGCCACATTCATCCTTTGGCTCTGTTGTTTACACTGCAAGTCTTTCCTGGTTTATAACCATATTTACCTTCATTTGCGGGAAATAATCCTCTTTTAACAGGCTACTTTCCAATTTATTTTAAATACAGCGTGCATGTGAACTGAAGAACACAAATAATTTTTATAAGGGCTTGGAACCTTCTGCTACCTCCCATGGCTTCTCGTAAGAACTGTGGGCAGTGCCATCAGGTAGGCAACTTCTAGAGCAAGGACAAGTGATGCAGCAAGAATTATTTCTTTACACTGCAAGTCTTTCCTGGTTTATAACCATATTTACCTTCATTTGCAGGAAATAATCCTCTTTTAACAGGCTACTTTCCAATTTATTTTAAATACAGCGTGCATGTAAACTGAAGAACACAATTTTCATAAGGGCTTGGAACCTTCTGCTACCTCCCATGGCTTCTCGTAAGAACTGTGGGCAGTGCCATCAGGTAGGCAACTTCTAGACCAAGGACAAGTGACACAGCAAGAGTTATTTCGGCCTTGACAGACAATTCCACCCCCCATCACACGCCACAATTCAGTGAAATAAAAAGCAGTTTTCAATGGGGAGAAATTGATTTTATGCCTGCACTGAACTTGGCAAAACTACCTCATAAAGAAAGGGGTATTTTATTTTATTTTCTTCCAAGTTTTGAAAATGTCTTAAAACAAAAATATTTTTTCCTGCTCTCTCCCTATGGGTTTTATGGGAGGATAGTTCTCCCTTATCAAAGACTGTTTGAAAGTCAGTCACACGTATGCGCTCACAGAGCTGGCAACCAAATACCTTAATGCTTGTTACGTCTTCTAAGAGCTTCCCAGTAGAAAGCTGTAGGTAGTTAACCCCCTTCTCCCTCCCGTATGCAATTCTGCATGCGCTATGACTGCTGTTCTGATTTATTTTACAGGAACTTGCTAGGACCAAAACCCACTAGTGTGGTGATGCTGGGAAGTCAGCGCAATCTCAGGCATCCCTTGAGCATGGCAAAGTTTGATCATGTTCATCCTGGGACGCACCAGTGCACTGCATGTTATAGAAATGGATTATCACTTTTGATTCTTGTAAGTGTCTCCTATTCAGCCAAGCATTGCTGTTCTTCAAACCCATCTCTTTTTTTCTGGTGGTAACGCTGTAACCAGCAGTCCAATCACAGAATCACGGAATCGTCAGAGTTGGAAGGGACCTCTAGAGATCATCTAGTCCAACTCCCCTGCCGAAGCAGGATTGCCCAGAGCACATCACTCAGGACTGCATCAAGGCGAGTCTTGAAAATCTCCAGAGAAGGGGACTCTACGCCCTCCCTGGGCAGCCTGTGCCAGGGCTCTGTCACCCTCACCGGAAAGAAGTTTCTCCTCATATTTAAATGGAACTTCCTATGTTCCAGCCTGCTTGTTTGAAGACTGCATTGTCACAAGCAGCTGCATTAATTAAAGTCGAAAAACCAAATGCTTTTATAGTTATTGAGGCTTTGAAGGTATTGAAGCTTTTACAAGCCGCTTTTCCAGCTATCTCACTTTTTCAACTAGCTCTCCCTGTGCCTTCTTGCAAGTGTTTTTTTTTCCCTTGACCTAAAGTGATTTACAACTTACCTATGTTCAACAACTGGGAAGACCGCTTGAGTGATTTGACATCTGTTTCCCTACAGCTAGAGATCTCTCCGTCACCCTTGGTCTGAGGACAGTTGTTGACATGCACAGAGATTCAAATGATTGTCAGATCTAACTGTAATCGGTCTTTTGTAGAGCTTCAGTGAGCTGCTGAGCAGAGATAAAATCTCAGGAGAACAAGTCCCTGGGTGCACATGAGCTCACTGACATTTATTCTTTAGGTCAGCACAACAACCAGGCTTAGACTCTGTTTTGGTGCTTAATACAAAAAAAAAAAACCTTAAAAGAAAAGCCAAAGGGGATAAAAAACTTACCCCTCTTCAATCTAAAACCTACACCCTCACCAACCAACAAAAAAACAACAAAGATAAATACAAGCAAATTAAAAAAAAAAAAAAAACAAAAACCAAAAAACAGTGAACTCTATAGATAAGCTGCATTTTATCATACTTTTTTGCTACTTCAAAATTCCCCCAAATTCTCCCAGAACTACAAGATTGGATTCTGACTGAGTTCATTATTCTCCATCCCCTATGGAATGAGTACGTCAAATGTTAATCCTTGTGAACTACAGGGTGTGAGTGAAGGCCAAGATTGGTCTTCAGGACATGGAATGAATCTTGCCCATTTTTGTGCATAGGCAGATAAATACGTGGGCAGATTGGTAGGCAGGTAGGTAGATAGATTAAATATTTTGCTTATTTGTTACATTATCTGAATTTATGTCAGAAGAACCGACATTATGAAAGGAAGGGAGAGCACCGAGTGAATAGAGAAGCATACCCATCATTGATTTTTCTCCATCTGCGTCAGATGAGGCATAGAGAAAGAATGCGAAAACACCATTTTACGGTGACACAGAGAGACTTCAAAAAGAAAAAGGCAAATGCCAGTAAAATGATACAAAATAATATATGTGAAGTCATTTTAAGAAGACAACGGACAGCAAGAACAGGAAGGATGAAGAAGAGTAATTAGAATCATAGAATCATAGAATCATAGAATGGCTAGAGTTGGAAAGGACCTTAAAGATCATCTAGTTCCAACCCCCCTGCCATGGGCAGGGACACCTCTCACTAGAGCAGGTTGCTCAAAGCCCCATCCAGCCTGGCCTTGAACACTTCCAGGGATGGGGCATCCACAACTTCCCTGGGCAACCTGTTCCAGTGCCTCACCACCCTCACTGTAAAGAATTTCTTCCTTATATCTAATCTAAATCTCTTCTCTTCCCATTTAAAACCATTGCCCCTTGTCCTGTCACCACTCTTCCTGACAAAGAGTCCCTCTTCAGCTCTTCTGTAGGCTCCCTTCAGGTATTGATATCAGGTATTGATATTGATATAAATTACATTTATAACAGAAAAAAGCTTTGGGAGCACTGGGTTTGATAGGTCTTTCAGTGGATACATCTTCAAGAGCAACAGCTGCTTTTATGTGGCTGACCCTTTAACGAAGTGCCACCAACTTTTAGCCAGAGAAATCTTTTCTGAAAACTGTTACTAAGTCACTCAGCAGAAGCCGCTCGTCATGTATTTATAATGGCTTTTTTTCATCCTTTTGTATCAACACACCTGATCTGGGTATTTGGTGGTGAGCAAAATCTTTCACCTGAGCGAGCAGAACATGTAATCAAATGACAAAAGTCACTACCTGGGAAAAACAATGATGAAAATAAAAATCAGATGAAACATCCACAAAAGCCATAGTGGTAGCAAGTAGAAGACGTGACAGCAAAATATAGCAAACCCCTGATTCACCGAGTATGTAGGGTTTCACAAATTAGATGTATTAGATGATGTACTTGTAAATAACACTATTCCTAAAACAGGTAATTATTTCACTAAAAGGCAAAAGCACAAAGCCTCACACGCAGCTCTCAGTAACACCACTACGCTAAGAGGAGCGCACAACATGTATTAGGTCTGACGCTGTGCCAAATAAACACTTTCAAGATGGGAGCTGAGGCGGAATATGGGGAGACAGGCTGAGTGGCCCGTAAACTCCCGGCTGGAAATCCCGCACACGCCACCTGCGCCATGGTCTGCTTAATTATTCTACTGATGCAGAACTATTTAAAAGAAGCTTAAAATGACAAATTCCCAGTTTGAAACAACATACACAATTACCGGACAAACCACTCACGTCCACACGTGGAACACACAGATGAGAACTGAACACAGCTGAAGAACTGCACCACAGCTCTCATCTTCAAATTAAATGTTGCTACTAATTATAAAATATCTAAGTGCAACTAACAGGTACTCTTTCATAATCTTTATAGAATCATAGAATCATCCAGGTTGGAAGAGACCCTTGGGATCATCGAGTCCAACCACCTACCCTACTCTACAAAGTTCTCCCCTACACCATATCCCCCAACACCACATCTAAACGTCTCTTAAACACATCCAGGGATGGTGACTCAACCACCTCCCTGGGCAGCCTGTTCCAGTGTCTGACCACTCTTTCTGTGAAAAATTCTTTCCTAATGTTCAGTCTAAACCTACCCTGCTGGAGCTTGAAGCCATTCCCTCTTGTTCTGTCATTAGTTACCTGTGCGAAGAGACCAGCACCAACCTCTCTGCAGTGTCCTTTCAAGTAGTTGTAGAGAGTGATGAGGTCTCCCCTCAGCCTCCTCTTCCTCATACTAAACAGTCCCAGCTCCCTCAACCGCTCTTCATATGATTTGTTTTCCAGGCCCTTCACCAGCTTCGTTGCCCTCCTCTGCACTCGCTCCAGCACCTCCATATCTCTCTTGGATTGAGGTGCCCAAAACTGGACACAATACTCGAGGTGTGGCCTCACCAGTGCCGAGTACAGGGGCACAATCACCTCCCTACTTCTGCTGGTCACGCCGTTTCTAATACAAGCCAGGATGCCGTTGGCTTTCTTGGCCACCTGGGCACACTGCCGGCTCATATTCAGCCGCTTGTCAATTAGAACCCCCAGGTCTCTTTCTTCCAGGCAGCTTTCCAGCCACGCTTCCCCAAGCCTGTAGCGCTGCTTGGGGTTATTGTGGCCCAAGTGCAGAACCTGGCACTTGCCCTTGTTGAAACTCATACCATTGTATGTAACATAACCCCTCTATACCAACCTCACACACGAAATAAGAACTAGTCATGTGGTTTAATGCAATTACAAGCTTCACAATCACTTCACAAAGTTTACTGTACTACGGGGGCCTGTAATTCCCCGGCACCGGATGTATTTATAGAAATCATCAAGAATTAATAACGGAAAAATGGGAAAGCTTGATTTAGGTCAAATCTTCAAACAATGTTCAGATCAAGATTTCAAGATGATTTTCATTACAGTCCCTGAATTCCAGAAAGAGACGTCAATATTGATATGTCCTTTTCATTTTTCTGAAATATATATTTAGCTCCATTTAACATAACCAATGAGGCTTTAATTTGAAAAACATCAGATCAGCGTTCTCAAGGGTATGGTGATGGAGAGACAGTAAGTAAATTATTAAATTCAAGTAATCAAATATACAGGAAAAGCAAAAAAAAAAAAATGCATGCAAGATCATGCATAATTGACTACTTACTAAATGCATGCACAATATATTTTTGAGCAATTTGTTTATTAGACCCATAATTGAAATTTTTCTTCTATTTGGAGCTATTATTATTCTCTAACCTTTCTGTAAGGCAGCTGATGTTCTTTATTCCAGACTTTCAAGTATGATGCTAAGAGGCTAATACAGCTACCATCTATATAATTACATGGAGATTGTGTGGCTATATTGGTTAATTTTTATTTATTTATTTATTTGTTTATAGCAGCATAAATCAAGAGTAAATTCACAGAAATCAAAGCAATTCACTACAGGGCTATAAACTAGATGTAGGTAAAGACAACCTCACCCATTAGAATAAAGGTTCATTATGTCTGCTTTTCAAGTAGGAAGAATTAATTAATGACAGGGGGACTATTTCCCATGAACAAAGATCCAAGACCTATAGGATGCTTTACCTGATAGCAATCATATTTAGTCATTATTCAAAATCAGATGAATCATTTACGCAATACATTGGCCAGTATAATTTTCTTACGGTTTGACAATACATGTATCTCGTGGTGCTATAAAACTGGTTTCTGAATTCCAGTGACATTCCTTCCTTGCTTTGATCTCTCTTCAACCATGCCAGCTATGAACATCAGCTCACAGATGTGTATGTATCATTTCCTTTGCACAATTGTGTGAATAAAAGTATGTTTGTAGGAACATTTGCAAGGAGAAAATAAAAGGCCTCATGAAGAAAATACAATTAATGGATTTTCCTGCAACTTGGACAGGCAAATACCTTTTTGCAATATTTGTTAGGTCTCACTGCCGATATATAATGACATTTTTATTTCAACTAAAGAACAAATTAAGGTGACTTGCAGTTTGAATTAAAGTTGCAGCCTCTTCACTGAATTTCACTGAATTTTTAGAGTTGGAAGGGACCATAAAGATCATCTAGTCCAACTCCCCTGCCGAAGCCGGATTGCCCAGAGCATGTCAGAGCATGTTACTCAGGACTGCATCCAGGCGGGTCTTGAAAATCTCCAGAGAAGGGGACTCCACAACCTCCCTGGGCAGCCTGTTCCAGGGCTCTGTCACCCTCACCGTGAAGAAGCTTCTTCTCATATTTGAGTGGAACCTCCTATGTTCCAGCTTGTGCCCGTTGCCCCTCGTCCTCTCACTGGCAACCACTGAAAAGAGTCTGGCTCCCTCCTCCTTCAACCCACCCTTGAGATACTTATAGGCATTGATAAGGTCTCCCCTCAGCCTTCTCTTCTCCAGGCTAAAGAGTCCCAGCTCTCTCAGCCTTTCATAAGGGAGATGCTCCAATCCTTGAATCAAGGATTTCACCTCTTGAGTACCAACCGGGTGAAAGATTGTACTGCTGGATGAAGTGGCTTTCAAACTTCCCTATGCTGTTTGCTTTTCATGCTGTAGGTCCACAACAGGGTTAAACAGTCTGACATGAACCTTGAGTTTGAGACTGAAGAAAGATTCTGTGACGCCTATTCACATTAACAAGAAGAGATGAAAGGAAAAATAAAATATTTATCCTTCTTGCACCCCCACTTCCATTCCTTCCTCCCAAATTTTGTAAAACCTATTAAATATGATAATCACAAAATATCATTAACTAAAGGAAGTACAAAAAGTTGCACCATTTCAACATGGTCTCTCTCTATGTAAACAAATGCACATATGAAGGATACAAATTTGGCAGAATAGAACAAACTAGTCTTGAAAAATTACTAATAGTTAATCAATGAAGTTTGTTCAGAGGACTGGAAGATCTCCTTTATTCACTTAAGAAGCGCTCATGCCTGAGCTGAACTGAAACATTAATGTAGAGAGAGCCTGGGAGTGAGGTGGAATCATTGCTGTCTCCATGGAGCAAAACGGGCAGAAAACTAATACAAGGAAAAGGAAATCTGTAAAGATGAATTCCTGGCTTCACCACAGCAAGACGTGTCAGCTCCCTGAGAGGCTGAGTGAGAGCAAACACCAGCACAAGGACGGAGATGGTGGGGCATTTAGGGAGGAATCACAGCACAACGGGTGAGATAAATCTTAGCTGAACTTGTGCACATGACGTGACACTGTTCTTAACGAGTATTATTTGCAGAATACTTTAGAAGTATGCAAATTTGAAGCCTGGGAGAAGCAACACCGGAATTCAGCTGGATGGGCTTTGGGGACAATTTGGTGAACACTTCCAATTTGAGGCATCGGCGAGTTATGCAGAAATCAAATATAAACCAATTTTTTTCATTTCCTAAAAGTTTAAGCTCAATTGTTTAATGTGACAATGAGTAAAAGTAGCGAGATGAGATTTTTGACAGTCTTTTAAAGTGCGTGTTGATTTTAAATTTGTACTCTCTCATGCATTTAAATTTTTAACCACCTTTATCTTAAATTAAGTTCATACTACTGAAATCTAAGCAACTTCTCTGCAGACTATCCAGAAAATAATAGATAACTCAAATCTATATCCATGTACACACTGACACAAGATTCATCGAAGTCTTATTTGTCCCTTATTTTTTCTTAACCCAAATTACAGACCCTAAGATAAGAAGCTTTTTCTGACGTTGGTACCTGTCAAAATCTTACCTAAAACAAGAACCTGGGAGAAGGTGCTGCATTTTAATTTCCATCTGATTTCAAAACACGGTATTTTTCTGTCCTACAGGCAAATTGCTTCAGAACATGATGGTGCAAATGTGCCATTGTTTCAGGCTGATAAATGCTGTGCTTTCACCTACTTTTTCCACTCTTGCACTTAAACCACTTTGACTTTAGCCTTTAGCTCCTGCTGCTTTTGATAATACTCCTTTGCTCACTATCTTATTTATTCTATAGATTTTCCTGCTTTGGTAATTTACTATTAGATTTGATGATTTCTTTCAGCTACATTTATTAGTTATGTGATTTTTTTCTTAATATATAAGCAAGCAGGTTTTCTCCCCAGAGTTCCCGGTTGATTCTTGATTGTTTTCTCAGCTTCCAGTAGCATTTTTAATCCAAGTCATTGCAGTAACTCGCCCACTCAGCTTAAATGACATAAAGGAAAAATATTTCACATGAGAGACTACTACTTCGCAAATACAAGGTCCTTTTAAAGATGTGCCATCTCAAAGAACCCCCCCCCCCCCATTGCTGGTTTCTTCTGAGTTGACAAAGCAGTGAGTTGCTGACATGCTCCACAGCTTGAACACAGACTGTTAATCTAATATTGATAAAAATTGCTTGATTATTTGTTACACAGATGCAAGAGAAATATGCCATATGTAGTTTCTATTTGATGTATCATTTAACGGAATAATGCTTTAAAGTACCTTGAACACAGTAAGAGTTAAATGGAAAATTCTTCACAGAATAGGGTAGGCCCTTATATGTAGGTCTTGACTTCTACAGATAATTTTTGCTATATGATTCTGGGTGAATAAACTGAAAAAGGATTCAAAAACCTTGTCTAACTATAAATTTGATATTCACCTCTCATTTTACTGCTTTTTTGCCTTAAGCACTTCCCCAATAGCGTTTGGTTTCCATAAATGTTTGCAGAAAGAAAAACTTTTGCATCTTTTCAATGTGTTTTTGAAAGAAATTATTTGTTCAACAATTTTAAGATGCTACTATTCTTCCCTCCATTTGTAAAATGCAGGATTTCACAGGAATTAAAAAATCTATTGACAGTTCATTACCATGCAGACTAACAGCTTTAATTGGTCAAATAATTATTTGCTAAGAAAATTTCAGCCAATTATTTTCAAGTATGCTGTTGGTGGAGAGGGAGGATTTTTTGTCAAGAGGATGCAGCTGTGGAGGCATTCCATGATATCAGAAGATAATCTGACAGTGTCTGGATAGGCTGAAGAACATTCTTTTTTGTTACAGGAATATAGAAGAATCCCTCTGCCAGCTCTCCCTTTTATCCAACCCCCTCAACAATTTTGAATCACAGAATCACAGAACGATATGAGATTGGAAGAGACCTCTGGAGATCATCTAGTCCAACCCCCTGCCAAAGCAGGTCCACCTAGAACAGGTTGCATAGGAACGTGTCCAGGTGGGTTTTGAACGTCTCCAGAGACGGAGGCTCCACCATCTCTCTGGGCAGCCTGTTCCAGGGCTCTGCCACCCTCACAGGAAAGAAGTTCCTCCTCAGGTTTAAAAGGAACTTCCCATGTTCAAGTTTGTGCCTGTTACCTCTTGTCCTGTCACTGGGCACCACTGAAAAAAGACTGACCCCATCCTCTTGACACCCACCCTTTAAGTATTTCTAGGCATTGATCAGATCCTCCCTCAGTCTTCTCTTCTCCATACTAAAAAGACCCTAGTCCCTCAGCCTTTCCTCATAGAAGACATGTTCTAGTCCCCTCATCATCTTTGTAGCCCTTTGCTGTATCCTCTCCAGCAGTTCCCTGTCCTTCTTGAACGGGGAGCTCAGAACTGGACACAATCTTTCAAAAAATGATAAACCAAGAAGTGCCCAGTGTGGGAATCTGTCCCTTTTCCCAAGAAAGCATCAGAAATTCCATCTGGGCAGGTTAGTGCTGTGTGAAAAGCAGTTGCATATCGCGGTAGAAAAGGTAAGAGAAAACATCTGTTTGATGTGCGTGTCCTGCAGTGCCAACCAGCAGTAATAATGCCGTAGCTCTAGGAACTGTACACAAGACAACAAAGAAATTCTCAGCAGTCATTTACAACCAAAATTTAATTTCTTTAGCCTAGGATCTGTCTATACCTGAGAACATGACTTTATCTCAGCAGCTTTGTTTACTTCTCCCATTGATTTAGATCCACAAGATAGAACTTATTTCGGGAATAAACTTCTGAACAATATACACGTAGTGTTTATCCTCTTTTGTGTGATCTTCTTAAAAAAAAAACTCATAAAGCTTTTTTATTACAATCACACCCTCAAAATATTACTTATTTCCTGAGATGTGCCCCACGCAGTGATTAAGTCTCATTTCATGAGAGGTGCAGAATAGGAAAATTCAGGTTTGGAAGAAAAATACGCAAGTTCTCAACTTTGAAAATATTAAGATCTTGTCAAAGAATAATAGGGGAAAACCAATCAGCACAGCAGATAATAATTTAGAGAGACAATTTGCCAATCATTTGCTCTACTCTGAGCTTCTGTGGGGAAGTTCTCCTAAATGACAACAATTTGACTGGTAAATTGTAGAGCTTCAAAAGCTCATCTTTGGCATCTCCATTAAACGGCTTTCAGCTATTCCTTAGCTTGCTGAATGTAGTTTTATTTTGTTTACTTGTTTGGACGTAATTGCATGCAATTTGTAATTGTGCCTTCCCCTATAATTACATGTGCCACTTTCCGTAGTGAAAAAATGATGCAGCGACCACCAAAGCATGGCAGTATAAAGATATATATAGTGAAAATTGATCGATTTTCACGACTATGTACATTTTCAATATTTATACATATCATGTAAAAGAACGAGGACCCACCACATTTCCAAGTTGTACCAATTTTTCAATGGAAATCTAAACATGGCTTAAAATTCTCTTCATCTTATTGATCACCGCAATAAATACTTTGCTAAACTAAAATCCTTTCATGGTTCTAAATATTTTTTTTTTTTTCCTCAGATAACTGCATATACACACAACACTATAATTAACTGAAATAATGATCTCTTACAAACTTCTATATGGTGTCCAGTAATCCATGAGTGTTATATACTGCAGCATTTCACACGCTGTATTTCATTAATTTCTAAAAATAGGTCTAAAATACAGAAATCTTTCAGTCAACAAATGGATGATTTGGATAATCCCTTCAGAAATTAATTGAAGAACACATCGTTTATACAGAAATGGGGACAAGGTATAGAGCAGAATCATACAGTAATGGAAACCAAAATGAAAATCTATTCCAGAGTTTAAGAAGTCCAAATCTAAACAGAATCTATTCAGAATCCAAATGTGAACTGAGGAAGAATATTGCAACTGTGAATAGGAAATGATGAGAAACTAGAGAGGAAATTCTCATTGTCCCTCTCCTTGCTGATGGTGAGATGAAGAGGAGACAATACCCTGAAAGTCAGTTCGTGCTGGCTGTTATTCCCTCATTAAAGCACTTCGTTCTTATGCTTAATCACTGCTTCAGGTTCTTTTCCTCATTTTCCTTTTCCTTCTCATAAATCTCAGACCTAACAGCAGTGCAGAATCCACAACGAAGAATTAAGCACTTCAGTCTCTCCATCGTACAAAATGTGACACTCCCAAAGGATCTTCTGAACACATGTACATGGAGCGAAGAAGCACAGGCAAACATTGGCTACATTATTAGATGTCTTTTAATTGGAAACTAAGACTGAAAAACTAAATCCCCTGGCCCACAGCCAGTGGGGTACAGGGATATGAATCCTTCAGAAAGAAAAGGGAACAGAGAGTGCTCTGACTGCTAAGCCATTATAGCTGAGTGGGACAGCAGGAACACCTCCAGTTCTTGTACCTCAAACACTAAGTTAATAGTGTCCTTGAAGTTTTAATTATCACCATGTCTTACACATAGACTAGATTTGCCAAGTTTGTCCTTAATTGTCCTGAAGGGGACCTACAGGAGAGATGGGGAGGTTCTCTTGATCAGGGAGGGTAGTGAAAGGACGAAGGGTAATGGTTTTGAACTGAAAGAGGGGAGATTTAGATTAGATATTAAGAAGAAATTCTTTCCTGTGAGGGTGGTGAGACACTGGGACAGGCTGCCCAGAGGCGCTGTGGATGCTCCATCCCTGGAGGTGTTCAAGGCCAGGCTGGATGGGGCTTTGAGCAACCTGCTCTAGTGGGAGGTGTCCCTGCCCATGGCAGGGGGGTTGGAACTCGATGATCTTTAAGGTCCTTCCAACTCTAACCATTCTATGATTTCTCTAGCTAAGGTGGATTTTGGATGCATGGAAAAGAAAAGCCCGATACACCTTCCTGTTAAAAAGAGAACTATCCAGAAAGTTTCAAGAGCCTTCGCTTTCTGTTTGCCACTGTACGAGGGCGGCTGGGATCACGCATGGAGGGAAGCTACTGATGGAACGAGGAACTTTGCTTTAGTTCGGAAAAAGGCACCTTTTCTCCTAGTGCTTCAAATATATACTACCCAAACTGCTGGCCCACAGATATGAAGATAAGTGTCAGAAAGTATACAAAAGTACATGGCACTGGTTCACCAAAATATTTTTGTCGTATTGAGAGAATACTAGCAAAATCTTTTAATTCCATTAGGTTCACTCTTACCAAAATCAGAGTGAAGGAGCAAAACATCTCAAGCAACTGGCCACAATGAAAACATTTTAGTCACTTAGATAAATGGCTGCAATTCCAACAACAGCATAAAAAGTGTGTGCAGAAAACCTCCTAATTAGCAACGGCGTCTGTGTGCTCAAGCCGAAACGTTCTCCTCTGGCATAAGAACATTCGCATATGGTGGATGTCTGTGTATTTAGAAAACACGAATTACAAAGCTGGTGAGGAGCGTTACAGTTCTGCATACAAATCGTTGGTCACGTTCATGTGATGACAGTTAAATTATAGTTTATCTGTCAATCACAGTCATTAACTCTGTGCGTGTGAATATGTGCGCGTATGTAAAATCCACTCCATTTCCCAAGTATAATGCACATGGGTTAACCTATAACATTTTACTTTGGAACAAGATGGAATATTCATACATTTTTCGCTGCTCATTTGACAAGCAATAACTTCCTGAACTATTGTAATTTGTCTACACGACTGTTTTCAGACCGGTCCATCCAACAGACATCCTATTAGCCTCACTTTACAGATAAAATAACTGAGACATTGGAGGAAAATAGCAAAATGGTGACAGATAAACTGATTCTTCCTTTCTAATCTGCCCTTGCTGTTTCCACACTCTCTTCAAGATAGAGCCAGTCTTCAGTAGTCTTTGCATTTTTCAAGATAATTTTTACAATCTTTCTAGTACTTCAATAGCTGCAATATGTGTATGCGCAGATCTTATGTAGGAAATAAAATTATTAAGAAATTTTACTAAAATAAAGCATGCCAGGTACTAGAGAAGCTTCACTGATGTGACTTTTTATCGTTTTCCAATTTTATTCACACATTTTACCCCTCCCAACCCCAATTCTTTTTCAGAGTAGATTTTTGTAAAGCTATGCTCAGCCTTTGACTATCTCCATCAGGAGCTGGAAAAACACCGAATGGGTAAATATAAAAATACAAGTTAATTTGCAGCTGGTGGAAGTCCAGCAGTCTCTCTATAATTTCCAATGACCGGTTGCTTCTGGTAACCAGGGAGGGGAGGGAAGAAAGAAAAAGAAAGGCCACATTCAAATGCCTTAGAAAATTTCCTCCAAAACACAATCTCAATCTATTTCTCCATTAGCATTCTGACTGACCTCCTAGGAACAAATCTATTTCCTATTCCTCCATCATCAAATGAGAAGGAAAAGGGGAATGAAAACAATAGATGCAACGGACAATGAACATTTCTTGGGCAGGCAGGAGAGAAGGGATGTTTTCTGATAATCTGCTCTGCTCCATCCCCACTTCTCTCCCTGTCCCTTCATGATGCAACACCTGTTTGTGAACCAGGCACAGCTAACAATTGCAGTACTTGTGCTCTGTAATTCAGGTAGTGATTTACTGATGAGCTGGTTTAAGCATTAAGTTGTTGCAGAGAGGATGCTGAGACGGGATGCTGCAGTGCAGCAGGTAGTGATGCCAGCAAGGGCTTTTTGCTGCGCTTTCCCCCAGTTTGACACAATTTTCACTGGACCTGGCTCAAATTCCCTAATGGTAATCCTCATGCTGGTACTGCCAACTGGAGAGTCCTTGATCAGGTGCAACCATGGTGTTGGGATTAGCGACTACAACTTTTTACACAAGTATTGCCGGGTAACGCTTATCAGGTATTTAAATGACTGCAGTGGGCTGGAGCATCTCTGTGATGAGAACAGGCTGAGAGAGTTGGGGTTGTTCAGCCTGGAGAAGAGAAGGCTCTGGGGAGACCTTAGAGCCCTTTCCAGTACCTGAAGGGGGCCTACAGAAAAGCTGGGGAGGGACTCTTTATCAGGGAGTGTAGTGATAAGACAAGGGGTAATGGTTTTAAACTGAAAGAGGGGAGATTTAGATTAGATCTCAGGAGGAAATTCTTTACTGTCAGATTGGCGAGGCACTGGAACAGGTTGCCCAGAGAAGCTGTGGATGCCCCATCCCTGGAGGGGTTCAAGGCCAGGCTGGATGGGGCTTTGAGCAACCTGCTCTAGTGGAGGTGTCCCTGCCCATGGCAGGGGGGTGGGAACTCGATGATCTTTATGGTCCCTTCCAACTCTAACCATTCTATGATTTGGAAAGCAGAAAATAAGTGGCAGGAAACAGTTATGAAAGGAGGGGAGGAGCAGGGTGATTCTCACCCCAGCAGCAGTTGCTTCCCACGAGAACCCCCCCAGGTCTGCACATACAAGATCACAGGGATGCTGGCACAAACCCACAGTGTAAGAACAGCACAGTGCATCACTGCCACCAGGGCCCGGCAGACTCAGCTGCAGCAGAGACACGAGAGGTCACACAGCTAAAAGTGAAAGGCAGGCGGCAAAATTGCAAATGCAAGGCCTGAAGCTACACAGCGGTGAAAGCCCCTGTGGGACCACACAAAGCCCTGCAACTGTGCGTGCTGGTATTGCTGTCTGTATTACTGTTAGAATACTGTTAGCTCCACAGAGGCCTTTTCAACAGGGTACACGCGCAGGAGAAATACTCCCCTCCTCCTTAGTTTGTTGCTTAAATATTTCTAAGTTACATTAGCCTTTATTCTTTGGTTCTGGACTTCCTCCTCAAACTGAGTAACTACTCATCTACATTCTAAAAACTTACTTTATAACAAAAAAATCATATAGGAAACTGATGTTTCAATATATCCAGGTTTTTCCCCAGGTACTAGCAGATAATCCAGTGAGCCATTACCAAAAGAAGCCTTTAAAGGTTTGAAGAATTAAACCTGTTATCGAATGGTGCCCTCACTTTGAGATCAGTATAGAGAAGCTCGTTATATTCACAATAATGTCAACTCGCCATAGATAAATCTGCATCAAATCACAAGTACTTGGCATTCTAACTTGATCTGCATCAACTGTGGTGTCTTTGTCAAACCATTCTTGGGTTAATTGCGGCTTTGCACCTATCAGATTCTGGAATCAAGACAAGACTTGTGTGTTACTTCTCTTCCAAAGCAGCATACCCATTCCGGGATGAACCAGCTCTTTTCCAAGATGTTCTCCTGATGCAGATTTCCATAATCTATTAAAGAAGCCTATTAAAAAAATATGTTTGCAGCAGCAATAGCTCATAGTTTAATCCACGTACAGATTTCCTCCATGTACCGACTGATACATGCAACAGTAGCTGCAAGCGTAACAGTGGCAAACAGGGTTGCAAGTACTGTATGTATTTTTCATTTAAACTCAGTAATTCTTTAGAAGGCTTATTATGTCAAAATAAAAGTGTTAGTATCATTTATCTCCTTCTGAGAAATATATTACCTTATATATCAAGAAAAGTAATTAGAGCCAAGAACATTGTTTTCTTGTTCTTTCTAAATTGTACACAACCTTTTTATTGGCACAGTGAATTGTCCCTGGTTGAAAGTGATGATTCCTTCAGAGCTCAACACTTAAATCTTTATTTAACAGTGGAACAAGCCCTGAAGAAACAATATTCCCATGTGTCGAAGTAGTGTATTTTTGAAAATACAGCCTTCTGCAGAAACAGATTTCAATTACAGTTCTTAATGCCTAAAATACAGTGACCTCATTGACTAATCTTCCCATCTGGTTTATACCTATGGAACATACAACAATTTCAATATAAATGCAGCTGACCATAACCAACAAAAACAATATTTACTTGAGAAATCAATGGCTACGTTGTAAATCATTGCATACATTGACTTTCTACACTCACAAATGTCACTTGCTCCAACCATGCCACAGCAATGACAAGTTACTATGGAAACTAATGTATAAATTATGTTTTTAGAATAATTAAAGTGTGCATTTACTTCAGCATTACAATATTTATAAGAGCTATGTAGAAAATAAAACATCTTGCACAAAGGCATCCACCATCCCAGAATTGACTCTTGAACCCCATGGAACTGAGAAAGAATGCGTCGGTTTATCTAACAACACTTGTCCTCTTTGAGAGGAACCATTATCTGTGTTTTTTATCTCCATCAGGCACCAAACTGAACGTAGAAATCAGAAGCCGTATTTCCCAGGGAAACAAGGACAAAGCAGACTTGAAGGAAGAAGAGACAATCATTTTGGATGCTCTGAATATTAGCAATGGAAAATATTTCTGATGTGGATGTAGCTCTAGAAACACCTTCCTGACCTTCTACATCTTCACAGAATGCAGCAATGTAACTAAGCATTTTCCCTCACATGTTAACACAGTGATAAGCAAACAGAAAAAAACCAAACCACGACAGCATCTTAGTCCCAAAAGACCAACCCCTTTGCTCTGCAGAGCACATCAGTGTATCAGTAGAGGGATCTGTGAAAGGGATGGAGTTAATTGCTTTGTGAGTCCAATGCACTGTTAATAGAAATTTCTTGTGAATAAATAATGTGGAAATAGGAGTATTAAATAGTTCATGATTTTCTAATTTACCTTAATTTGCCCTCATTTTGAATTGCCAGAGCAGAATGTGTTCTGCTTCTCAGCTAAGTAAGGAGTACAGGAAACCTTCCCTGGCCCTGGAGACGCTCGAGGGGTGAGGGCCAGCCCAGGGGAGCTCCCGGACCCCGGCGGTGAATACACCCCACTGCGACTGTGCACACGTATGTGTGACACTCCTCGGCTCCCACTGCCAGGGGTACACTCAGGATCAAGTGAAGATGATTCATTCATGAAGGTGTGAGCACGGGGTTCCCAGAGCTCTGAGGTGTAAAACCCTCAGCCTGATGGACTCCCAGATGCCTGTCCCAGGGAACTTCTCACCTCACACAACTTGTAACGGGAGAAAATAGTAAAAGGCAACATTTCACGGCTTTGACTCCCATAAACACACCTTTAGTGGGACTTGATTCTCCGTGGCTTTGGGCAGTGCCACATCTCTTCTTCCAACTGACAAATGTGCCTGCCCCTTCTCCTCTCCACTTTTCATTAAAAAAAAAGTAGTGTACATTCAAATCAAAACGTTCTACATCTACTAAAAGAAGAGAAGTCATTAAAAATACCTTTATTTTTGCTTTTGGGAAGGAGCACACGTGCTGTGACCTGTACATCGATGTTTTTTCCATTTTGACTAATTAAAATCCTCTTCACTAATAAAGCTCTGAAGAAATAAACTAAACTGAAGAAGACCCCAACCCTACCTCTCTGTTCACATTTAAAGGCTGGTTGACCACAAAGGCAGCGGGGAAACCTGAGCCAAACAAAGAGACCTGTTCCCGGCCTGGAACAGCAAAGTCACAGCAAGTTCTCAGTCTCCTCGACAGCCTCCCTTTCCTGTCTCAGCGGTAACCTCACCTTCTGGTGGCACTTACATGCGCTCTGCTGCTCAATGCCTTTGTGTCCACCACACGCATCTCAACTCAGTGCCACCGAGTGCATTTCTGATCAAAAAATCTGCTTCCCCTAAAGTTTTATTCACATTTACTCACTCCTCCCCCACATTTAGCTAATTGAAGTTAACGGAATAAGCAATTTGAGTGCAGTTAGTTATTCCTCTAGTTTTTAACATGGGTTTATTTTTGTTTTGTTTTGAATAAAGTATTTGTGTCTAGTGATGGAGAGAGGGCCTGAAGCTCAGGGTTGTTTGGTTCTGCCCCCATCTCTTACAACGTGAACTCAGGACAAAATACTGGTTTTGCTAAATTTTGCTTTTCCTTAATATTCCTTACATGCTTATAATAGTAACCTTCTACAGCATAATTAATTATGTGTGTATAACATTTGAACTCCCCCCACCGAAAGGTGCTATATAAGCGTTATTTAACCTTGAGTTCATTATCACTATTAAGCCTTATAATCAGAAGAAATTAATAATCTTATTCATATTAAGTCATCATCTAAATATTAATCATTCAGAAGGTTAGGAAACATTATTAATACCAAACCTCATTTTTTGGCTTTACTGCAGAACTTACATGGGGAAAAATGAGTAAAAAAGAGAAAAATCACATCTTTTTAAGAGCAGTATAGGTTATTAATTCTCCCACCTCGCATCTACCCAGGAACAACTCGAGAATCTGCACTGTCCTGGAGGCAGCACATGGTGCCCTTCCAGAGAGCTTTGTGTCGGGAAAGCTGCAGGGTTAGAACATCTCGCAGTGACAGAGCTCATCGTTTGACACCAGTCTGTAATTTCTCACTGCTGGGAACTTATTTGAGAAAGACAACGTATCAAAACATGCGGTTTAGTTTAACCTAAGTAAGTTTTCCAACAGTAGTAACAGAAAACATCAAATGTTGCTATTCAAAACATAGTACTGCTGCACTGGTAGTGAATGAATTTTGAACATCAGCTTCTAGATAACAATGGAAAATGTTCCTTAAAGAAAAGCGTAGCAGGATTTTCTCCTTCCTAGTGTCTTGGGGTCTGCACAGTGTCACATTTTAACTGTTAAATATTGAATTGTCTTAATTTTCTCCCCCCCACCCCCAAATTGATTAAGGAAACTGCATTAAAAGATGAATTAAGATTTTCTAAATGAGTTAAAATTCTGTTTCACTATATTGCTAAATTTAATCACAAAAGCTAAATTTGTATAGAACAATTCTTCAGAGGCAAGTCATTTTCATAATGTGAGCTTAGTAAAAATACAGATTAAAAAAATTGCTAAAGGACCCTTTTTTTCCCCCCTCCATGTAAATAAATAACCACAATAATAAAAAATTACAGGTTTATACATACAGTCTTTACAGTATCAGTTTAAAGACAGTTATCTTAGTTTTCTGCTTAAAGGGAATTACCACCTTGGTCACTATGGCTTAAAAAAAATAAATAAAAAAATGAAAGAGAGCAAATAAAACATAAAAAAGGCAAAAAAACCCCCATATTCCCATTCCATAATACTATTAATATGTCTTTAACTGTCCTTTAATATTCCTCTGTGCCTGTATTCCAAAATTTCTTGTGGCCTCCATATTCAGCATTTTGTATCATCTACAACAGGACTGAGACCCAGATCAGAAATTGTGGGGATGGTCTTCAAGGTAAGAGGAGTCTCTGTGTCCCTTTCACAGAATCACAGGATGATATGGGGTTGGAAGGGACCTCTGGAGATCATCTAGTCCAACCCCCCTGCCAAAGCAGGTCCACCTAGAACAGGTTGCACAGGAACGTGTCCAGGTGGGTTTTGAACATCTCCAGAGACGGAGACTCCATCACTTCTCTGGGCAGCCTCTTCCAGGGCTCTGCCACCCTCACAGGAAAGAAGTTCCTCCTCAGGTTTAGATGGAACTTCTTATATTCAAGTTTGTGCCCATTTCCCCTTATCCTATCACTGGACACCACTGAAAAAAGACCGGCCCCATCCTCTTGACACCCACCCTTTTTTAAGTATTTATAAGCATTGATTAGAGGGGTTGGAACTCGATGATTATCAAGATCTCTTCCAACCCAAAGCATTCCATGATTCTATGAGAGAACCTTGTCTCTCTCCAGCAGAAACGTATAGCCAAGTGCCTATGTAAACACAAATATAAACTCCGTGGCTCTTAAGAAATTACATTACCTAAAGCAAAATCAAGGCACTACAAGAAAACACAGTATTTCACTCCATTTCTTTTCCTTTTTAGGATTAATGAAAAACCTAAAAATGACAGACCATACTCACATCCATTCCCTTGAAGTATTACTAGTAGGTGCAGTATTACAGCAATTAGTCTGTTATTAGTATCTATGTAAAAGAGAAGTTGATATAGGTAGAAAATGAGACTTCTAATCTTAGAAAACAAGTGGAAAAAGTATCAAAAAAGAACTAACAGACATACAAGATAAGAGAATTAATAGGATACATAGAGAAACAGTTAAAAGAGGGTTTAAGTGCTTCTCAAGTCTATGCAGGCCCATTGAAAAGGCAAAAAGCTTCTGGAAAAGAATAATTAATATAAGCTACGCCTATATGATAACCTTTTTTGCTAGTGTCCCTTACCTAAATATCTTAAAATAGCTATATCATCATGAGATAAGAGAGAGGGTCATCTTGTGAATTAAAAATTTGCTTAAAAATAAAAAGGATTTGGAGATGTAGGTTATTTCAAGGATCAGTGCTTAGATCTGTGATATTCAACATTTAGGTAAATCACGTGGCAAGTTTGAACGTTGGTACATAAGTTTGAAAAAGCACGGACAATACAGAATGTCTGGTGACAAAATGATAGATACAGCTCAATGGCAATGAGCCGCACACAAGTAAAAATAACCCTACCTAGCACGATAATAGGCCCATGATAATACATTGGCAGGCGTACAAGGCATCTGGTGTCATGTCAGACAGTTCTCTAAAAGTGTCAGCTTGATGCTCGCTACCACTCAAAAAGGCAAATAGAAAACTATTATGAATATCTCAAAAACATCATTATGCCATTCTATAAATTCATGATGTACCACGTCTGGAATTTTCCGTGCAGTCCCAGGCATCTTACCTCAAGAAGGACTTAGAGCAAAACTATGGAAAAGTACCAAAATCAAGATACACTGTACAGAAGTTTCTAGATAGAAAAAAAAAAAAAAAAGAGAGTAAAAAGAAAAAAAAAAAACAAAACCCACAAGTAGAGCAGATTTTTTCAGTCTGTTAAAGACACAGGAACAAGTCCAGAGTACATAGAATAATGAAACATAAGATGAAGTTGAAAAAAATAATTATAATTTCACGTGTGCCTTAGGAAAAAAGGAGGATAAATTTAAAAAGAAAGAATCTTGTAAAACTACCATTTAAAACCAGTTTTTGCAACACACTGTTGTAGGATTTGATGGAAGTCAATGAGTCCAAAACACAGGCCAGGGGCAAAATCTATCATTGCCTGTCAGTTATGATACACAGATACAAATTCTAGCTAAGAAGTGCCTTTCTTTTCTCCTTAAGTCAGCAGTTAAAACCTGTGAGGGTTTACCCAAGGTTGGGCACGTCTCCATTTGTCCTCTATTTTTAATGTTTCCCCAGTGGGCACTTTCCAAAAGACTTTACTGAATTGTTTGGACTCTTGATATCACCAGCTTATTTGGTTTCATGCTTCTGGAATACGCTTCTGAATCCTTAAGCTTATTTATTATTTGTGTATACTTGATCCAACTGAACTTTGATTTAGCTACTATTTTATTTATTACTGGATAAGAGGTATCTTATCTAGTTGAAATAGTTAGGAGGTAAGAGGTCATTATAAAGCTATTTCCCAATATCATTTTCTCTCCTTCCTTCTTCTTTTCATTTATTTTTTGATTTTGCATTCCCATAGCTTTCAAAAAAAAAAAAGTTATTTCAACTCCATTTTACATGATGTGACAGAAGGAATTGGTTCCTTGCCCCATTCTCAAAAATTTGTGTCTGTGCAAAGGGGTCATTGAGAGGACCCTGAGCGAGGTCAGCAGTGAGACAACACTTAAGCCGGCATGAACCTACTGATGCAGAACTATTACCTAACTGAGAGCTGAAAATCTGCTGAAAATTTGCTGTACTGCAAAAAAAGACAACTTCACAGCAAAGACCAAGGACTGAAATCAACAGAAAAAGATTCTGCTTGAGCCACTGGACAGTATTATCCAGTGTTTTTCTCTAAAACAACAATTTACCCAACAAATTGCTAAATTCCTCCCATTCAAGCCACACATCAGACAGACAATGCACCAGGATTACAGTCCCACGGCAGTTTAAAATATCTGTTCCTGATCTTCCTCTATACCCCAGCCGTGGCTGTCCTTCTCCTGCTGTCCTCCTCCTGCGTGCCAATGCCAGCACCTGCACAACCCCAGCCTGCTTCGAAAGCTGAATGTGTAAAAACCAACCCTCCTGCTCGAAAAACCAAATATTCTGCAGACAGATCAGCTCCCAGCATCGCTCATTGTGCAAATGAACAGATTTTAAGTGACAGCAAAGAAGGAAACAACGGAAACACTGCTGCTAGAGGAGCCATATGCAAATAGTCTGATTCACTCTATTTTTTATTATTATTACTATTATTGTTCAGTGTAAAAAAAAGAGCCTAGACTTCCATAACACCTTATTTCCCTGAAAAAAAGTCCTTCCTAAAGAGAAGAAAGTGGGAGGTTTCCTCATCTTTTCAGATAATTATTCACTTCCCTCTAGAAAGGTATTTTTCTAAAGAGATTTAAAATGTCTTCAGTCCCAAAGATAAATAAAGACTTCCCAGTAGTACAAGGAGATTCTAATTGATTAGCATTAGCGACATGTCCAACTACAGAAAAATAATTGAATTGGTCAATGAGCAATTGTCCCTGCTGCTTGTGCAGAGGCGTTACAAGGGCATAGGAGAACCAGAAGAATATCCTGTCATTAAGGTCTCATCTCAGGTGTTGTACTGTTTGTATTATTACCAGACTACATCTTGTTAAGGATCATCCCAGCTCTCAGGTAGCTAATTATAACAGAACAGCTAAATATGATGTAATGCTGGTGGTTCTCATGCATGTCATCACAGAATGCTATGGGGTTGGAAGGGACCTCTGGAGATCATCTAGTCCAACCCCCCTGCCAAAGCAGGTCCACCTAGAGCAGCTTGCACAGGAACGTGTCCAGGCGGGTTTTGAACGTCTCCAGAGACGGAGGCTCCACCACCTCTCTGGGCAGCCTCTTCCAGGGCTCTGCCACCCTCACAGGAAAGAAGTTCCTCCTCAGGTTTAAAAGGAACTTCTTATATTCAAGTTTGTGCCCATTTCCTCTTATCCTCTCCCTGGGCACCACTGAAAAAAGACAGGCCCCATCCTCTTGACACCCACCCTTTAAGTATTTCTAGGCATTGATCAGATCCCCCCTCAGTCTTCTCTTCTCCAGACTAAAAAGACCCTAGTCCCTCAGCCTTTCCTCATCAGAGAGATGCTCCAGGCCCCTAATCATTTTTGTGGTCCTCTGCTGTACCCTCTCCATCAGTTCCCTGTCCTTCTTGAACTGGGGAGCCCAGAACTGGACACAGCACTCCAGATGGGGCCTCGACAGGGCAGAGTAGAGGGGCAGGATAACCTCCCTTGACCTGCTGGTCACACTCTTCCTAATGCACCCCAGGATGCCATTGGCCTTCACAAGGGCACATTGCTGGCTAATGGTCATCCTGTTGTCCACCAGGACTCCCAGGTCTTTTTCCTCAGAGCTGCTCTCCAGCATGTCAGCCCCCAACCTGTACTGGTGCATGGGGTTATTCCTCCCCAGGTACAGCACCCTACACTTGCCCTTGTTGACATCGTTGCTACATTTTTGTGGTACTCAGCAATTTGGGTCTGAGCTCTAGAGCTCCATCCTGAAATGGCAGAGATGACAAAACTCACGCCAAGCCACGGGGTACCACATTAACGGTCACATCCTAAATCCTTTCACTTCATATTTATTGTTAGACAGAAAGCCACAAACACAGGCAGGCAATTAAACCCTTGCAAGGCTGCGGCAATACTCTGTTGCATCAATTTTACTATTTCAAAACCTACACTTTTTCTAAATTGAGAAAAACAGAGTGTCCTGAGTGTTTACCCAGTTTGAAATGTCTTGTTTCATACTTATACTTGCACTCCTTGGTTTCAGGAAGTGTACACATGTGTAAGATGGTATTTGAGAGGAGTGTACAGCCCATCACAGACCGTGCTCAAGGTTCTGCTTTCCGTCTCTCCCAGCACCTGGTTCAGGGCACTCAAACACAGTCCTTTTAGGTGTTTTCAGCACAGTTTTTACTAACACAGTATTTTGGGAAGTCCTTCTTCCCTTCCCCTTCACACCAAACCCCCCCGTCTGACAGATCCCTGCAAAATACTATGGCTTCACAAAGTCAACAAGCTCTACATATAATTTTTGATGCTCAGAGGGCTGGAGCACCTCTCCTATAGGACAGGCTTAAAGAGTTGGGGTTGTTCAGCCTGGAGAAGAGTCCAGTCCCTGAAGGGAGCTACAGGAGAGATGGGGAGGGACTCTTGATCCAGGAGTGGATCGACAGGACGAGGGGTATCGGTTTTAAACTGAAAGAGGGAAGATTTAGATTAGATACTAGGACAAAATTCTTTCCTGTGAGGGTGGTGAGACACTGGAACAGGTTGCTCAGAGAAACTGTGGATGCCTCATCCCTGGAGGTGTTCAAGGCCAGGCTGGATGGGGCTTTGAGCAACCTGCTCTAGTGGGAGGTGTCCCTGCCCATGGCAGGGGGCTTGGAACTCGATGATCTTTAAGGTCCCTTCCAACTCTAACCATTCTATGATTTGCTGATCTCCAGGGCTCTGTCATATCAGAGACACGGGTAACTTTCTCTGCTTCTCTTCTGACAAGTTCATCCACTGCACGGCAGTGAGGCAGCAAACCTGGCTGCTCCCCTCTTCTGCACCAACTGGACTGTCCATCATAATTGCAATATATTTAATCAAATCCAAACACACCTCCCAGACACCAGATAGGTTGAGAAAAAACAAGGCGGCTTCAAAAGGGGGTGCAGTGCTTTCAGAAATAATCATCTCTCAAAGCAGCGCATTTCAATAGCTTAGATTTGGGATTTCTTTGCCGGTTCACCAGGCTTTCAGGGCTGGATATCCCACATCTACTGAATTTTATTCAGCTTCTCCAAAGGGAATTTATGCAATAATTTAATTAAGGCTTCCTTTCATTCAGCTAGCCAGCCTGGGTCAGGGGATTACAGGGATCCCAGGCCCAGGCAGGATGAATATGTGTTCATGTTTAAGCCATACTGATAATGAATTACACCACGGGGATGAAAAAAACAGATTAATACAGGGACCATGTGAATATCACCAGGAACCTTTTGTCCTTTTTTTCAATGTCTTTTAGTAAGAATGGAGGAAAATTGAAAAATATTTGTGCTTTCAACAAAATATGTGGTCAATACCAGTAAGAGAGAGAGTTAATTGAGCCTGAGGCTCGGTAATGAGGAGGTCCTTGGTGTTTCAGACGTTCGACAGAATCTCCTATCAAGACAGAAGATTTGGAAACTCCAAAGGCTGCCTCCAATGAATGATTTATAGCATTTCTCATACTTCTAATCATCGCACAAGGAAAAGCTTGCCTTAAATTATTTTCAGCAATTTCCTCCTCACCCCCAAACCAGGTCACGCACCAAAAGTACATAGGTCTGTAAAAATGAAATATGTTATGGCTATGTTAAGCATATGGGTACTTAGGAACATGTAACCATATTTGCTTCAGGCCTAACTGAAATTGTAGTCTGGGGTTTACTAGCGTTCTTGTTTTATTATCCTGTCTACTCCCAAGACAATCAGAATTTATCTAGCTTGATAGAGTAATGTAAACTAAACAATAAGATAACTTAAAAAATATATAACAAAAGCATAACTATCTTGAGGATGCACACTCCACATAGGGGCACACACCTGAACACCGATTTACAACACTTATTATTTAAACATATGAACAGTGAGTGAACTCTATTCATTTTTATGTGTTCACAAAGGTAGCAGCAGAGGAGAAAACCAATTTTAAGTGTGCGAAAAACTAGACTTAGAATATTGTCTAGGATCCTTTCAGAGACATATTTTACTAAATTAAGCCCTTAAAACAAAAATTAATTTGGCATAGAAATTGTAAGTCAATTCTATATTCAAAAATAGCACTTACTTTCCTAATGCCATTTTTATCTCTTCTCTCTACATGTTCCACTGCTATTTCTTCCCCTTCCCAAAAAGGACCTCTTTTAATTCTACACCAAAACTTAACAAAAAATAATAATAATAATTTAAAGAAAAAATCTTTGAGAACCAATCTCCATTTCATCTCTTCTAGTTGTAGAAGTAGTTGTAGAAATCTACTTCTATGAGGATATTTACTATAAATTGAAGTAGAAAATTTAGAATTTTTTATTGAAACATTTAATCTCCCTTTCGATATAAGAAATTAATATATGTAGACCACTTCCTCAACTGTAATGGCTCCTTTTCATTTGTGTTATGGAATTCTGACAAAATTTCAGCCTTCTCTGTCCCATTTCATTACCCTTCCTCAGGTTTTAACAACATATGCTTTGTCAGCGCTCTTCATTTATAGCATATTGCTCTATTCTCTACGACTGTTCTATCTTGCTAAAAATAGAATTGGGAATTTGTCTTGCATAACTCAGGTATGGGGCTCGTTCTGTCTATCTTCTATTCTTTCTCACCTTCCAAAAATCCACTTACTGTCATTTTTGTCTTGAAGGTTCTCAAAATAACATATACCAGTAAAGTACATACTGCTCTCTCTTGACAATTGCTGATTCCTTAGCTTGATAGAGATTTTCCCTGATCTTATAGACAGCTCTAGCACAGCCAAAATTTAACCACTCTTCAGTTTGCACATCAAATTTTGTAACTTGTCTTTAGCTTTTAGAAACTTTCACTTCATTAGCAGTCCTGAGTAATGTGCTATAGGCAATCCTGCTTTGGCAGGGGAGTTGTACTAGATGATCTCTAGAAGGTCCCTTCCAACTGCAACAATTCCGTGATTCCATGATTACGTTTAAGACAGAAGTATTATTAGAGAGAGTTGCATATTTGCCCATACTACAGTGTTTGGAAATTTTTGCTGGACCAAGTTGTGATGCCCTCACCGAGCAAAGCTCCAGGCTCCATAACTTTTGAGTGTTTTGTTGGAGAATGGCTCAGTTGGCCTCACAAATAGACCACCATCACCAGAATGCATCATCCTTCAGTGTAGAATGGCAAGGATCACTGCAGTGAGATAGTTCAGTCAGCTCTGTAACTAAGGTGAAAAAATTATTTGAATTTTCCACTATTTAGAAATTCAGCCAAAACCATAGACCTATGGTTTCAGCCTTTCCTTATTATTATTTGTTTGAAAGGAAAGTACTCCTTTTCCAATTTTCTATCAAATTACTGTTCCCCATGCAAAAACCAAGCCAGGCTTTTCAATTCTACGATTTGGACAAGCTAAGATCTTTTAGTTTCTTCCAGTTTTCCATTACAGGGAAGGCACATAGACTTGTCACCTTGCTTGGAAGGAAGCCTTTTATGAATATTGTTTAAATTGTCAACAAATGCCTTGAACCGTGGACAGAGGGGAGTTTCTGACAGTGTTTATAAATGAACAAAATTCAGAGGTACCGTTTTTCCATTCCTACCTGATACACCTTGCATACACATACCAGGGGATAGCACTAAGAACTCATATTTAATTCATTTCCATCAAAATAACAGCCTGCAAGAGTAATCACTTCCTAGGTAGGACCATTCTTTCTGAAAGTGTGACTTTAATAAAGGCATGGGATTTTTTGCATGCTGCTTGCTTGCATACAAGAAATTCTGGCCAGTCCAAATCTGATCAGTCACTGCCATCATTAACCGCATCCCCAACCCCTGTGTAATCTGAGAATTTTATGAATACTCCTTTTATATTTATTACGTGTGATAAAAAGAGTTAAACAGTACAGAAAAAAGAACCTCAAAACAAATCTACCCAGGGATGCCAAAATTTTGTAAAGAATTTTTTTTTTTTAAATATACCAGTTGCTTATTTTTAATCTACTGCACCGTGTTGTTTTGCTGTTCTTCTTAAGGTGGCATGTGCTACTGATATTTTTTCCAAGGCATATGACTAATGTCAACATCTTTATTTTAGCAAACAAGCTTGTAATCTCATCAAAACCACTATCAAGGTAGCTTGGTAGGATCTATTTTCCCTCAGCTAATGCTGTTAGGCATTAATTACATTATCTTCCTTAAATTTCTATTAAGCAAGCCTTCTATTAACCACTGCATTATTTTGCTGTGGATCAATATCAGGCTAACAGGCCAGCAATCACTGGGACCGTTGCATTTACTCTTTTTAAATATTGGCACAACATTACCCTTCTGTCTGGCATCTCTACCTTCCCCAGATGAGTTATTTTAAGTCATTACAAAGAACAGTTCTACACAAACAACAAAAATGCCATTGCTGCAGTAACTTTGACATTTTTGGTATAAAAGTCCAGAATACATTTTCAAGAAGCCTTAGGCATCTAAATCCATAAACATTAAGAGTTTACATCAAACTTTCTAGCACTTATGGGTACCCAGAGCTCCTCTTACAGATCAGACACAAAAACTGAGGTCTGAAAATGTTCAAGTTTATGGTCAAGACCCATCGGGGCAAGACTACTCTCAGCTCCTTCTCTTACTGGGATCTTCATGTAGATGAGCTCTGATTATTTCAGGAAAAAGGAAAAACAGGTTCCCCCTGCCTGCTACTGCCTACCCTGCTGACAAAACATTCCCCAGGGGAGATCCCAGTTCACATCCACCTCCAGCTGAGGAGACTTTAATCCCTATTTCACACCTCCTTGGAGGGTTCCCAACTGTTACACTGTCGGGTATTGTGCAACTCCATCTGTTTCTGCTATCACATTCTATATGGATTACGTTCATAGTCACTGAGCTAAAAAGAGGGAAAAAGTAAACCTGACTTTACAATGTGGGTGGAGGGAAGAGCCGCAACTCCAGACCCTGCTTCTACCACCATTCAGTATTTTGGCGGCCTGCTCTGGCCAGTGAGCTAGTGGTTGAGAAGAGGCTTTTAAAGAATTTTTAAGTAGCAAATTGAAGAACACAGCCTTGGATACTGCCAAAAATTACTGCAGAGCAGATAGTAACAGAAAGCTATTGCTTAAAAATATCCAGAAACAAATGGTTCCTGAAATTTCTTAAACTATGTTTGCATAGAATCATAGAATGGTTTGCGTTGGAAGGGACCTTAAAGATCATCAAGTTCCAACCCCCTTGCCATGGGCAGGGACACCTCCCACTAGGCCAGGTTGCTCAAAGCCCCCTCCATCCTGGCCTTGAATACTTCCAGGGATGAGGCATCCACAGCTTCCCTGGGCAACCTGTTCTCTAGGCAACCTATTCATATATATATATTCATGTATTCATATATTCATACACAAACACACACATATATTTAAAAATAAAGACTGCAGTGAAATAAAAATTGACATCTCTATAGAACACAAATTGCATTGTAAGTTCTGAAACAAATGAAACGTCATTTCATTTTCCTTCTACTTCTGGATATTACAATGCACTGTGTTAGGTAGAATAAGCAACCATGTCTCTTATTAAAAAAAAAAAATTGTTGTTACAATATAGATTTGGCACAGTTTATACATCCAGATAAATGAATCAAAATTATGAAGCAAAAATGAAATGTTGCAGATGTCAAGATGAAAAGTTTTGACACTATCAAAACAAAATGAAGAGCTTATGTAAACCTACTGTAAGTGAAGACAGCAGTGATACAGATGGGAGCTAATAAAAGTTTCAGACCTTGAAAAAAGTTCAAACTCTGGTCAAAAACATTGCATAGAAAAATGGTGTAACTGCTTTACTATTCATATCTCTTTTAATACTTTTTTTTTTCAGAAATATTTCTTTCTGAGGGGTAAACCATCTTCCCCAAACAATACAGTATCTCAAATCAGTGCAAATTATTTAACTGTTTTCCAGTGAAATGTTTATATCAGGGACATAATTACAATCATTCTTTTAACAGCTAATTTTTAAAAAAAAAAACAATATCACCCACTTACGACATCCAGCTGTATAGCACCCAGAAGATTTCCTTTTTCTCTTTACAAAGCTTTTGAAGCAGCGATAGTAGTAAACCAGAGTACACCATACCCATTGGAGCAATTTCTCTTCACTGCCTTTCTAACTTCGCCACTAAAAGTAACCATATTCTTAGTTACTGCTAATCTGTGCCTATATTTTTTATTATTTCTTTTTATTGACAGTTCACTGAAAACACCAGCAAAACAGTAGAGTAACTCAACCCCATCAAATAACACTCTGCACTGACACAAGGAACGCATCTTTGAACCTTGTACTTGTTTTCCAGCTCTGCCTCAGAAAATCTCAAAGAAACATCAGGTGAGTTGGAAGTCTCCCTGCTATGACTCCCAAAGTAATAGAACTCTATTTCCTAAAAAATTCTCTGAATACTATCAAAAAGGAAAATTTTGCATGTCTCCAACACTTCCACCCGCCCTATATAACGATGAGATGTTTGCATTTAAGTGAATAGGCGACAAAGAAGCAATTCCACCACGCGTGAATTCTTTTCTGCATTAGTGTGCTCTATGCAGTGTTAAAACGCCAAACGCTCACCCATTTCACTCACCACTGTAACAAATATACATAAATAATGCATAACAAAAGATCACAATATCAAGATTCTCCACGGAAGCCCCATGTTAACTAGCTTTTTCTATTAATTCTTAATGCAGAATGAAATGGCCACTTGCTCACGGTGTACTTTGCTGGAGCAGAGCGGCTGATCTAAATACAGTGAATGTGATGGATGCCCTGTAGCAGAAGCAAGGATGATTTTCACAAGCCAACATGGAGATGACCAGCTACTTTCTGTGTGATATGAAACCACAGACAAATACTCAATATTTTAAAAATTCAACTCTTCCTCCAAACCAAAATACCAGTTGAAGCCATGTCTAGACCACCCTGCTCTCTCATGTAATTTTATAAAAATAAATTTCATAATTTAAGAGGATTAGAATGTAGGGTTGGGGTAAAAAAAAAAAAAATAAAAAAACCTCAACCACACAAAAATAACCCAACATGAAAAAATGAAACAAAATGAATCATCTGGTCAATTGATTTTAGCCACAAAGAAATATAGGCATAGAAAGAGGGAGAAAAAAGAAGAAAAATATTTATTCCAGAAAGCCTTGAGAACCTCTTTGCGAATGCATATAAAAAGGTGTAAAGATTTCTTCGAAATATTGGTGTAGCTTAAGTGAACCAAGCCTACTTATCCTAATCCTATATATAATTTATATACAAAGTCCTGTAGCCTTTTAAAAAGAAAGTACTCTTATTGCAACAGCTTACTTCTAATTATGATCAGTTACAACTTTAACAAGCTCAGGGAATTGATACGGCATAAGAAAAAAAGCTCAAATACAGAGTAAATATGCTGCAAAGCTCTCAAATCGGTTATGTTTTGATGCAGCGATTTCATACGCTGTTCATATCGGATGAGTAGTTGTTATCACCGTCCCTTTGCTGTCCCCCTCCTGTGTTCATAACCTCTCTATCTGAACATCTATGATTCTGTGATTCTATTTTCATCATGTTGATTCAAGTCAGGAAGCTGCCATATTCCATTACGGTCCAAAGCAAACAGTTACTTGTGGACTCATTATTGCCTGGTTTTAAGTAGCATAACGAGTTTTTAACAGATTTGCAGAGCACAGGCGATTAGAAGTAAGCAGCGTGTGCCAGGCGCGAGGTTTGAAGTTCCTGCTGTGAATCCCAGGTCTCTTTGTGCCCTCGTCTTCATTCTCAAATGCTGGCTCACACACACTCCCATTCGGAAAGCAGGATGCTTTACCATTCCACACGCAGGCAGCGGGCAGGAAATAAAACACACCAGTTAACTGCTGTCTTTGGCTAACTGGTCCCCGACCCCTTTTTTAAAAAGTGTGGCCCATCTTGGTCAAATTCAATTTACGTAACAAAAATAACTGCTTTAAATGCACCTTCTCCATCAGTTCAAATTTTTATTATTTTTTTTTTTTTTTTCTTTCTCAAGTAATATACTGGATTGCAATAATCCTCACAGCCTGTCCCAGGTACATTCTGCACCCTGGGGACAGACACACTTGGTCATCTCCCCTTTTCTGGTGACCTGTCCTTGTCATAAATAGAACAGGACCAAACCAAACCTAGGGATGGGGCTGTGAGAGAAAGAATCAGAAAGACTATTTGTCTTATTTGCTTGGATTTTGGAAATATAAAAATGTTCAAGAGAGTAGATATTTCGGAAAAATTTCCCTTTTATGTGCCCTTGTGAGAGGGTGCTCTGGGAATCATAATCCCATGGCAAACAAGAGAAGTCTCAAAGGATTGCTGTTCTTTCCTACCTCCAAAGGGACTCAGTCCCCTCAGCACTTCCATCCCAACCAGCTGCCTCTTTTTTAGGCGTATATTCCACCGTGTTCTCATTATTTGAAAGTTTGAATATATGAAACTGTTAAACTGATAAACTGGGTCTGGAGAATAAGTCTTACGAGGAGAGGCTGAGGGAGCTGGGGTTGTTCAGCCTGGGGAAGAGGAGACTGAGGGGAGACCTTATCGCTCTCTACAAGTACCTGAAAGGAGGCTGTAGAGAGGCGGGGGTCGGTCTCTTCTCCCAAGTTACAGATGATAGGACAAGGGGCAATGGCTTCAAGTTACGCCAGGGGAGGTTCAGGTTAGATATTAGGAAATATTTCTTTACTGAAAGGGTTGTCAGGCATTGGAATGGGCTGCCCAGGAAAGTGGTTGAGGCACCATCCCTGGAGGTATTCAAGAGAGGAGTTGACATGGTGCTCAGGGATATGGATTAGTGTTGGGTGGTGTTTTGTGTGTGTTTTTTTGTTTGGTTTTTTTGTTGGGTTTGGTGGTTGGTGGTTTTTTTTTTGTTTGTTTTTTGTGTTTTTTTGTTTGTTTGTTTGTTTTTTTTGTTTGTTTAATCGGTTGGACTAGATGATCTTAAAAGGTCCCTTCCAACCTAGGTGATTCGGTGATTCTGTGATATTAAGAATATTCTTTTCAGAATATGCTGCCGAGCCTTTCTGGACCAGGTCAAGAGGAGGCGGAGATTTAAAGGATATCTCTGGAGGCTGTGCCAGGCAGAGATCTACAAGGGCAAAACTCAGCTTCATGCCCGACACAAACACATCGACGGTGACAATATTCCATCTGGGCACTCTGTTGTCTCAGGCTGGTCACTAAAGCCTCTATTTCTTTGAAAATATTTCCACTTGCTTACTGTGAAATAAACTGCTAGTGAGCTACAGGGATTCCAGACGTTTGTAGCTGCCCAAACTGATTAAACGGTTCTCAGAATAGTTTGGTGAAAAAGTGTAAAAATCGTATTTTCAATCAGACCGAGAACGTCTGAGCTTCAAGGCGTAGTTATATGTCTGAAATAAAATGTCTTCTAAGGAACAGTTCCTTAGACTACAGTAGAGGACTAGCTTAAAATTACTGAAAAGTACAAATTAAAGCGCTATTTTGGTAACGTGATTTTCAAAATTATAGGAAACGTCATAAGTCGATTTTGGTTGTTTTTTTTTTTTTTCACAACTCAGGAAAAATGTTATTAGAAGATGCTTCCCAAATTAGAAACAGCTTCTTTTCTTTACTTTTTTTGATTCATTTGGGCTTTGATACAGGTTTTGAATTTGGGAGGATTCAGAGCTGGAGGGGAGAGGGCAAAGAGGAGATGGAGAACACAAAAAAGAAATGAATCATCTTAAAACCCAAGTCCACTTCAGTAGTAGGAAAACATAGAAAATTAATATGCCTTTTTCTGAATAAACCCTGCAGAGAGGAAAAGCCTGTAATTTGAATTCTTTACCTAATAATTATATACAATTATAACCAGAAAAAAGAAACAAGACTGAGATCAAGTTTTCCGCTTTCTTGTCTCGGCCACTTTTTCTTTCAAAAAGACAAAGTTGGAAGAGTCCTCCTTGCAGGCTTGGGGGCAGCTCTACGTGCTGCCATTTATCCTACAATGGAGCCCCAAACAACGCAAAAAAAAAAAGTACACACACATTTTAGCCAGCAATTAGTGGGGTTTATGAGCTCCCTCAGAATGTCATTCTCTGAATTGATGGAAAAAAACCCGGTATTTCTTTCATGAGCAGTTGACATTTGTGAACAACAAGGCACCAGACCATCAGGTGGCTAATTTAAGCATTAACAGTCCTTGGCAGGAAAGACAGCCAGACTGCACGCAGGCATTTATGACAGCATTTCTAAATGTAGGTTTTAGTCTGTAATCCTATAAATGAACATTCTTTTGTGCAATATTTTGACAAATCAAGGGAAAAAATGCCAGGAAAAATCCAGCAGATAGTATGAGTCACACCTTTCCTAAGCCATTTCAGGCATCTGTTACTATGGGACCATATGGATAAAACAGAAGATGCAGGTACCTTTTCCAGTCACAAGCATTCTAAAAATACACATATGGGTAGAAAAATGTTTAAAAAAAAAAAAAAAAAAAGACACCCCGATTTTATTATCTGTTAATACTATGTACTACGCTTACAACCGATTTTTCTGTTATCGCTGTAACAGTTAATTGTTATTCACTGTCGCTCTTTACACTCTGACCTCCAAGTGCCAAAGTCAAAAGTAAAACACTTCAATTTTAAAGGGTTTTTTGTGGGTTTTTTCTTTTTTTAAATGTGTGGGGGTGTGTTGTGTGTCCAACACTAATGTCCTCATTCCTCATCTATAATTCAAAATTTGATTATTTTACTACAAGCTTATTATACTGTTAGAAAATGAATTAGTTCAACACAATAGGCTGGAATTGTGTTTCTTTTCCCCATGTTATAAGGTCACTGAATGATGAATGTGAAAATAGCTTTGATACCACGGGTTAATGGATCATTACCTACATTTGCATAAAATAGACTTAATCGCCACTGTTCTTTCATTTTATAGCCAAAGAAGATTCAAGAGATATCACCACTAAAAACAAGTAATAAAAACCCTCACACGTATTAAATGCTATAAATAACATTTGCTTACCTCATGTACTTCTATATATGGGCTCCAAAGCATTGGCAAGACCTATAAAGAATCAAAAGCTTGGAGGCAGAATAGCCCCTGCTGGCACTACGTATGTTCAACTGCACTTCGGAGAGAGATGACACAACCAAAATCCCAGTTTTTAAGACAAATATACAAGGCACAAATCTTGGGAGGATTATTCGTCTTCCACATAAAGATCATAAATTAAATTAACAAATTACAGTGTATGAGTTAATATCCTGATTTTTGCAGTAAAATCATAGTATGATGTATCAGCTTAAGATTTCTAAAAGTACCTGCCGGTTTTACTGCATTTTCCCGTTTGGGGTATCGGAAACATTTCAGGAACAGACTGGTAAGGTTTTTTCAAGCTGTTGTCAAGGTGTGAATGAACTTCTCTAATTTTTTAATTCTCATGGTTTTGGAAAAGTGCCATTCTCAGGCACCTGAAGAGCTATCGAAACTGGAAAGCAAAGCCTAAAATAATATGTCTTTTAAAATGCAAAATCACATACAAATATGTATAAATCTGTGTGTCAGAGTTTCAAATCCGCTGGGCTAAACTGAGTGCAGAAGGGAAATTAGACGGTAATGTTAGAGGAATTTGTCACAGTATTTTGAGGAATATCCAAGTCTTATATTAATTTACCAGTACTTTTTGGTTTTTTTTTTTCATATGTGTTTTCTCTTAAATAAGTGCTGCCTTTTTGAAAACTACTTTTGCTTTGCTTTGGTCTGGGTTCCAGTTCTTCGATTCGCAGGAACCCTTTTGGCCCTGACACAGGACTCTCTGCTGGTTTGCATCCAGCAGAAACACTAACACTGTCAGAGCTTTTTTATTTCCTTCCATCCTGAAGGTTTTTAAATATAGTATTTCCTTTCCAACTTTCTTATCAGTAAACCATATGCAGCGCTCATCATGAAAGCTGTGTTATCACCTCTGGTCTTCCAATGACAGTTCTAAGAGAAATCAGCTTTAAATCAATTACAGCATCAATCAACCTCCATGCACTTCAAATTCAACAGGATCTTGTGCTTGAAAATATCCCACTGGAAAGAGGGCCTGAATATATACAGATGACTATCTTTTTTCAGATGTGATGTCTTTTTATCATAATGATAAGCAATGACACTTGAAACAAAAGTGTTTGAAACCTGAAATCTCACAGCCTGAAAAACGTCAGTGTCTCAGGACATGAACAAAGAAAAAAAAATAAAATTAAAAACTCAAAACCTAATGCTGCCTTGTTTAGCTTCTGCACTTCTTTCTGTCAAGTGAAATAAAAGTGCTAATCTATAGAATATACAAGGAGTATAAAATGCTCTTTCTTTCCCTGTACAACCCTTGCTGTCCCGCACAGAAGGTAATTGCTATTTAGTCAGGAATTGCTGAAAAGTAAGAGAAGCCACAACAGGTAAGCGCAATTGTAGGCATGACCCAGAAGTGACAAGGGTCCAACCTCCGAACGTGCTTTCATTTGTCCTTTCAAATCTAGCTAGAAAAAAAGGTTAATTTTCTGTTAGAAATCATTTCCAGAAACAGTATATAAATAAAGCTTGTCTGTATTGACATGCGTATTTATTATCTGTCTCTATTTAAGTTCGTATTTCACTGAAATTCTACTTATTTTTTCACTAGTGAAATGTGTCAACAACTTATTTCGACTTGCACACCATGAAGTGTCCCACCAAACTACCGCTAGCACAAGAAGAATATTATTAGAGCTTCAAATGACCATAGGAATCCTCGAGTTGTCCTTCACAAATTGCTTTTATGATATCCTTCTTTGAGATTTTCATGGATGCAGTCCAACACATAACACAGCAAACTTGAAGCACATTTGAAAACAAATATAGTATCAATATAGTATTGACAAATCTCCTGATATACATATATCTTATACATAAGAATATACATATATTCTTAAGCTGCTTTGCTTAAGGTGGATCTAGACGTTCATCATCACCAATGAAAATGGGTGGGGTTTTTAAATCAAAATAAATCAAGAAAGATTATGCTCCTTCCTCTGTTCTCCAGAGGAAGTAATCAAGTTCTTTTTGAAATTTAAAGGATATTATAACAAAAGGATTTACTAGGTATAATTAGAAAATAAAATTATTTCCAATTTTCAGTAAGAAATTTAATGTGTTCTTACTAAAACATTAATTACAGGTAATTTAACTGTTACTTAGAATTTAAAAAAAAAAACAAAACTCCCTCAATAAAGAAGTTACAATACTTTATGACAAAAGACAGCAGGTCAGCTGCCCGTGTATATAATCAGAAAAGGCCTTGATACTCAGCAAAAGCAAATACAGAGATATTTCATACTGAGGAAAAAGAAAGGAGACAAAAATGGAGGCCCTAATCTTGGATTCAGTCTTACCATAAAAGTACTTAAGAATGTTTGCTTTGATGAGAACAGGCTGACCTTAAAGTATTAGTCAACAAATTAGTTAAACAAATTAAGCAAGCTAATGCTGGTAACAGCCCACCATGCCTGTTTCTTATTGGGTGAGAGACACTTGATCCTGCCTCTGTGCATCTGTGGTCAGAACTTTCGCTCTATTCCCAAACAAAATGGCAGGTTCAATACAGCAAACGGGACAGAAATGTGGGTTATTTTTCTTCTGCATGCACAGGTTAGTGCAATTTATTCACATATTTTTATAGATATTTATATGTATGTATGCATACATTGTGATAGCAAGAGAATTAAGCTGGGACAGAGATAATGGAGGTTTTCTGAGAAGTAAAAGGATAATTTAACTCCAGCCTTCTGATTTTCCTTTCTTTATAAAAGGAGGTCAAGGTTGACCTGAAATATTCATACTGTAAAATCATTTCATAACAAAAATAATGGCATTCCAAAGTAACTGCAAAACAAACCTAGTTTTTCCATTCTAACAGTGACTCTATGAGAGCAATGGGAGATTGCACTCTGGAGAGAAGTTCTAAGTTCAGTCGTGAACTTATTTTACCGTGAAATAAGAATGTGAAGTGAGACATGATCTTAGGGTGAGGATACCCAGCTCAGTTGTCCTGGTACCCAGGTGCAAGACTGATACTGGTGCTCCCAGTCTCTTCAGTTCCTCCAGCTGGAGGGTGTTAGGGGAGGACACACCAGAGAGCAACCTGTCCTCCACTCATCATCTTAAGAGGGTCAAGAAGCAGCAACTGAGGATGGTGGAGCTCAGGAGCTGATTTGGCAGAGAAGTTTAATAGATAGTTTGGCCTCAGCTGACTTAAATCCTTAGGAATTTTGCTCCAGAGAAAACCCATAGTTCAGAGACTTTCTACAACGGATAGAAAAGGATTGACCAAGTAGCTTCAAGGCACAGGCAGGAGAGAGAAGTGGATGTAATCCAGAAACCTTTAAGACCAAGATATTTCTGGATTTCAGATAGATCATAAAGCAGCTGCAGGGAGAGAACATGGAGCATCTCTGCTGCTCCTGGTGCCAGGAGGGACGGAGGACAGGGTAACGGGACAAGATTTGCTCATACTATTGGTAAACCATCAGCCTGATGGGCTAACTGCACGTCACAGCTGGACATGGAAAAGTTCTAGAATGCTTGAAATGGAGATTTATCTGCAAATAGCTCTCATGGGGTACTAAAGACTTCAAGGGAAAATTCTGTCATGTGGCCAGTATCTGCTATTGAGGCTGAGTTTTATAATCAGAGTAATAAACTGAAGAAGATGGCTTTACTATTTTATTTTTTTTTTACCTATTTTCTATCAAAGGCAGTTCAAGAACCTAACTCTTATAGTGATTAGAAACTTTCTTTTTGGAAATGAAAAAATAATAGTATGAAAAGAGAATTAATGTGACCCTTTCACTAAATCCGATTCTCAACTTGAGCCAAAGGTTTTGTAAATATTCTCCAACGTTTCCTCATAACTATTTTACATATCTTTGATCTTCTTGTTTCTTTTGGGGGTAATTTTTACGTGTCAAAATCAAAATGGATGCAGTCCTGAGTAACATGCTCTAACATGCTCTAGGTAATCCTGCTTCAGCAGGGGAGTTGGACTAGATGATCTCTATGGTCCCTTCCAACTCTAAAAATTCAGTGAAATTCAGTGAAAAGAATAGAGTCAAGTCCAGTCAAGTAGTTGGAAGGGGTCTACATCTACAGTGATCATCAAGTCCAACTGCCCGACCACTTCAGAAATGACCAAAAATTAAAGCACATTATTAAGGGCATAGTCCTACTGCCTCTTAAACACTGACAGGCTTGGGGCAAACCCTCAGCAAATATTCCAGCGATGATAACAAATAAAGATAATTATCTTTCTAACAGGAATATATAACCGTATTAATTTTCTGCTTTTGGGGACATAGCAAACCAATGGTTACCTTTCCTGTTAAAGCTTGTAAACTGATAGTTAGTGTGGGATTTTTCTACCAATTAATATTTCATTTGGAATAAGAAATCATACTTTGTTATGTAGAACAACTTAAATTTTTTGAGTTTACACATTCCTCTATGCAGACAACAAACTTTAGCAATCATTATTTGTTCATTTAACAATCTACAGTATTTCTTGACGAGATTTTCTCCCTCATTTTACCTCTGTGCAAATACACTGCATGGCACATGTTCCATTCAAACCAGAGGCAAAGGGAAGTGTACTGTAATAAGCAAAAAGCTACATATCTTTATATAGATGCATTAAAATACCTTATAAAGGGCATTATACCCTCAGGAAAGGCACCTTTTACGTTTGTATCATTATCCTAGCAATCTTTGCTTAGGAATAAGTAATATTTAGCGACAAAATGTATTTAGGGCAAATCAGCAAAGCACATAACTCTGTGCTTACATTTCAGGATGTGTCCAAGCCCAGCTCTACTCAGCACAGGCCGCTGACCCCCCCAGTCAGCAGAACACTTAGGAATTTCTGCAGAAACCTGAAAGCACACACACATTTGAGAAACCGCAACGTGTACTACCATCAGTTTTGCTTAAAAGCAAGGAAATTGCCCACAAAATACTTAAATCACTGCCATGCTTGTAAAATATTCTTCTTCCTGTTCAATGTTATAAACTCTACTCTCAGGAGTTAATAGTTTTTCTATATTCAAAGCTATTAAAATTAACTATACAGACAGGGAAGTGCACAGAAGAAAGGAAAGTATGAGATATTCTGAAGTGACACTAAATGTTGCAATTTTCCTCTATTTCAGCAGTCCATTCCACAATGCAATCCTCACTGGAATATGGTTCAACACTTAATGGTTAAATGGTTAAATGCATTTGCCGCTCACCCTTTTGGCTCTGGAAAACCCAAAGCAAACCAGAAAGGCAACTTGCAAACTACGCTCCACTTCATGTGTTTGTGTGTGTGTTAGAGAGATAATTAGTTTGGATTAGAAAAAAAGATTTCCTGCCCTCCACCAAAAACACTGACATTGATGTGACGTTACCCTATTAGTCTTAATTCTCCCAATAAGTACCAACCTCTAAGAGAAAATACACAGAAGAGAAGAAAACAAATAAAAGATCCAGCTTGCAGTTTTGAATGGTGCCCCATAAATATCACAATGACACTTTTGACCTTTTGGAATCTGCTGAAGGAAAGAGATTTCTGAGAAGCCTGTATTTTGGTTTGGGGTTTTACATAATTTTCTGGAAAGAAAAGAATCAGAAACTGATTGTGTACACAGAAGTTCGATTATGCTTGGCTCAAAGCTCTTAAGTTTGCAAGTGTTACTGTAATTCAAAGTACATTTACCAGACTTGTTCTTCCATCCCCCACCCAGTTTTTAATACTTTAGCTCGTTTGGGTTTTGGGGTTTTTTTCTGAAGTTGTTTCTTGGTAAATCAATAGATCTTAAAAATGAAAAAGGTCTAAGGAATTTGCTTTGAAGAATTATATGAGTAAGTTACAAAACACGAATAAAACAAACTTCAAGCACAGAACCTCCCAAAGCAACTTCTGGGAAGACAAAACTGTACTTAATATCTGAGGTTATTGTATAGAAAGCCCTGGAGAATTATGCATTTGCAAATCAGACAGCATTAGAATGCCAGTTTATGAAGGCTGGTTTCCAAGATGCAGTTGTCACCTAGAGGCTCTCTGATATTAGCAGCAAATCACTCCTGATAGTGTGTTTTGAATCAGAAGCAAGAACATGGTTATAGCATTTTGATCTTATGCTAAATATTCATGTAATGGCCACAGGGGTGAATAGTAACTATTCTCCAATGAAATTATTTTTTGTATATAGGTGTCAATGTCACTGGAGCCGAAGATTAATCTTTCCCTTTGGTTGCTATAGAAGCGCTTGGATCGGGTAGATGAGTTCCTAACACTGCCAGCCCAGACTCCTGGGTTTTGCCTGATTGTTTGTATTGTCCTGCCATGAACCAGAAATAAGATCTCAGCTTTACAAGATGTTAAAATGCTTTATTGCTCTTTCACTTCCACCCTTTGGTTTCAGCAACTACAGTGACCTAACGTCATCTAATTTTTGAACCTTTTTTATTTTTTAATATTGAACTAACATGACGTTAGGTAGAAGGCAAAGATTTAAGGAAGCTATGTCAAATGATTCCATCCTAAAGTTGGGTTTTTTCTTCCCTTCATCTTGCTTCTTATTATGTTCGTAACAAATAGTCCAGCCTTTGCTAATCAACCAGTAGAACCAAAATGTCTTCACCCTGTTTATCTAATGTAGCTGTCTTGATGAGTTACACGCTGCTACCATGGAAAACATTCAACTAAGTTTATCCTAATCTTGGATAGAGATATCTCAGATATGAAATTATTACAAAGCACAATGATCTGAATTGTAATTAAAACCAATATTTAAGGTGTCGTGCAGTAATGTATGACTCATCATGACTCTACCGCTGCTAGAGAGAAAGCAGACTGTAACCCTGACTTCTTTATCTCTCTGGAATCGGAACATCCTTTCCCTTGGTGCCCTGGCAAAGGTATATCCACTCTGACACTGTGGTTTGAGTCAATAACGTCTACGAAAGCTAGAGAGAAAGAGCCTGTTCTGCTATTCTCTTTCTACTCTTTACTTTCTTTGATAAGTGTTTTGACCACAACAGATGTCACTGCAACGTATTTATATACCTAGAGCTGAGAGAAGAGAAACAGTGAACAACAACTGGCTTGTTTATGGATTAAGCTTAGTTTTATCCTCTTGGCAGGTCCTGCTGCGGTGAGCAGAGATGAGATACCAACCAGCCAAACCATACTGCAGGGCTGGAGATGCCCAACATATGCAGAAGAAAAAGGGATATCACCAGGATGGCTGATCTCTGAACTGCCAGCCATCAATGTGTAAAGAGAACAACCACCAAGGTCCATAAAAATACTGGAGCAAGACTAAAAGGAATCTTTAAATATCTTCTAAGGTGATGCTAAAGAGAATTAAATAAAAGGCTCTGTGCTTGGAACAGCTCATACCCCAAAGCTAGCTCACTTCTATTTCATGCCAAATAAAAGCTGTATGAATCACATAATAAAATGTTATGGCTGCCGGCACAATTAATTAGAGATGGAGGAGAGCACAACTTTCACCTCAAACAGAAGTGTCATATTAGAAGAAGAAAAGCTGTTAAAATATTGTGACCATTTCTAACTGATTCAGTATGGAAATTAAGAGATGCTAACAAAAATATTAATTCACCAGAATTAAGGAGAGTACGTATCGCTGTAGCATCCCCACTACATGGTAATGTTTGTAAAACACCTTCTGGAGATCATACTGTGATGATGGTGGATCAGCACTTCAGATGGCAGATCTCTTAATATCCCTACTGCGACTTACGGCAATGAGAATAGTAGCAGTATGTTCACGGGCCAATTAAGTCGGTATATACTTTAGGGACAAGACACTTCCACAATTAATGCAGTAAGCACTGAAATCCACCTTCATGCTCTTAAGTCTGAATATTCCTTCTACACTTCAGACAGTTATACTGCTTCGAGCATTTCAGGAACAAAAATGAATTCAAGAATTACTCAGGATTGCTCAAGACTGATGACCCAATTGAAGACTTATTCAAGATTGCTACTGCAATGTAAACCCCATGCTGTATTTTATTTGCGGCTGGGTTCATGAAGCACCATCTTTATATAATTTGAGCATATGAAGTCCATACACTACATCTATGTGGACCTGCACTGCACAAAAAGCCAGGCAATCCCCTAATAATACAATGAAACAACAGTTTTGAGTCCAAGAAAGCCAACCGCATCCAGGTCCGCATCAAAAGCGGCATGGTCAGCAGTCGAGGGAGGTGATTCTACCCCTCTACTCTGCTCTTGGTAGACCCCACCTGGAGTACTGGACTCTGGAGTCCTCAGCACAGGAAGGATGTGGACCTATTGGAGCAGGTCCAGAGGAGCCCACAAAGATGATCAGAGGGCTGGAGCCCCTCTGCTATGAGGACAAGCTGAAGAGTTGGGGCTGTTTAGCCTGGAAAAGAGAAGGCTCCAGGGAGACCTTAGAGCCCCTTCCAGTATCTAAAGGGGCTACAGGAGGGATTCTGTAGGAATTCTAGGGGAGGGACTCTTTATCAGGGAGTGAAGCCACAGGACGAGGGGTAATGGTTTTAAACTGAAAGAGGGGAGATTTACATTAGATATTAGAAAGAAATTCTTTCCTATGAGGGTGGCCAGTCATTGCTATCCAAAGAGACACAGATTTAGGACCCAAGTTTTGGCAAACAAGGATTACCCTATTCATGTCCCACTCATTTTAAACCAAAGCAGTATATTATTGTGTGACTTAACAGATGACAGCCAAGACGTCAGTTGTAACTGCTGATGCCTGATCATGTCAATTAGCACAACTACTCTTTTAGAAATACTTATATGCACAATGCAGTTCAGCAGTTTAAGGATTCGGCTTCAACAAAAGCAGACAATGATGACACAAGGGTTCATTTATAACCTCCCTGCATGTGTCATTTTAACTTCTAAAAATGTCCATTTAGAAGACCTAGAAAATACACATCTCTATTTCAATTATATGTAATACTGTAATTTATTAATAAGTAATTACTGAACATGTCTTCAAATTTTGTTTCATTTTGGTCTTTTTAAGATTCCTCTAGAGACAGAGTTGCTGTTTGCTACAGAATCCTGGAAACTTTCTGCAAAACAAGCTCTTAGTAAATAAGATTTTTCTTAGTCTTATGTTTTGATATTATGGTTTGTATGCTTTGTTAGGCGAGAGTTACGCTCGAGTGCCTCGATGCAAATTGCAACACCACACAGATACACATAGTGACACGCTTCTGTCTCCACCAAGCCTTATTAACAACCATGATTGACAAGAAGCTCAGCGTCTTAGAAAAGAAACTTAACTAGGTTTTCTTCTGTGATGTTTACCCACAGGGAATGAGGAAAAATATGTATTCCTAGTTAGAATTTTTCCGTCTTGCATGTAAGAGGAACCGAGGTTCCCCTAGGTATACATCCTTCCATGTTTATGAACAGATGTAGGAAGGAAGCAGAGTTTATGCTATACTAGTTTTAAATTGACTCATTTGTGATTTCATTAAAATACAGAATAAATTTGATATCCCCAGGCAATATTTCCACAGAATTCTTTAGGTTAAGATTTTCTATTTCTCTAAAAAGGAAGAGAGATTTTCTAAAGGCTTGCTGATTTTATATAGCATTAAAACTGCTGTTGAAAAAGGAAAGGAGAAAAGAAAAAATTTTGTTCCTCAATATTCTTCATTACTTCTTAAAACAGCATATATCTCATGAACCTGAGCATCTACGCAAAATCCACAGAGTAAGTATTTTTGCATATGTTACACTTTTGACTTCTCTGCCTTTTTCTTCCTTTTCTATCAAATATATTTATTCTGGATTAGATTCACCTGGGTTTTGTCCACTAAACACTGAAAGAGAAAGCTGATGGTATGAAGTTACATAGACCACGTCTCAGGAGTTTGTAAGATGAATATGAAAATAAAGAAACAGTCCTTGAAAAGGTGATTTCATTAAGATGACGGTAGCGGTGATCATCACAAAACCACCTCTACTATCAACTCATTTTTAAAATATTGAGCAGTAACACATCCTCATTATCATTACCTTTAATTAGGCAAATACCTGCATTCTGAAGAGCGGCAGAAAATCGTAGGCAATGGCTACTTGGAACTTATCACCATTGTCACGGAGGTGTGGTGTCACCTCTCAAGAGCAGCACCTTGCTCCTGGAAGAAGCAGCTTCTGGTGAAATCAAAACCACACCATGCTCTATTTCCCTCCATGACCTTAAAATATTGTGAGGTAGGCTGAGGGCACACATCAATGATATTTAGCTAAAGCAATATGGAAATGAAGAAAAGTATTTAGTGTGTGAGATCATACCCCCTCTTCCTTAAACTCAAAGCCTAGAGATTACATCTCAAGTGACAGTAAATAATAACAAAGTTCAGTAAATCTCCTACAGAGGTCCCTGTGAATACCTCCTAAAGTCTATGATCAACCAAAAAAAAAAAAGCCTCTATAGTTTAATATGCCACGTTCTATGTAAAATTTAATCTTACAAACTACTTTGATGAACAATAAAAAAAGCATTAATGTACTTCTGGTTAAAAATTCATTAGGCCCAGATATTTTTTTTATCTTTCATGGAATTTCTAATAATGCCATTCAGGTGCATTAGTGACCCTATAAGCTATCCTCAGACAATTCTTGAACTAATGCTTGAAAATCTGGCACGCACGGTGTGCGTCTGAAATGCCAAGATGAAAAATCATTTCAGAATTTTGTCATGGGAGATTCAGTCACAACCAATTATACCGAGGTTTTACACAGGCACTACAAGACAACCCCAGATCTGCACTGCAGGTGATGAAGGGACAGTATTATTTGCAAAATAGCCATTTCTTCAGTTGCAAACGTGGTAATTAGCTGAGAGAATGACAGGCACATACTCTTCCTAGAGTAACCAAGTACCACAGCAGAGGGGATGGTTTCCTTCTGCTGCAAGCTCGTACTGGACTCCCATTATTAGCTATTTCTGCCTTAGTCTTCTTCACAGTAGCACTCCTTACACACTACAGTGTACCAACCTGTTGCATACATGGATTTTAGTAGAAAGTGTGAACTCTGTCAAACTCAATTATCTTATTAATAGTTAGTCTTCTAGTTCAGTACCAGGAATTGCTTATCAAATGTAAGAACTGCCACTTAGGCAGGAGATATTATATACAGGTCATCTGAAAATGCTTTCTGATCAGTAAAGCCATAGGGTAAACAATACAACACAGTACTTATTCTACTATATTTATGGTGAAGATATAATAGAAATGTAGGGAGAAAAAAAGTTCCTTTATTTTTTCATAATGTTTCCACCTTACAGATCCATCATTACAGCTATTATTCTGTGAACAAAAAATGAAATCTAGTTTTGAAAGTTGAATTACAGTTTCTGGCTTCATGACAGAAGGAGTTCAGATCTTTTTACTTCAAATAATCTTATTGCTCTTTCAGTAGTTCTTGTGTATGAGCAAGAGCAGCCACATCGCAAGTAATGTAACAGACTCTTCCACTAAAAGTCTCTAAATCACTAAAAATCACCACTAAGATCGGAGAGAGAGTAGAGATTCTAACATAAATGCCACTTTTCTTGGTCTATCACACTACTGCAAAAAGTTAAATAATCTTTGCATAGCATTTTTTGGTAATGCTTATTTATAAACTGGCTATTTGAAATTCCTGACATCTGGATTGCTGCAAACTATTTATTCAGTCAGGACAGAAGAAACAAAGACTGAGGGAGAAGGAAGGTCAAGAAACTGATTCAGAGTTCACTGCCCAATTAATTTCATCTGCTGTGAGTCTTGAACTTTTCTAAAAATTGGAATTCAGGAGGAAACATACGGCATGACCTAAGTATCTGTGACTGGCCTGATTTAGACTGCAAGAGCTATGGGGACAACCAGACAAATGCTTTTCTCTCCTGCATAATACAGGAAAGAGGTAATGTAAAAGAAGGCAGCATTTCCCAAGTGACCACCAGAAGGTAAGTGTTGCAACAGAGGTTTTTATTAATGCTGTCTTAACTGCTTATCTTCTGAAAAGCCATTTCTCTTTGAAAGAGAAGAACAGTTCATTGCAAAGTTAGCTAGTGAGGAAGTGTACGGACCCACGGGGAGCCCGAGGTTGGAAATAGAAGACAACGTCGCTAAGTAATAAGCCCTATTTACCACATTAGGGTTTTTCTTTCATTTTGGTTTTATGTTGAGAAACTGCAAGCGAGGGAAAAAGCCAGTCTCCAAAAAGCTTAAATTACAAAAAGCCTTGAGCTGTAGCTGAGGGAAAAAAAGGAAAAAAAGAAGAAAAAAGAAAAAGAAAAAGAAAGAAAGTATTCCGCTTGATTAGGTTAGAACTGCTCTGAGAACAATATAAATGGAGTAGAAAACAACTACGGAGTACCAAGAGGTGTACGGAAGGGAATATCCTCCTCTGATGTCAGCTTCCAATTTCAGCTCACGTACATATATTTCCTCCCATTAATAAGAATGTATCATTAATAACTTGTCTACTTACCTTAACAAATTTAGTTCTTCTCTAAATGGATGTTATACCAGGTACTTTAAGAATATATAAGACTAAACTTGGCCAATCACATCCTCTGAGCATATCCACAGATCTCAGTTTCTCTCGGTGATTGCAAACATTGAAATTCTTGTGCAATTAACTTTTATATTTTGTACGTTGCTCACTTTCAGATCACATCAGGCTAATTAAAGATTTGTTAACTTTTGCACGTTTTCAGCTCTGACTAGTCACACTGAAAGGCATATGTGAAGACTAAATATCTGTAGGCAGAATCTGCCTATCTAATAAGCAGATTAATGCATTTCAATTTGTATGAAGAATTCCATTCTTCCAGGTGACCTTCCCTGGGATGACACATAAAACTACGCTTATATTTCTCCCCATTCCCTTCCTGCATTGGCTCTCTCATCTCTGCTACTCGAACAATTGCCATCCTTTGCTCAGATCACCAGAAAGGAGCAAAAGGAAGGTTTTAGAGGAGTAAATAGGTATGAATTTTTAGATGTTTATAATTTGGCCAAATACTGATAAGAATAAAGATACTTGTGTATTCCATGGGCAGGAGCAAGAATAGAATATGTATACTCACAACATTTTTTAATTGCGGTTTGAATGAAGAAGGTCATGGGTCACTTTAGAGTGGGATGGAGGAATAAAGAAATTTGGGAAATGCTTCCTGTCTTCATTGAGTCTTTAGAGCATCTCAGTGAAAGGCTGTACCATTTATATGGAATACTCAGCCAAACAATGCATTTTCTCTTAATCTCTCATTCTTTTAAATACTAGACATATTTTGTGGACTGAAACATCCTAGTATTTAGCTTAGCTCATTGTTATGGTTTAAGAGAACCCCTAACAATCTATTGTCGTTAGACAATTATTCTATCACCCGATGACCCCTCCCCACCCGGAAAGGGGAATCGGGGAACACAAAGAAACACAAGGGTTGAAATATAAATAGATTTAATAGACTAAGACTAAATAATTAACAATAATACTAAAGAACCAGTATTAATCCCGATACTGATATAAGATATACAGGAATTATACTCAGCCAATTCTACCAGCAGGATACAACAAATGTCAGACACTGGGAGCGCAATGGCTTCAGGAGGAAGGGAAGGTTTCAGGAGGAAGGGAAGGCCTCAGGGCTCTGGCACCGGGGCAAGGAGTTGTCTGGAGCCACCGCCATCAGGGAGAGAGCCCGCTACACAGCAAACTTTTCTAATTTATATTGGATGTGACGTTCATGGTATGAAATACTCCTGTTGGCCAGCCTGGGTCAAATGCCCAGGCCTTGCTCCTCCTTGTCCCTGCCCCTGGCAAGGCTCAAAAACACTAACCTTGAATCCCACAGAGCCTGGCTGGCTATAAAGTAAACATTTTCACAAATTCAGACACTAGAGTCTTCTAAAAGTGCAATTTTTCCAGCATTAGAAGAAAAGTCAGTCCTGTGTCTCTCAACCCAGGACACTCATATAACCGACACTGAAATTTCTGCCAATATATTTAAAGCTTAGCAGAAGATAAACAACTGAAAATAGGGTTTGATACGGGAAGGCAGTGAAGAACCTCAACTGTAACCCCGACTGCAAGCTCTTCCAGTAACACATACGAAGCAGAGTTTTTCCCATAAATCTCCAAAGATATTATGCTAGATTCTTTTCAAGTCAAACCAACAGCAGTAGTAGTCTCCTAACAAACTACGAACCTGTCTGTGACTGAACTTATCTGCTGATTTGCTACCTCTTATGTGGTAGAACAGATAATTCTTCAAGAGAGCTTGCAGGAGCTGGGACAGACAGACTTCTGACATCTCTAATATTTGCTTAGAAGAATCATAGGAAAATTGGTCTGTCTGAAGAGTATTCAATCCAAAAAGCAATTTACATATCAAAGAAAAGTACATCATTGAATACACTTTTAAAACAGAAAGGGCACTTGCAAACAAAGTATTCAGCAGCATGTCTATTTTAATTATAACTATATACACAAAGCATACACCGTAGGCACAGAAATGGATGGCAGTTCTCTCTCATTCTCCATCCTTGACCTAATTTCAAAACATTAGATAAGATGTCAGGAAACCATTTTGAGGGATGGTGAACATTTCCACTTCAGGACTTATATAATATTATTTTTTCAATATTTCATCTGCCTGTCCTACGCCTTCTTAGTTGGAATGTTCTTTATTAGCCTTCACATAACAAGACCGAGTGCCAAAAATGCAAGCACTCTAAATGCTCAGGATATTTCTCTTTTTAAAATCGTAAGTATAATTGAATACTACTTGCCTGAGGAGATTAGAATTGCAATATGTCTTATGTATCTTAGTTGATTGGATAATACACTTAATGGAACATACCTGGGAAGATGAACTGCTTATCTGGTCGTAGCATATGTCTCTAGGAAAGATAAGACACTTGACTTTTTTTCCTCCCCAACTGATAGTTCTTGATAATTCACTTGTTTGTTCATTTGCACACAAACTATTTTATGGAGTCTTGCACACCCACTCACCAAGAGTCAAATGCAGAGAGGAGCAGCAAGCAAGCAATAGCTCTCTGACCTCTCTGAGCTCCCCTGACCCCCCTTCCCAGCAGGTCTCCATGGCTAAAGCAGCAAACCAGAAGACCTTCCGCGTGTCCTGTGCTCTGTAAATGGGCTGTGGCAGGAAAAGCCGTAGCCAAGTGAGAAGAGCAGCCTTGCAAGGGGCCTGGCCTGAGCTGTAAGCCCTTAACCCAGTGATTAAGCATCCTGACATAAAGTTCAATGTACTGGTCCCTCCTTCACCCCACAGCCCTCTGCTACTTATCAGCCATTGTCAGAAAGACACCTCACGTGCACACCCCAAGACTTTTTGTTAATCACCAATAACACCTAGAGTTCATGTCTACAAAAACCTGCTTCACAGGCATAAACAGAAAGGCAGACATTTTCCTAACCCTGGATTTGTGGTGGTAATTATAATCTCTCTCCTCTTTTCAATTGGGTACAACGAAATTCAAGGGGGAGGTTCACTCATTTCTGCCACTGCCCATTATTGTGCCTTAGCCAATAAATGTAACCAAAACTGAAATGCTCAGCTACTGGCAATAGTTGTTACTTAACAGCTCATAATATATACTTTACCCAAAATATCTTATCTGTACAGAAAGCCTTGCTATTTACTTATAATTGTGCTGCTTTTAGAAGTGTTACACAGGTACTAGAGCAGTATCTATATTTGGTGGTATATCCTAAACACATTACAGATCAGGCAACGAAGGGACAATGTCCACTTAGTCCTTTAATTAGAGGAGAGGAGGAGGAAGCAGGGAGAGTAAGGAAAACAGTAACCTGCTCTGTACCTTCCACCTGTAGTACAATCAAGTACTATCCAATTGAGGACAGCAGGATAACTACCTACACATCAAGCCAGAATCACCCAGCAGTAGGGCTGGTCGCATGGACAAGGGTAGCCCATCAAGGAGAAGGGAAGTAGGGGAAGAGGGTCCATTGCATGAGGCCACGGAACACCCAACAAATCAGCACCCTTCTGCCTATGGCCAGAAAACAAAGGGAAGGTAAATACAGTTCAGACACCCAGCAATTTGGTTTTGGGTTTGTTTTTTTTTTTTTCCTGTAAGCTCCCCTTTGCTGAGGCTTAGCTGTCTCAGGAAGAACACTGGCAAAGAGAACCAGGCATAAGGATTTTATTTTATGATCCTTCTTTTCAGCAAACCCTTTTCTTTAATGAACAGAGACGAGAGCTATTGTTCCGTGAAAGGATGCAATCGGCCTCCTCTGCAGCTACTTTGAGTCATTACATCCCAGAGCTTTACTGAAAAGGTAGGAACAAACTCAGCACTGGGAACGACAGATAAGGTGGAAATGGTTCTGGCTAGGCCAATCTTTGCTTTGAGAGGGGGATTTTAGTCCCAAGGAATCAGAGTGGGGGTTGGCTCTGAATAAAAGCTTGTGTCTGCTGGATTTATGTGGAAGCTCATGGAGCTGCAGAGTAAAGGCTGTGTCCCGTTTGGCTCTGAAAGGCAGGCAGGTGGGTACTCATTAATAGCATGGCTTGGTCGCAGGCAATAAAGGCAGCATTTGTGGGGAACTGAGGTAGGAAACTTGCTGCCACAATAAACGCCACTTCTGAAACCATTTGGCAGAGTCATGGCCAAAGTCAAGAAACCGGTCATACGAAGAAAGGGTCTACAAAACTTCAAAAATCTTGAAGATTCTTTGGTGCATTTTGCTGCATCACATGTAAGTCCTCAACTATATAAGCCTCCAAGGATCAGAGAATGGGACAGACTTCCCCCTTGAAGAGCTCTACAGAAAGATCTACTTTGGGAAGCAAAAAGACTCCAGAGAAAGATGCTGACAAAGGATAGAGAAAGAAATTGGATTTTGGCAAACCCCTTTTTACTTACATTACTAAGGGAAGGGAACAGACACTTTTTACTGCCAACAACCTTGCTAGCCAGTAGCTCACAAAGAAATGACTTAATAGATTTAATAGGTGAATCATTTCCTATATTAAGTTACCAATAACTATAAATATAGTTGTGACAGCTGAAGTTCCACAGTCCTGGTAGCAGGTCACCCTAGGGCTGCATTTTCTCATACTAGCTGGTTTCCGATTTAAAGGTCAGTTTTAAGAGCTCAACTTTAAGAACTCACTGAGTCACCATTAGCATGGTAGAAACAGTTCATGGCTCATGGACATTATATCACTTAACATGCCTGACATTGCTTACAACTGAAAGAAAAATAAAAAAAGAACAAAAAGGAGTGGTTTAATCTTACCTGAAACCCTTTATTTAGTCAGTGTAGATTTTACTGAAAGCTGAAGTCCCGCTGTAGTAAAGAATTGGTGTAAATCACCATAATCCCTCACAAAATTCAACTGTATTCCCATTAGGTTTGGCAAGAATGGTGTAGGAATTGGATTTATACCACATGAAACCATTCCCATACTGAAGACGTTCCTATATGATCCGGGAATGCACTCCTGATCCTTAAAATAGTCTCCCTTTTAAACATTTCAAAAGATTTCCTTTCCATTCGCTACAAGCTACCAAATGTTGTGAACAAAATAGTTGTGATAAGCAGACTACAAGATCTAAAATGTAATGTCTTTCTGCTTTTAATATAGGTCAGACTTTTATGAAAAAAAAAAGCCCTCATCCTGTGCTCTTTTTCTTACTCTCTGTTGTTGTTTTTCTCTTCTTTGTAACGGTATTCCATATAAAAACCTACTGAAAGTATTGTTAAGTTTTACAGCCTACTTCTAAAAATGCCTTTCAACAAAGTGAACCTGCAAGTGCCGTGCTTTGAAGAGAGTAACCATCCCAACTCGGACAAAATGACACAATTTTATCAGCATCAACAATAAAGAAAAAAAAAAAAAAAAAAAAAACAACAACCAAAAAGAATGGGGAAAAGAAAGAAAAAAACCCCACATGGCCATACCTTAAATCAGATAATTTTGGCACTGAAGATGGGACAGTAAAAGAGAGAAGAAACGATATTTGAGGGGAGGGGAAAACTACCCTACTATGATATACCTCATTTAGACTGATATTTGAGGAATTATTCCAGGCATTCTGAAAATGGAGAGTTTGACTGGACCCTTTTCCTGGAAGACTGCTCTTAAAAACACGGAATATTTATTTTTTTTCCCCACTGTCTAATAACAATATGAAAAATGGAAGAACTGATTCACTAATTCACATAAACATCTTACTCGGAGTCCAACCAAAGGTATTAAGTAGTTTAACATTAATTGCATTTGTGAACAGAAAATGAAAATGCTTCAAAACCAGGCAAATTGATACACAGCCCTGATACTCCTAAACATTTAACGCTAGCATAAATGGACACCACTATACTCATCCATTTTAAACCCTACAACAAAATTCCACTGTATGACTGGGGCCTCTCCTCCACCTAAATATAAAGCCTAATTGAAACATAAATCTTAAATGAAACATCCATGTGGCATAATAAATAATAAAATAATTATTTAGTTGTTTGAAGTAATTTTGATCTGTGTGCTTGTTTAGAATGGTCAGCTGCATAAGCAACGCAAGTCGATGCTTGCCAATAAAGCAGTCAGAATATAAAGTGCGGTACCTGTGAATGCTTTCAGTCTTGACGTAAATATTTCCCCGAGACCAAACTACATAACTGATTTATATTTTCATTCTTTCATTTTCCGCAATAAATCCTCAAAAATGTCTCAAGGAGAAAAGTTCAAGGACCAGCTGCTCTCATAATCAACTTCATCTTCCAAAACAGTTGAAACAAATGAGGATAAAATGATTATCTTGAATTTTACCGTGGTTGGGGAACATGCTGTTTCCAAGCATTCTGATTAATTATGTCCCTTTGAATTTTCCTAGGCCATGCTGTGGTACAAGTAACCCCTATGTTGTAACTAAGTGTATTTTTATAAGGAGAAATATGCTAAATTGGAGGAAAAAATTACACCTGGAAGAGTGAAAGCAAAAGGAAAATAAGCATAAATAATCAAAAAGCTTCTGCTCCTTTGCCTGTGAAGCAGGTTACCCATTTGGCTTAACATCTTTCAGTGAACACAGAGAGAAACTTCGGTTTCTCTTTGGAATTTTAAGAGAAGGATTAGCAAGACTTTGGAGTTGCAGTTTTTATTTTCATCTAGATTCTCCCTTCCTGGTTAAAAACAGTGAGATCACATGAATTCATGTGTCTTGATGGGGCTTTTCAAGTAAATTAAACTAATTTGGATGATCTTACTTGATTAATAAAATCCTCAAGCCTGAGAATATTTCATTTTGATGGACATAAAAGATAACACAAAGCTGCGCAAGAGAAGAAATTTGAACATGTTACTGAGCTGACAAGAAGCTTTCCATTGCCTCTGGTTTTTGATAAATGTGTTCAGGGTGTAACCTCTATGTTTGTCTATATATGAATTAGTATATATTGCCCCTCCCTAATTCAATTAATTTTTCAATGGTCTTCCTTTAGTAATACAGTAAAATCTAAGGATTTTTTATAACCTCTCAGCATTGACCTAACTGAGCTCGACAAGAAAATTTATTGAAGACTTCAGATGAAAGAGCAGTAGGCCAGCCTCTGAAATCCCATATGTATTAGGGTATGGCACATGGCAGCTCCCATATACTGACACTGAATAAAAGCTGTGAAGAAAAGTTACCTTAATGACAATATTTTTAAGTCAGTTTTGAAGTATGACTTTTAAGTGATTACCTAATCTGAAACCCTAAAAATGAGAACTGAATAATGTTATATGCTACCATGTAGCATATTTCAGGATCTTCCATCAGTTTAGCATGCACATTCATATATCACTGACATTCATATATAATTTATGAAACGTTCCTGCACATTATCATGTTTCTGCTTTTGTTTTTAACACTCTACAATGAGAAATGTTGAAGGACTTGAGAAACTGCAAAGGCAAAATCACAGAACAGCGTTTGCTGCAGTAACCACATCCTACCTACAAAATCCATCTGAGCGAGCAGAGTATTTGTTCTTTTGCTGCTAACCTGACAAGATAAACCGTACAGTAATAGACCATGACTCCAGAAACCTTCTCATCCCTTGTCAGCTTCGTACAAAGATCAAAGCTTCAAAGCAACACGTAAAGTTGAGAAAAACGTTTAGGGGGCTATCTGAAGTTACAGCAGCTTATACAGCGATGCCTACGGGAGCAGCAGAATGATTGAGGTGCCTACACCCTCGCTCTTTAATGATACGAGCGGTTGAATCTTCATGCCGAGGTGCTTTTGGAACACCTTCCCCCTAACGGTACGCACTCACATTCTTGCAGCGGTGCTATAATCATCATGCTGTTTAAATTGGCCTATCAGACTTTAAAGAATTTGCACCCCTTTCTCATTTACAACCTGATGCAAAAATCCTGTTTTGGCACATGACAAACTTTAAGCGTGTCTGCGTTCACTAAGGAACTTCCACGGATTTATGATAATGATTATGATAAATATCAACCATCATTTGGAGTAACAGAGATGTAAAGAGGCAGGTAAACATAGGGTAGCTTCAAGACATCCATTGGAAAGGCTTCCACAGTTTGAGAACAGAAAATTTAAAGTTTTGGCTCTTCAAAGAAACGTGTTTGCTGTAATTTTACCTGTAGGAGTTTCTAAGATTGCTCTTTGTCTTGTTTGTAGATGAGTCACAAGAACCAGAATAAACAGAATGGGAACATTTACAGAAGTGTGCTCATTAGAACAAAGTCACTCTTCCTTGCAAAATTTCACCTTTCTCTATAATAATTATAGCTCAAAAAAACCAGGTTAACCTGATTATACACAGCACAACAAACACAACGTTTTAAGCATCAGCACCGCATCGCTCACAGCAGGCAGCTCCAGGCAGAGTGCGGCCCAAGCCCAGACCATCCACTGCTAAAGGAAGGAGGAAATGTAAATAAAAACAACATGTGAACTAAACCTATAGGGAAAGATCGGGGCGGCCAGGATACTGCAACACGTGCTGAGGACCTACCACCGCTTCGCTTTCGCGTGACCCTGCAGGGAGATACAATCTCGAACTTGGGCACCACTGATTTCTCTTTGCTCTCCTTCTCTTTGGAAGAAAGGCACCCAAAGGAGGGAAGATGGTCTCATGGACCCCCATTTCACCACAGCACCTCTGAGGATTGCATATCAACTTGCTGCAAAGACAGACTGCACACCCCCTGGGAGCAACGAGCAGCCCCAAGAGGGGGTACAACTCTTAATAAAACAACTTTTCACATATGCCTTTTGGATTAGGAGCATTTTGGGACACCTATTTCTTTTTGCCTTTTTGTTCGCTTGCAGAGTACCTATCTGACCCTCTTATTGCTGGGAGAAACACCTGCAAACAAACCTTGTCAATAAAGTCTCACACACTGCTGTTATTTCTGTTTTGAATTTTACACAGCAAATTACTAATGTAAGATGTGAGCTGTTTTTGCAGTAATGTGATTTTAACCTGTCTTTCTGGATTTTTTTTTTTCCTCGATTAATGGCAAATTACTGTGAATATTCAACGTCTTTTAGTAGTCTACTTCTACATATTAACAACAAGATAATTATAGGTAAATCATTTTAACAAAATTAAAAGCTTTCACATGTGCAACTTTCAGCCCAAAGATTATTTGCATTTATTCCAATATGACTACAGATCATGGAAAGGTGCCAATATTTTTCTGATTGCCAGCTCACTCCTGGAGTTTTACAGAGATTTTATTATTATTTTTTTTTATTATTTTCAAGTCCTTTTATTCAACTTCCGCACTAGAGCAACATCTCAAGCTTTTGAAATGAAGCCCAACATCATCAAAATCAACGCGAGTAATTTCTGTTTTAATGAGGCAGTCTGTATCTGGCACTCAGCGAATACCCTCGGTAAATTCTGAAGGGGCTGGAAGGGCTTGTAAAGTTGCTCAAACTTGCCGTGCTGATTTGCAAATGAGCTGGCACCGGCTGCACCAGCGACTCCTTCGGCTTCCTGTAAGACCTTCAGTAATGAGATGCGTACTGGAATAAAGCCATACACTGGTTTTCCCACTTTTTTAAAGTTTCTTTCTGAAGACATAACCTTGCCATTAATTTTTTTTTGCACAGCACTTCCCCATTGATTTCAGGTGGATCGATAGAACGAGCCGCTGATTGGAAAACTGAGGGGTGATTGCCGAGCCAGCGCCATGCTGGAGAGGACAGGGAAGTCTCTGCCCCCCCGGGAGGCAGTCAGCAATTTAAGGCTATGCACCAGTCACCCATATTGCCCACAACATTTTAATTGACTTGCCACGAGTCTCCGCCACCCTATCTTTCTCTCTGTGAAATAAATGCATGAAAGAAATCAGCCACGTAAATAACGTGGTGAATAAAGGTTGCTTCTGAGGACAGACTTGGTAGAAAATAATCCTTTAAGGCCCAGAGCTATTTATATTTTCACCATGTCATTAAGAGTCACATATTTCTGTCCTGGATTATCTAGACAGAAATGCGTACACATTTGCATACATCATCTTCAGTGTATCTTAGTTATTTGGGCTTACTGTGAAGCACCAGAACAAAACCGTGACCCGCTGTGGCTCAAGAGCAGACCTGGATTCTTCCAGTCTACCCAAATCACTGGCTGCGACAACACTACAGGGTGGCTGCTCTGAAGTTTTCCCATTCAGCTAGAAAAAATATTCATCAGGAAAATAAACTTATTCGGGGAAATACAGACATGCAGTATTCCTACTTTTGCCAAACTAGAATGCAGGGGAAAAAAAATCTGCCTTCAAACATATTTCTGACGGGTAACGTCAAATTGTACTACATAATTTTCAGGAAGCAAACCAAATAATCAAAAACAAAACCAAGAATCAGAAATAGCCGAAGAGTATCAAGCACAATAGATTCAAAACTAATCAATGAAAAAAAATGAATATATGAAATAATTCTCTGCCGTGAAATATAATTGAGACAGTAAAATACAGTATAAGTTTAGACATCTACATGAATCTGTAAGAGATTTCAAAGTTGTCATCACTAAGGGTGGTAAATTTGACAGAACAATATAAAAAACATCTATAATCACTAAATAACTTTAGTTATTTGTATGTATTGGTAGAAGCGAAAGAGCTGAGACTTGATTACAGACATTACAACGTTTTCAATTATCAATTAGAAAATTGTTTCATTAATAAAGAGTTGTGAAAAGACCACTCTTTCTTATGAGTCTCCAATACAGACAGAAAAAATTTTGGGTCAGTTACCAGCTTCTTCACACATTTTCTGTGTAAAGCGTATTTTAGGGGTCTCCAGATGCAGCAATTGCTTTTAATTCTCAAGCTCCACTAAGACAGCGTAACGAGTCAATACCGTATGCTCATGCCGTGACCTTCTCTGCTTTCTGGTTACATACGTTTCCAGTGCAATACCAAGTTTGATCTTACTAATCAATCCTAATTGATGCTATTGATTCATTTGGAAAGAAAAGACACACGCTTCCAAGGCAAGTTTAAGCCTTGCTAAATATATCATTTGTCAAAGAATCTCCTAAGGAAAAAAGCGGGAAACTATTGTTTGGGAGCGTTAAAACACAAAGTGACAAAATCCATCGTAAATATATCACCTGGAACGTTATTGCCCTGGGGGGAAGATTAACTTTCTCTGTCATCTCTCCAGCGAGTCTAAGCTTATTTGCAATGTATTGAGCTTTGCGGCACGTGCTATTCAAAGCACCTTTGCGGCAAATCACTTATCACTAATTGCTATCTGTTCACTGCCGTACGAATACGTACACATCAGTTTTTAGGGCACTTTTTCCCTCTTTCATTTGTAATTTAAATTGGCTCTCAAGTGAAAAGGAGACATCCCTCTTTAGTTCAGTGACATGCTTTTAATTATTTTTGTAGGTGTAAGAGCTATAAAGTCAATGTACTTATTAAGACAAATACATTTTATGTAAGTCACAGAAAATACAATTACAGGCTAGTCCCCTTTTAAATGTATGTTTTACTTTCTTAGTATTAAAAAAGCCGTTCTATTAAAAGCACCACTCAAGTCCACTCACAAATCTCAAGCTACCTAGAAAGTTTTCTAGGTGAATTAACTAGACTTTGGGAAAACCCACAGATTCAGGCAATGGAAAAGTGCAGGAAGGCCATGCTTTTTATGCTAAAGCAGAATTTATCTGCAGAAGTTTGACTAACACTCATATTATTTAATAATCAAGAGAAGACTCCTCCTCGTGCTTCTGAGATCAAAGCCCAGCCCATTCATCGAGTTAACTAAGCACAAGTTAACTCAAAAAAAAAAAAAAAATCTCCACTGACATTACTAAATATTTATTCATAGAATCATAGAATTGTCCAGGTTGGAAGAGACCCTTGGGATCATTGAGTCCAACCATCTACCCTACTCTACAAAGTTCTCCCCTACACCATATCCCCCAACACCACATCTAAACGTCTCTTAAACACATCCAGGGATGGTGACTCAACCCCCTCCCTGGGCAGCCTGTTCCAATGCCCGACCACTCTTTCTGTGAAAAATTCTTTCTTAATGTTCAGTCTAAACCTACCCTGTTGGAGCTTGAAGCCATTCCCTCTCGTTCTGTCATTAGTTACCTGTGCGAAGAGACCAGCACCAACCTCTCTACAGTGTCCTTTCAAGTAGTTGTAGAGAGTGATGAGGTCTCCCCTCAGCCTCCTCCTCCTCATACTAAACAGTCCCAGCTCCTTCAACCGCTCTTCATAGGATTTGTTATTCCATGTCGCAATGACGGGCTGCAGAAAAATCACGATCACTCCATTCACTATTAGGAGTTGACTTAATCCACTGTGGTTCTACGTACCAGAGGAAAAATTAGATGTATTCTACCCCATATTCCCAGGAACCAGTTGTTTAAACATCACTTCTACACTAATACACCCACAGTATCTAGGAAGCCAGGCTGCACTTAAGTATTCCGAAAACCTGAAGAAATAATGTTTTGGGAGAGAGGACAAGAGAGAGGTTGTGTGAAAGCCGTATGTGAAAAAGTATAGGTAAAAGGGACAGAGGAGAAAAAAAACAAAACCACCTTGTATTAAAAAAAGTCTTAAAATGAATAATAGACAAAAGTAAAGAGTCTAAACAACGTAGCAAGAAAGAGACAAGAGAAGGAAGAGCCTTGGGAGACAGGGACTGATGCTGCAGCAAGCCACCAGCAACTGTCCCAACCCCTCACCCTGGTCCAGGCTGTCACTGGAGAGAGTTTATCCACGAGGCTGAAGAGCTTCAGAGGAACGATTTAATGTATTTATTTCCTGGCAAGCTGCGACTCAAAATTAAGTTCCTAACTTCCCGACTAGCTGGAGACTCAAATAAGGAGCTGATGTATATTGGGATTTGCTTTCCCTTTTTGTGCCTTGTTGTGACATTATCTCCCTCATTCCATTACAATTTCAATGTAAATCTATTTGGGGTGTTTTACGCTGGTAACTCTACAATTTAGTATTGCAATACAGAGAGTCCATTTTAAGCGCTAAGTGCTCCCAAAAGGTATCTGTCATACTGCCACATTTTATTATGCTCAAACATCAGGGAGAGACGGGAGAGGACGAAAGCTCACACATTATGATGCTTTACATCGAGGTTGTTTCCCTGGTTGTGCAGGAAACTGCAGAGCTGTGCGGTTTTGGATAAGCTCTCGATTATATTGATATAAATGCTCATAAAAAAAAAGTAATTTCACTTTTAGGGTCATTAATACCGAAATGTAAGGAATTTGATTCAAGCTACATTCTATTAAAGAAACCCAAGTAATTTAAATAGATTTAAGTACGTTTTCATCTCAGAAAAATCTCCACAACAACATACCCAACTTCATCATTTTCCAGCAGTGCATTTCACAGATAGCTGATACACGGAGGCTGCGCAGCTTGCCTTAAAAGGGCCAGGTAATTCCCCATTGGCCAAGAACTCCAAGCATCACAACCAGCTTTTTATTAGTGATTTTAAAATATCATCAGCCATCAGGGTCACCAGATAACGTTCGAAGTATTCATTTCATTGACAGGATGTACAAGGTGATTTCACCACCATCTCCTTTGATTAAGACTTAGGTTTCTTTGGCTAGAGAGGATTTCCCTGGCCCATGCAGCATCCTCCCTGCAATAGGCGGCTCACCAAAACCAACAGTAATAAATATGTGATCAGCAACATCATTGCGATAGAATATGCAAGATGCAGCTTTTGTTATTTAACACCAAGTATCACATAAGTTTTAACATGTAAATAGCAAAGCATTTAGCCCGCTTGATACAAACACAAAGTTTTTGGGGATAAAAGACTCTGGGTAGAAATTTATAATTAACACAAAGCTGAGTTCTGAAATTTCTCCCTAGAACTGAAAACTCAACTGATATTCCCTTTGGTCCACGTTAAGCGTGTGTTGTGCAAAAAAAAAATGTTTCTGTACTCAATACACAATCACGAAACAAGTTCATAAAAAAAGCTTTTGTGAACACTGACCATACACCACAGATTGGTAGACAGTAGGGTGACAGTGAAGGAAATCTTGGAATATTTATGCATCTACTTCAGAGAAAAAAAAAATAAATATTTAGAACAGGAAAATAATTCAGTGTATGGTCTCACGACTTCCTTATATAGTATATTTGCCCTATATACAAGATATATTCCCCTAAAGCCAAGTTTAGAAAATGCCTGCGATCACTTGCTGAGCGAAGTTGCATGGGATGACCAAGTCCTTGCAGCATTACTGTTGCAAACTAGTTTGGTTTGTACAGTCTTTATCATCTATAGCATGGCAGATAAACTGATATTTTTCTGCCATGCATATAATGTTGATGATATTATCATTAAAACAAATTTGGTATTCTGAATTCCTTCCCTCCGACCCAGAGTTTCATGCCTTCAAGAAATACTCAGTGAAACATAAAGAGATTTCTGCAGCCCCCAGCCCATGTCTCACACGCTGGGTTGAGTTTCCAGCCCACTTTTGTTTAAGTTGGATTTAGGTGTTTCAGTGCTCACGCAGCTCAAAGCAATATCTTCTCATTTGTATGTGTCTGACCTAATTTGATTCCATTTTTTTCTAAACCTCAGAGGTAAGATATAAATGTCAATACAAATTAAACTCTGGCCAATGTAAATCTCTTTAGTCTTTTATTTCTTTTTAAAAGCAAACAAAAGGGAAGAAAAGAATGAAATGGAGAGAAGCAGGGTGCAATCTCCTATGACTTCAGTTTGAAAACACCCATTCAACTTAAAATAAATATTATCCTGAGTTTAAACAGCTATATTGCCTTCCACTAATTGGTAAGTGTGAAAATGATCATTAATAATCTAACGTGCACAACTGATATATCCCCTATTCTATGAAAATTCTACCTATGTCTTGTAAATACTCAGTCAAGCTTCTCGTTTAATGTCTATTGCAATACCTAAATTCAACGAATCCATGAAAGAGATTTGTAAACTGGAAAGCTTATAATAATAGTAGATTCAGATCCTTTAATTTTATAATCTTTTTTTTTTTTTTTTTTTTTAAATCCAGATTTTCTATGCGGCTAATAGAGGATGATGGTTGGGCTCGATGATCTGAAAGGTCCCTTCCAACCTAGACAATTCTATGATTCTGTAATAGAGCACTCCACGGCATTTTCCGAAGTACCCGTGTAGCATTTCAGCCTTCTCACTCTTTGAATGAAATATGAAGTCAGAACAATTAAGTCTAAACAGAAGGAGACAGAGTTTATGACTTCCTAATTTTGAGGAACAGAAAGCCTATCCACATCTTTCTTACCACAGTAGTCCATGGCTCAAATTTAAACACGTGGGATGTATTTAATGCACATTGAGACAGGGGTTTTTTTTGTATATAATTTCTTCAAGCTTTTGTTCAACTTCCAAGAGAGTCAGACCATGACAGTGTGAAAACTGGGATGAGCTCTAGTCTCTTTTCACATCCTCCCTCTTCTGCTTAGACCTGGTGCGTTACCTCCCACCACCACACTGTTGTGCCCACGATGGAAACCAGACACATCCAGTCTTCAGCATTCTAATGCTTTTTAAGAGCTCCTTGCAGTAACTTTTATTTCCAAGAATTTAATCACACTTCAGCAGACATACAGCAAACGTCAGCTGCTACATTAGAAGGGAAGGATATATTATAGGGTTTTTATCTTCATAAAGTTCTATAAAAGCTACATGCAAGATTGCCGTCTGCCTCTTCAATCAGTGCTGATAAATAAAGAGGTATAAACCAACTGCTTTTTGCTTTATAGCTTACAGTCCCTGAATTTCCTAATGAATGGAAATGAAACGGCCATGCCAGCAAAGGGCACGACCTTCATTTCTGATTCTCCCAAGTTTCAACTATGAAGTGAAACCTCTTCTAGATCAAGCTCCCGGTGCACACCCTGCTCCGAGGTACAGAAATCCCCAACTCTGCGCTCCGGAAAGCTCCTCATCCTCCTGCTTTCCCCCTCTCCTCCCAGCTACCTCTCTACATGGTGTTATTCTTGTAAATAGTTATATTTTAACAATAACCACTACTGCAGATCCATAATCCCACACAGTTAAATGCCAGGGCTGTTCTTAGTTCCTCATCTACTCACAACTTTAATTTTCATTTCTTGGCATTGGGGGAGGAGGAAAGAAAGGAAAAGGAAGAAAATATACTCTTAGCAACACATTTTTCAAAAATACATACATAACGTTCATCGCTCAGAAAACATTAAGGAAATTACATTCTACAGCAAACTGCTAGTAGTAGCTTGAAACAAATTCTGCTAATTGTACTTTTCAGAAAAAACCCTGCAGTTCAGATAACTAATCAGCTGGGAATATTATAATCTGGCAAAGAAAGCTGTCAATTGAAGGAGGAATTTTTAGCATGGCTTCTGAGCCAGAATTAGGACAGCTACAAATGTTGAATAGTACTTGGCAATATTTGAGGAAAGACTAAGTTTTAAATAGGTTAAAAAAGGGAAAAAAAAAATCAACTTAAACCTTTCAACAACAAAACAAACAGCTGGGGAAAAATGATATGTATTTTTAGCACTACATATATATAAGCACTATATATATAGACACACACTATACATATATTTAGTGCTAAAAAACAGCATTCCAATGTTCCATTATTCTCATTTTCACTGGAGAAACCACATAACCCTTTGAGCCTCAGCGTATCATCTGAAAAAGGAAGGATAATAAGAGTGTATAAAACTTTGAAGATAGTGGGAGACTTCAGTGTCCAGAAATCCTCAAAAACCCAGAGAAAAAGCAACTGGTTGGCAGTTAAAACAAACCGCTGAAGAAACTGCACCTTCCCTAATGTGACCTTACACTTAAATCTTTTAATAAAATCCCTACTGCTATTTTCTTGTCTCAGATCCCAGCTCCTCCATTCTGTCCCATGTCCCATTAGAAGCAGACTGGTTCAAATTGGTCATAGATTTAGTCATTTTTCTGCTCTGTTATAGAGCAACAAAAAAGAAAACAATGTTTACCCTGATAATGAAAACTCAGAATAATCTTGCCCGAGACTAGAATACTTGCCACTGTCACTGTACTTAGTTATGTTGAAGCCAACCTTACCCTTGAGAACTAGAAGACTAGGGTCTCAAACTGGCGTGGTGGAATCCAGAAAACAAAACAAAAAAAAAAAAACATCAAAAGCCACAAACCATTTCACACACACACAAAAAAAAGACTGGAAAAACAGAGACAAAAAAGAGACTGGAAAAACAGAGACAAAAAAAACCCCACCACCATCAAGAACACAAAACCAAAGCCAGAAGAGCAATCAATCTGTACAGGCTGATGCAAGCAGATTCAGCAGCTGTTCCAGAGTTTATAAGCACCTTGTGATACAATTCTAACTCCAGAGAAGAAAAAAGACATAAATGCCAAAGAAATTTCAACTTTCCTCTCAAAGCCTAAGTAAAGGTAACATTTGTAATTACCATAACGATACTAGCAATTCAGAGAGCCCCCCGTAAATGCAGAGTCCAGGAGAGCAGAATTAAAAATCTGCAAAAAAGATCACTAAAGAGGATTAAACCATTTTCACATACAGACTACACAAAAAGACAGAAGTGATGAACATTTGAGAGTAAACGGAAGAAATACAGAATCATAGAACCATAGAATGGTTAGAGTTGGAAGGGACCTTAAAGATCATCGAGTCCAACCCCCCTGCCATGGGCAGGGACGCCTCCCACTAGAGCAGGTTGCTCAAAGCTCCATCCAGCCTGGCCTTGAATACCTCCAGGGATGGGGCAGCCACAGCTTCTCTGGGCAACTTGTTCCAGTGTCTCACCACCCTCACAGGAAAGAATTTCCTCCTAATATCTAATCTAAATCTTCCCTCTTCCAATTTAAAACCATTACTCCTTGTCCTGTCACTACATCTCCTGACAAAGAGTCCCTCTCCGGCTCTCCTGTAGGCTCCCTTCAGATATTGGAAGGCTGCTATGAGGTCTCCCCGGAGCCTTCTCTTCTCCAGGCTGAACAACCCCAGCTCTCTCAGTCGGTCTTCATAGGGGAGGTGCTCCATCCCTCTGATCATCTTCATGGCCCTCCACTGGACCCGTTCCAACAGGTCCACCAGAAAGGTGCTATCAAAACTGCAGCCAGTCACCTCAGCTTTCAAATGACAATCTCTACATAGAACTATCCTCATCAAAAAAACACTTGCACATTCTAATTTATCGTTTTTATATAATACGTAGCCATGTATTACTATCTGTCTTCATAGATCCTTGGACCATACTCGGCCCTTGCTAAAACAGCACTGAAAAGCTACAATACATGCTACGGTGTAAAGACCTCAAAGAGAGAAAATTTCTACAGAAATGCAGTATCTTTTAGTGGACTAGCCAATTTAGTTTTGGGGGAAAAAAACCCCAAAAACCAAATAAGATACAGAGCTTTTTCAGACAGCTTGTATGTACAATGCTTGCTTGTATTTTCCATCTACATCAATCAAACGATAGACATTGCCTGTCCCTATAAAATACGACAGTCTTCAGCCTTATAACAGTAGAATTAGTGAAGATGATGTTACACAGTGACAGCGTCACTTCATTTTACTTTCTGTAAAGAAAAAAAAAAAAGACTAAAAATATCTTTGGATATCCACACATATTTAAGGAGTTCCACAGACTTTTAGTTATTCAGTGGGATATATAAAGTATTTGTACTCAAGGCTAATAAGATCATCAGGGGAATAACCACTAACGAATAAAAGTCAGAAAACAAAATTTGCAACACTGAATGGCACTCAGGCTGAAGTGATCCGGCACATTTAGGGAAGATCACATACCAATTAACTAGCATATTTAAAGAGTTTATGGAAACGTGCAGTTCTGTTTCTTAAAAGGTAATGCATAAATTTAATGTGATTAACAACTGGTGTATTTGCCTGTGTACATTTTACATGACTTTTTTTTTTTTAAAGAATCACTATAGGATCTACATCAAAACTGAAAGACTAATGAAGCAAATCTAGAGCTTCTAAATTAAAAAAATAAAATAATGGATAATAGATGAGAGAGAAAGACAACTAATGGGTTGCATTAAGTAAAAGATTCACATTGGCACAGGCATAAAGCAAAGGAAGAAATTAATTTACTTCAATCTAAAAGCAGTAATGTAGATCCATAGAAACAAAAATTACTCAGACTGGAGCTAGGACAGTGCCAAGGAGCACTCATGTAATAGGGAAACGCTGATTACAGAAAGAGTATGAAGGTCATGTTCTAATTGAAGACTAATTGATCCAGGTCCACTGGAATCAATGAGCTCTTTACCACTGACTTCAGTGACAGCAAACTGCAAAACACATCCATTGCAGCTTCTGCTCTCAGGGCACCACCAAACCTCCCAAACCTCCCAGGCCTGCAAGGGTTGCTTCTCCCAGCTGAAGCAACGAGTGATGGTGGTGGTAGAAACCCAACCATAAATAACACGCTCATCACGTATCACACTGCGTAGTCCTTTATGCTTGATAGTTTGATTTAGTAAAAATCACAGAACTGTGAACTGCAAACTTCCTGTCATATCTGGGATACGGCATTTATGTTTGAGTTTTAAATGAAGAATTTACAGAATATTTTAAAAAAAGATCTATATGTGCTACCATAAAGAAAAAGAAAATGAGGTGATACAGTAAATAAGGAATGATTTATTGACCTAGTACACACAAAAATTCAGGAAGTTACCTTTGATGGAAGATGGGCCATTACAAGAAGTGCCTTTTAAATGATATATTTTGATTCTGGATCTCCCATACCTCGACAAGATCTTGAAAATTTTAGTTCAGGACTGCTCATAAAGAAAGCATTAGTCTCCTCTAGCCCTGTTACCAGAACTGTTACATTTTTTCCCCCTGTATAATTACTACACAATCCATCTCTTGCTCCTCCTTTAACAAGCGTCGATTTGACTGCGACTCAAAGTCAGTTATTTCCTGAACACATGGTTGCCACTGAATTGAAGTCACATTGTACAGATGAGTTTGTTGCTTTTGTTGCCTCCCTCAGTGAGTCCACTTTATCCTCTTACTTCATTCCTGGTGACAATTTATGGTGCAGCTGGAGATGTATTGAGCCATCACCGCAGGACTGTCAGCCACTATGCTTCTAAAGAAGAACGCCTCCAGCTTTCAAACTCCAAAGGGAAACAAACTGAGCACCGATTTTTAGGAACTGCCCACTGACAATAAAGTTAAGTTAACACTGCATTGGACAAAAAAAAAAATAAATGTATTTCACATTGTATACAGTGACATTGGAAGCACTTTTGTCATTAAAGGAGTGTTCTATGTCTATTAGGGCTCCATCTATCGATGGGGATTATTTTTACTGCATCATTGTGTTTTATCTGTTTCGGATTTTCTTTCACCACAAAAAGGAGTTGCAATAAAGGCTATTACAGATCCAAACTCAGAGCAGGGAAAAGTGCAATTTCAAAAGAAAGAACAGACAAACAATAAAACCCCAGCACTGCACAACAGCCAGCCCAAGCTGAACCATTCCCACCCATACAGAGTCAATCCTCTGCAAGGAGCTCTGACCTACCAGAGCCTGGTAAAGCCACACAAAGTGGATCACCGTGCAGAGACCTGTCAACTCAGATCACGCATGGGGCAGAATAGCTGTGTTCACGGTGCTGTACCCACCACAGCAGTCTATGCACGCTGGTAGGAGTTGGCTTCCCTGAAGAAATAGATCTTTTTTTTTTTTTTTTTCTCGATTCACACTCCCATCTCTTTCACTCACAAGATAAAGGAAACAAACCAGTTTGTGGTGTCTGTTCCCATAGCGTGGATATGGAGTTTAAGAGGGTCAGAGCCTGCTTTTTCAAGGGACATGGCTCAGTGCTGCCAGGAGGAGGGCAGCGTCCCGCTGCCCATCTCTTCCTCCCTCTGCTGCTCTGGCCTCAGGGTTCCACCTCCTCCCTTCCTCCTAGACACAGGCACTTGCAAGATCTTCCACTGAACCAGTTAACTTGGAAGCCCTACAGGTAAATACCTATTTAAAAAAAAAACAACCAACCAAACAAGAAAAACCCCTCCCATTTCAGCAAGCTAAATTTGCTCATGGAACAGTTTGTTAGACATCGGGATGAGTTCAAAATAACTAGTGGGTGCATGGCCAGTGTCCCGGCAAGAGGAACAGGGACAGGATGGGACAGCACCGGAGGTAAACAGCCAGAGACTCTGATATCCCATGATACATTCCTGCACAAACTAATGTGCTATTGATAACAAAACTCCAAGACAAAAAAAAAGAGCATTTCTCTGCATTTCATTAGGTACCAGCAATAGAATTCAGTTTTTCCATGGAAACATGGGATCCACATCTCAGAACAATAACTGAAAGTCAAAGGGAGTTCATATAAAAGCATTTTGTTGGTAAGTAGAAACGTATCGCCAATCAACTGCCTAAGGCAGAACCTGCGTATCTTATTAATTTATCTACATAAAATCAAAAAGTTTAAGGTTTTTGTAAATATTGTTTTTAAATATCCTATAAATAAAATAGTACATGCACCCATGCTACATATAAATTTCAGTGATTTCATTCAGTTCATTCAATAACACTGCTGTTTACTTATGTTTGAAAACATTGGGGTATTTTATCTCTATTTGCTTCCTTCTTTCTGTCTCTGTTTCTTCTTAAACAATAACAACTACTTCTACTCTCATCTTCCAGTTTTTATCCTTAATTGTGACGCTAAGATAATGAAATCACCTCCAAAATGTAACACTAAAAAAAATATATTAATATTCAGGTTTCACTACTAATTCAACGTGAAAATTGGATGTATATTCTAAGTCTTTTTGACAGAAACATCTAAATTCTATCAGAATTGGTAGCTTTGGAAATCAGTATATACCAGATGCACACTTCTGTATCAATTATTTCAGGTCAGCTCTGTACATCACGGTCCCTGTCATCTCAGGTTCGCACAGAAAAGGCTGCAGTGCCCCATGTTCTGGTGGAACAGAACTGGCTGAAACAACAGTAAGAAGCTTATGAAGGAGTTGGAAAACAGCATGAACAAAATAACCAACCTCAGGAATAATTAGAGAAATTTTGAGAAAATTCTTTTAAAATTACCATGTTCCTAAGTGATTTCAAAATATCTTTTCTGGGCCGCTAAGAAACAATCAAAAGAAGTGATTTTGTAAACCATGGATGTAATGTTTATAGGTCCACTGTTCACCTCCAAGAGCATAATCATTTCTGGAGGGACCAGGGCATGTAAATGTATGAGCTCCGATTCCAAAACCACAGCCAGATGTTGTAGACTTATCATTAAAATCACATGGAGAGGCACTGTTTGCAAAACAATTCCATCCTATAATCTCCTGACTGATGCTTGAACACAGGCCCAGTTTGCCAACTGGCACCGGGTTGGGAAGGCTCTTGAAGCAAATCGACACGTTGTTCGCTCTCGCTAACGCAGCACACTCCGTTCTCCCTTCCCCAACCCCAGCACAAAGGGGCAAACATAAGCTTATTCTGGAAACAACAAAATCACTGAAGATTTCACACCCTTCTTCATATTTCCACCACTGTCTCCAAGGCCTTCCTGCCCTGTGAATCGCAAATTCTGAATATGTTCCAGCGTGAGGATGGCTGTCCCTAACATGCAGTGTACCAAATCTCTGTATTTGAAATCAGCCTTAGCCTTCCCGCTGCTATTCCACAGGTTTCCCTGCTTTTGCTTTGCAGCCAGGATTTTCAAGAAGCATTAAAGCTTTCCCAGGTCTCCGCGGACAGCAGCTAAGAAAGAAGAGGGAGTGCAACCTGTTATACTTGATCTCCATCTTTTTCCAAATTGTATCACCCATGGTCATTACAAGAGCGGGACTTAAGCTTTCGGTCTCTGAGGCCAGAGGCATGGCAGCTGCTGGGAAACAGTGACCATGAGTAATGGTCCCCAGCAGAGACGCTGTCGGGGTCTGCAGCGGCACAGCAGCCTCCATGGGGCTCTGCCTCCCCGGCCCAAGCAGCGCCTTGGCTGCCCAAGTTCTTCTCGGGAAACTGAATTTCAAATCTCCCTCTGGTCCGTTCCCACCCCCTTCCCCTGGGGGGCCAGGATGAAGGGGAAGGCGGGATCAAGAGATACTTTAGATTAAGTTAAAAGATGCAAAGTCTGTCGTAGCCTAAAAGCAGAATAGCAGAAAGTGAACTGAGGTGCTGAAGCAGGCGAAAGGCCAGTTATGATTAATACGATCTTGTGTTTTTCGTCTTTCCATGTCTTTAATTAAAACACAAAAAAGCAGATATGAAATATAATCATTTACTCTGTGGGATTAAGATGAAAGCATGTAGTGCTTTCAATCACAATTCAGTGCCCTAACATCACACCTCCCCGATAGCTCGTCTTTCAAAAACCGTCCCAGACCACATCAGAAGGGTCTGAATGTGCATCTCCCGCTTCTCCTACTCCACACGCTGCCCTGAGCAGCATCTTTGAGCAAGGTGCAGCAGGCAATCTCATCCTGCTTGCTGGCACAGCTCCATTTTACCTATAGAATATTCATCAAGTCAGCATCAAAAGAGCATTTTGAGTCAAAAATCATATTCGGAAACCAGCCGGTCCGGACACTCAGCTAATGACAACAGCCTCACTTGCAGTCCCGCTCCAAGGAATGCCAAATACTTAACCTACAGCTGCCACCAGGATTTCCTACATAACCCAATCCGTCATACATGCTCTGCATAGTGGAGCACGGTTCCTTGGAAAGCGTTAAGTGGCTGGTGGAAACTGCCAGTTTGAGTGGCAGCTGAGCTGTTGGTTGAAGATCTGAAGCCCGGACTTACAGTTCTTAAGTGACAAGCATCTGTCTTAACTCAGTGGATGGAACCTTTAATTATTCCGGTGCCTGGAAGCCCAAGCAGACAAGAAAATGGCCATGTAAATGTCCTGCTCAACCACAGCGCGTTCCCACCAAACACCAAGCAGGACACGAGGAGTCCATGCTGTGGATGACGTTGTGAAGCACAGCATGCCAAGCATGAAACAGTCTGAGAATTTCACCGCAGATTTGAATTGTTAACCTCTACACAACATCAAAAGTGAATCTTGGGCGAGTGCCTTGCCTCAGGAGGTAGGACAGTCTCTACCAGAAGCAGAGGAGCAGCTCAAGTGGTAATTCTGGTAGGAGAAAAAGCAACCAGCTCTTCTCTGGTGGTAATGCCCTCCCCACTGGTCCCCTTTTATAACCAGAGAGGTAAGGAACTTAATAAAAGCATAAGAGAGTTGGGTTAAAGATGTTAGATATTAGGAGGAAATTCTTTCCTGTGAGGGTGGTGAGGCACTGGAACAGGTTGCCCAGAGAAGCTGTGGCTGCCCCATCCCTGGAGGGGTTCAAGGCCAGGTTGGATGGGGCTTTGAGCAACCTGCTCTAGTGGAGGTGTCCCTGCCCACGGCAGGGGGGTTGGAACTCAATGATCTTTAAGGTCCCTTACAACTGTAACCATTCTATGATTCTGTGCGAAAATAAAGTTAGAGAATGCAAACCTGTAAAAACACTTGGATCCTATGACCTGTTACAGCCCAGTGCTGGAAGCAGAGCTTTGCTTTTCCCATTTCCATCTGGTATTACTTCTGGAGCAAGGACAGCAGTTTGAGAGAAAGCAATTTCTGCAATAACTTCCTTTTTCAATTACATTAGCCTTTGCATTTCTTCAACATAAAAAGAATGAGTGCCTTGATGATACAGGAGAATCTCTTTTGCAAACCTGAGGTTTCTTCATTGTACTTTGAACACTGACACCAGGGAGATCTGCATAAAGAGTGCAGGAAAAATACAGTCCCTCAAGGGAATTTAGATTGCAAATTACTGATGTGCTAATAAGATTCTTTATGTATGAACAGGAATACAGAAAGCAAGCATGCAGGCAATTTCAATAGGATACATACCAACAGACAAATTTAAATAACGCTGTGGGAACAATCCTCTGTAAAAGGCATACTTTGGGGCTAAATACTTAGCTAAACAAACGAATTGACTAATACAAAAATCAGAACTATGCCCCTGTTTTTTTTTAAATTTAACTAACACTTCATTTTTAAAAATTGTTTAAAGAGTCTAATTACTCCAAAAGTACCTATGCAATCAAATATGCTACGGCTCCAAAAATTCATCCTAGAATATTATGTTAGAAAGTTCTACAGACATATGAGCTAAAATTTGAAAGCAAAAAAGATGAAAATAAGTGAGGAAATGCCGCTTTTAATTCCACTGAAACATGCTATATGTGGAGAGTTAACTCAAGGTACTGAAAATCTGAAAAAAAAAATCCAAAAGCCTGAATCTGTCCTTTTTTTTTTTTTTTTTTTTAACACTGGTTTCTCAGCTCTGTGTTTCCATTTTGTTTATTAAACCTGCTTATAATTAGTTTTGGCTTTATATTAAGAATATCTGCTCCCATAATAGCACATGGGCTCAGGATACTGACCACACACACTCATTTTTAGTTTTTGTGGCATAGGGCAGGCACTTATTTCCAATCTTAAGCAGCACAAACCCTGCAAATTCTTGGTCTCCTGGGGAATATATTGCTGGGACAAAAATAATGATGAGAACAAGGAGTTTCAGACAAAAAGTATATTCGGAGAAAAAAGGAAAATCACAGCCTGAAGTTAACACCAGGTAGAATCTGATGCACAAGTTCAAGGGGGGCAGGCCCCCCCAAAATCCAAAAACCTGAGATGTTTCATCTTGCTGTATCCAAAGTGTTCTGTCTTTTTACTTCCAATTAACATCAAGAATTTTTCTGCATTAAACATCAAAAAGGGGCAAAACATAAAACCCTAACAATGGTGGTTTGGGTGTGGTTTTTTCTTTTTTTTTTTTTTTTTAATCAACACAAGTGATTTATATTGTCTGTTTACATCACAGAGAAAACCAAAAATAAAGTTATTTACAGTGCTCTACTTGTAAGAATTTATTTTTTTTTTTCCATTTCTTGCTGGAATCACAAGAACATTAAACCAGAAGTGATGGGGAAGTTGATGACACATTTCAAAACTACAGAGAAGTTTTAATTTCTGAACTGATGTATCAGTCACTGGCTGTTACATAAAATCCAACTTGCCAATTCTGAGAGCAGCAAGAAGTCCCACTTTTAAAAAACGTTTTCTTCTTTTTCAATTTTTTCCTCCTTGGAATAATGTAACAATGAGTGAGAATCCATTTAACTGGAAGTTTTTTAAAAAAAAGGATTAATTTTATATGTTACATAAATCAGAACAAGAAATGAGAGTTCTTCTCTACAAGAATCTCTTCTAATTTCCAAGAGCTTGAAAAGATGAAGTTTTCTAATTCGTATCGTTGTGTGAACTCACCTGACTTTGACAAAAGATATTTTTTCCCCCAGGAAATTTTAGAGGAGAAATAATTTCTAATAATACAGGAAAGTTAGCATATCACAGCACACTACACCATGGGCATACACTCTTACCCTGCATCGAGAAAAAGATCACTTAAAAAAAACCCAAACCTTTCAAATGCTTAGAATTTTAAAACATTTGCACTGTAAGTACCATTGTAAGTGTAGTACATAGAGTTAAACGCACATTGACCTTTTTGTGATTTGTTTTTGAATCTTAATCTATTAGATATCATTGCGATTACCACCAAGTGTTATGGAGAATGTTGCTAAAAAACCACAACAATTTGAAGGGTCAGCCACAGTAATTGTAAAGAGTTTGCACTATATGTAAGAATCTACCCCTAAGTATTTTGTTAAATTATTCTAATAGGACAACTGAAAATCCATTGTAACCAAAGGAGCTGATCTCAAAATTCAAGTTTGACCACCAAAATCAAAATCCATTGGCAACCACTCTCCTTTCCAGTCCTCCCTTTTTACATACAGAATTAATTTGGGTGCTTTACATAAAGACGCTCTACCACATCCACTTTTTACGAATACGTGCACTTTGCTGTTCTTCTCTATATACTTCGGGCTGACATGTGAGCATCTTCCTCCAATTTATCACCCAAAAAAAGTTTGGGTTTTTTCCCGGCTTTTTAAATCAAAACACAATATTAAAGAAACCTGCCAATTATTTCTATTTTCCACACGTCTTCAACAACTTGTAGCCTCATACTATTGCTATTAGTCAGCATAATACCAACTTGAAAATCTGTACGTAAAAGTGATTTCCTTTAGATACCAGAGCTGAAAGATAACTAAAGGCTATCCAACACCTTTTCCCAGAAATACATATTTTTGGTTCATCAACCAAATGCCACAAATCCTGCTCATGCTTTTTCTCTCTAATAAAGAGCAATTACCTTGGTAGAAGAAAAGTATCTTTGGTAGGAAACAGACTTAAAAGCCTTGGAAATACCAGTCTTCTAAATTCACAGCCCTAAGTCAATACTGGACTGAAGATTTTTTCTTTCAACTCTCTCCCAAAGCCAGGTCCCTTTTTTCTCTTTTCTAGTCTCTGGAGTATCCTCCCATTTCAGCATCCTGTTCTTTTTATACCTCCCTTCTATTTTTTAAGGAAAAAAAAAAAAAAAAAAAAACAGCAGCTATGCAGCAGTGGAATTTCAACAGTTACTAAGCACATGAAAGAAAAGAAATAGCAAGCAACAAGCCAAAAGTGGAAGAGTTTTAGTGTTTTGCTCCCCAGCTACTCAGGAGCAAATGCTGTCGCTGTTGGTTGGAAGAGCAAGAATTTGCCGTGGCAGTCGGTGGCGACAGGGAGCCCGAAGCTGCCTATTCCCTTCGAGATGTTCAACAGCCACAGGGAGCTCGCCGACATGAAATCTTGGCAGAAGCTACAGAGGCAGCTCGGGAGTCCCACACGAGCTACACAATTGCTTATTTGCCTCCCTTGTCTGAGCTCAATATCCCTCTCCCAGTGCAGCATTGCTCTTCTCCGTGGGAATGCGGGGAACTTTCACTGTTCAAAGGCAGTGATCGACACCAAGGTCAGCTTCTTGTCTAACACCCCCTTATTCTTAAAATGAAACTTGGTGTTCATTTTCTCTGACTTTTCATGGAATGGACAGGGACTTTATATATACATTATTTAATACGAATTTTAGAATGAAAGAGTAACTCCCCAAGGCTCTTCCAAAAAGTACAGGAGCTTAAGGAAAACAGAAGACTAAAGCAGGAGGTGCTAGCGGCGCCTTTCACAAAAAGCAGCAGGCTTTATGTCTGCATGGTTGTTCAGAGAAACAAAATTTCTGATATATTTTCCATTCTACCACATAGGTTTTGAACTAAATCTTGTTGAAACCAGTGACATGGTGCTTGTGGATCTCTTAATTACGTAGCAAATTGCACACAAAAGCTTTCTTGGACAAAACACCCATCATACCTACTAACAATATTCTGCCTTCTGTGCTACAATCTATTGTAAACAATTAGTAGCTGTAATTAGCAGCTAAATGTCTAGACATGAGTTAAAATTAATGTTTGCTTAACATGGCACTGTAACTGCAGATGATGTATCACTGCACACGTATTATAGTAACTATTGTTACGAAAATTCTGTACCGATCAATTTAAAATAACCTTGTAAAGTTTAATTGCTATCTAACATGAGTAATGAATTGAACAAATGTCAGATCCTAGTAAATGTGTCTTTTATCATAAATCAGTATTTCACATACAATAATTATCTCATTAATGCTAACTGAAATGCTTGTTGAGTGTATTTAGCATGTACTATAAGTGGTTGAAATGACCAGGTATACAGAACAATTTCCTGACAGACGTACTTAAAAAAAAAAAAAAAAAAAACCACTCTGAAAGGCAAATTATACTTGTTAAATAAAGGTACGATTTCACCCTCAGCAAATTTGCAGATGACACCAAGCTGGGTGGCAGTGTTGATCTGCTGGAGGGTAGAGAGGCTTTGCAGAGGGATCTGGGCAGGCTGGATCGATGGGCTGAGACCAATGGGATGAGGTTCAACAAGGCCAAGTGCCGGGTCCTGCACTTGGGTCACAACAACCCCAGGCAGCGCTACAGGCTTGGGGCAGAGTGGCTGGAGAGCTGCCTGGCAGAAAAGGACCTGGGGGTGTTGGTCGACTGTCGGCTGAACATGAGCCAGCAGTGTGCCCAGGTGGCCAAAAAGGCCAACAGCATCCTGGCCTGTATCAGGAATAGCGTGGTGAGTAGGACCCGAGAGGTGATCGTCCCCCTGTACTCGGCACTGGTGAGACCCCACCTCGAGTACTGCGTCCAGTTTTGGGCCCCCTACCACAAGAAGGACATTGAGGTGCTGGAGCAGGTCCAGAGAAGGGCAACGAAGCTGGTGAGGGGTCTGGAGAATAAGTCTTACGAGGAGAGGCTGAGGGAGCTGGGGTTGTTCAGTCTGGGGAAGAGGAGACTGAGGGGAGACCTTATCGCTCTCTACAAGTACCTGAAAGGAGGCTGTAGAGAGACGGGGGTCGGTCTCTTCTCCCAAGTTACAGATGATAGGACAAGGGGCAATGGCTTCAAGTTACGCCAGGGGAAGTTCAGGTTAGATATTAGGAAATATTTCTTTACTGAAAGGGTTGTCAGACATTGGAATGGGCTGCCCAGGGAGGTGGTTGAGGCACCATCCCTGGAGGTATTCAAGAGAGGAGTTGACATGGTGCTCAGGGATATGGATTAGTGTTGGGTGGTGTTTTGTGTGTGTTTTTTTGTCTGGTTTTTTTTTGTTGGGTTTGGTGGTTAGTGGTTTTTGTTTTGGTTTGGTTTGTTTTTTGTTTGTTTAATCGGTTGGACTAGATGATCTTAAAAGGTCCCTTCCAACCTAGGTGATTCTGTGATTCTGAGAAGATAATTTTTAATAGAAGTAAAGGCATAGTGTCCTAAGTTCTAACAGTTTCTAAGTTTAATAAAAAAAATACAGTAGTAACCTCCAGTACCTTCCTAAAGTAAGAAGGCTCTATGCTTCATTTGGTTTTAGTTCTGTCTTATGAGATAAAGAATGGAGAACAGGTAGTCGCCAATTTATCTAACTTAACACATCCCAGACTTGCCAAGTATGCTGTGATAAATAGCTTTAACTACCTTCTCTCATCTTTTTATTATAGGACATGACAAAGGGATTTGTAGATTAAGTCTTCAACTTTATTTGTGATACTTTACTGCAGAAAGATGGAAAGGGAATTTAAGAGGTTTAGTGTGAAAAATACAATTAAAAAAGTAAACAAAGAGCAAACCTATATTTTACATTGAAAATATTTAAGGGTTTAGAGAAGCCTTTAAATAAAGCTCAGTGTTATTATGATCACTGAGCAATGCCATAAATAACTATGAACTTCTTGCTTTCTTTCTGAAATATGTTTTATAGATTCTGTCTGAGATACACAGGTGTAGTAAGTGCACTACTCTCTCTGTCTGGTGTGCTAAGGAAAGAAGTCCTTTGCCGTCATATGTAAGAAGAAATTAAGATAAATATACAACTATACCAATAAACCAATTGAATATCCTCTGTGCAACACTGCTCTAACACTCCTAATGCTCAAACAAACACAAGGACTCCCCCAGTCAGATTAAAGGGACACCATCAAAGCTTCGGCCTCCCCTTCCCTTTCCATTCCTAAGCTCAAATCCATCACATGCTTTTCTTATGTAGGTTTCAAAATGAGAACTCATCTTCATATTTCTTCCTTTTGGCAAATCACTATGTCATAAGTCTTGCATCCTTTTGAATCAGTTTGCCTGCAGGCCACCACAAATACTACAACAGCTTAAGAATTTGATGCTGCTGCGATCAGTGAAAGAAATGCATGCATCTGTATTTGCTACCTTGTAGACCTGCTGAAAAGCTTAGGAAAGCTTAAGAGAGCACCTCCTGGTTCATTAGCAATTTAAATGCACCAGTAATAACCATTATCATTAAATCATTATCATTAATCATTACCACTAAATGGTCCTTATCTTCATCCTCTATACCATGTTAACCCATCACCCATCATGAAATAAAAAAGTTTTTTCAACTCTTTCCATATATCTTGCAGAATACCTAATGTAGGTCACCTCAAGTTGTGAGACACCTTTTGCCTGATAGAGAGTAAGGAGTTGTTCTAGACAGGAGGCAGATTAATTTACTTCTTACCTTTCTGAACCGCAAAAGTTTTCCAACCACTAAAGCAGTGGTTCTTTGCTGACAGTTTTAAAAACTGAATTCCTAATATGATCGATAGTTTAATTATCATACCATTCTGTCATCAACATGATGCCTTGCAGTTCTTCCAAAGCCATCATCTAACAAACTGCTGATGTAGAATCAACACAGATTTGAAATCCAGAGAAAGAAACTCAACACGCTTATGTAAACCTATAAAAAACATATAGATGCGATAGGTACCTGCCAAATATGAAGTCACCATAGGCTCTACTTCTGCCCACTATTTCTGACACTCAGTAGGCTTTATTCTTAGCCTATATATGTTTAGAACATTTTGAATACCGTTTTATAGGCCATTTTATAAGGTAAGTATCACTGTAATGTTTTAATTTGAAGTGTGAAATAAAAACACTTACCTGAAAAACACTGGCCAACTGTTTTAGTAGTTTCTCTTTATTAAATTTTTCAAGGGAAAAAACCCCCAAAACACCTGCCTTAAAGAGTAGTGCTGCTTACAGTGACAGTATTGGAGCAAGGTACGTTTGTACAAGGACTGGAAGTAGTCCCCATTTGTCTAGCCAAGAGCACATTTTCACTCCTGCTTTTCCCTGTCTTGCTTCATAGACTTCAGTGCTCTCTTGATAGTTATGCTGCTGACTCAGGCTATGGGTATGGGCAATCAAATATTATCTTCTTTAAAATCCCCAAATATTGAATTTGTTCAAATAATTAAGTGATTGTGACTTACTTGCAAAAGAACTGGTCACCAAGAGACACAGCCGTTCCCAAGGCTATTAGTCTGATGATTCAAGCTCAGAAACTGCTCTAACCTGAGTGGTAGCTCAGCTTCTCTAACTCTCCCGTGCAGCAACATCACAGGTTTCACATCACGCTTCCTTGTTGCTGTTCTATTAGGACTATGCTAACACACCGTTCAAAGCATCTTTTGCTTCTCTCCCCACAACATTCACTATGTACTTCACTTGTGGTACCATTCTAAACCTTCTTCAGAATAACCTACCACCACAAGAGATTTTTTATTTATGTTTCTGTGCGTGTGAGTATATATATGTTGATATTTATCTGAATTATTACCTTTAAAAGAAGTTAAAATGCTTTATCTTTTAGCTACTTCTCCCATGTGATATCTGTGACATCTATTGACAGAACTCCACAGAGGTTATATAGCTATGTTTTTTTTAAGATGAGATTATTTTCATATATGTAGACCTTCTGCAATAGATGTTTATCAAGTGCTGATGGGCTGATAAACTGATTATACCACTACTCACCATAAAAGCTAATGACATTCGTTATTATCTTTTACTGTTTAAAAAACAAGGGGGGGGAAAAAAGAACCAAAAAAAAAAAAAAAAAAAGAACCTTTTTCCCCTCACAGACAATCCTGGAAATAATAAAATACCATATATTTTTATCTTAAAAGTTTCCCTTCTAGATAGATCTATATTCTTTATGTGCCACTTTGCATTTTAAAAACAAGCAACGGTTATTTTATTGCACCTATTTACATTTCTTACTTTCTATTCATGCTACAACATGCTTTACAGATTGAAGCTGAAAATCCTCATTAAAGATGGAGCTAAAACATTTTTTATTCTCTCACTCACAATTCCTGCAACTTTTCAGAGTGGCCCTACCATATTAGAATTTATATATTTAAAAGTCTCTGGGAAGATTGAGAAAATGGTTGTTACGTTATGCCAAAGCTAATATTGCAATACACTGGTCACATTTTTATGGCCACGCTTAACCAACCTTTCTACAGACCCTTCATGGCTGAGTGATTAAAGAATAACATTTGTAACTATGGCTTTTTTTTAATGACATGGCTGAAACAGAGCCCATTACAAGCTATACTGTCTCTTAAAATATGGGGTGAAAATTCGGTTAAAACAGCAAAAAGTTTCCAGTTGACTCACATTAGAAAAACAAACAAGGAAACTTAGGGACCACTGTATTCCACTGAACTATGGAAAAACAGTACGCTGTATTTTTGCTGTGTTACAGAATGCAAAAAGAAAGTAGAAACATGAGAGATTCAAGGTAATGCAAAACTGAAGTGAGGAACCACACTTCTCCTAAGTGAATTAGCCTTTAAATACTAAATAAATAAATAGAACAGAAAAAGAAAAAAAAAAAAGCCAAACCTAAGGAATACAGTTCAGATGGACGGACAGCACCGATTCCCATGTTGGAGGTAACACAACATTAAATTAAACTACGCTGAGTATGAGGCAAAGCCTGTGTGCCCCCAGCCTTATACCTGAGGATGTAACCAAGTGATGCAGTTATCCTTTATCTTAAGACAACCTCCACTTGAGAGAATCACAGAATCATCATGGTTGGAAAGGATCTCTGAGATCGTCGAGTCCAACCACACACACACAAAAAACCCCTACAATCTCGGCACTAGAGCATGCCCTGAAGTGCACATCTACACGTTTCTTAAATACCTCCAGGGATGGCGACTCCACCACCTCCCTGGGCAGGCTGTTCCAGTGCCTGACCACTCTCTCAGTAAAGTAATTCTTCCTAATATCTAATCTAAACCTCCCCTGCCGCAACTTCAGACCATTTCCTCTGGTCCTGTCATTATTCCCTTGGGATAAGAGGCCAACACCCACCTCCCTACAACCTCCTTTCAGGGAGTTGTAGAGGGCAATGAGGTCTCCCCTCAGCCTCCTCCAAACTAAACATGCCCAGTTCCCTCAGCCTCTCCTCATATGACTTGTTCTCTAGGCCCCTCACCAGCTTGGTGGCTCTCCTCTGGACACGCTCCAGCAGCTCAATGTCCTTCCTGTAGTGAGGGGCCCAGAACTGAACACAGTTCAGTGAGAGGGGTCCAGGCAGCACTGGCACCAATTCCTCCAGAGCCGGAGTCAGGTTTTACTACGTTTCCACCACTCAAAGCATCACCCTGGGGCGAATGGTTGCCCTGGCACGCAGTGGCACCCTGGCAATCAGGCTAAATCCATGCAAAGGCAGAAAGTTGAGGCTGCCAAAAAGGACATGAAAGAACTGGAATTGTATCACTTTGCAAGAGTTTGCATGGCATAGCAAAGATCACAAAATCACCTCCTCGGAAGACAAACTCTTCACAGAAGTAACAGGTGATATTACAGCACAAAATGAATAGACCATTAGCCTTCAGCAAATGGGGAATTTATTGTTTTTAAATTGTACATTAGTGCTCAAGCAACAATGATATTTATACTGCACATCAAACTGCAAGAATAAGAAAAGTAGTGAGCTACAACTGAGGACTTCGATTAGTGATCTTGTATGCCCTGAGGGAGTACGAGATCTAAATAGATGCACACATACAGTAAATAAGATACAACGATACTGGGGGAATAATGCCAACTGAGTCAGCAATGTGAAAAAGATATTCTTCACAAGTGTCCAATGGATATTACACTCCAATCTCAATAACCAGTTTGGAGACAACAATCCTGAAATAAGAGTGAGCACAGAGCTAAGAACACCAGGAAAAGCACTGGCCAGTCCTCCAGAAAGCAGCATACACAGCTCCATACCTAGCACTCAAAATGAGCTGGCATACACCAGGACGCTATACTGTCATTTTACATCTGTATTTAGAAGATTTCCTCACAGGAGTAAGCTGAAACACCAACATATCAGTATTAAAAAAAAAAAAACAACAAAAAAAACCAAAAAAAACCCAACAACCAAACAAACCTGTTTTCTTCCTTCAGCTTTTAAGTTGTGGATATTAACAAAGATGAAATGCTTATCTATTCAAATAGAAAGGTAAATCTGACCTTAGCACATTAGTGTAAAACCAAAATGTGTTGTTTTGATATTTGAAAGATGCCAGAATTAGCCGCACTTCACAATCATCTTCCCTAAAATAGCCATGCAAAAGCCCCTCTGGAGAGACAAATAATTCAGAAAAAAACCTCCAGTTACCAGTAGAAGATTTACAAACCAAACTCCAAAAACATCAAATTGAGCACTTGAGCTCTGTAGATTAAGGATGCGTGAGGCCAAGACTGGAACCAAACTTCACATATATGTAAAATTTCCAGCACCAGCTAAAAGCAGCCAGCGATTGGCAAAGCTCTTGTGAAGGATGAAATCTTCTATCCAGGTGGCAACGGAGGGTGCCACACAGAGTAATGAGAAATCATTAACTTTGCACAAGCCACACTCCTCCTGAGTTTTCTACACACCACTCCATTTGTCTGGCAAAATATGAGACAGAACTATTATTTTGAGATGTACAACTGCTGTTTTCCAGTTTATTAGTGAGACACTCCAAGCACCCGGAGCTTAGGCAGGGAGCAAAGCAGACATGCAAAGAGACTGGTTTCAACTAATATCCAAATAGTCATTAATAACAAGCAGCGGCCACACAGTAGGTGCTGCGGTGGCATCAGTGACAGGCTGTGCTGTGGGTGGCCGGAGGAGGCCCTAACCGCCACCAGAAGAAACATCTACCGCCGCTTCTGAACTTTCTATTTTGTTAAACATCTCTCAGTAATACACCAGCAAAAAGGTCGTGTGCAGCCTTCAAGGATTTCCAGGTTTTATTTTATTCACTCCTTATTTCAACAACAAAGATCTTGCACGTCTTTAGAGGAACGTGAATGATACAGAAGGCCCAACCCTGAACCCCGTGAAAGCCATTACAGTTCGCCGAGAGTAACTGGGCTGATGCCAGCTCAGTTTATTATATCGCTTTTGTTTGTTTCCCTGAAAACACAACGCTACAGTGAACTGGGGGATGTTAATGTATTTCCACGCCATGCTGCATTTGTTTTTATTGCCAGAACTCTGTACTTAATATAGCTGATACCTTCTAGGAGGCGAAGACATCTTAATGAGCTCAGCACAACCACGCACAGGGACCTACACCGAAGATCACTGCTCCGCCAGCAGTTTATCGGGCGGGCATGGATCACTGTCCAAGTATTACTGCTGGCTGCGGACTAACTAATGCAGTTTTAACAAGCTAAAAACATCTTGCTAAAACGAATCCGTCATTATAAATAAGTGACAGTAACAAGGGCACACAGCGTAATACGTTTACCAAGGCCATCACATGGTGGGAGGAATTAGCTTTGGTGCTTGGCATGTTTCTATGCTGCTAATGGTTGGGGTTTTTTGATATATTTTTTATTCTGGTAATTTCAGTTGCTAAAAGAGATCTTACTGTCAACTTGATGCATATATTTGGTACAAGACAAAATCCCTTCAAACACCCCAGTATCATTAAGTTGTACCACTACTAAGCCTGTGCCTGAGAAGGAGTCCTGCCTACCCCCGTGTGCTGAAAAAGCATTATTCCAGGCAAACCCTCTGATCTCAGCCTTGAAAAGCGCAGACAGAGCCACACTAAAATAAAACCATGTTAGTACTACCCTCCTGACCTGCAGCACTACAGAAAGTTCATGTACATGTTCTATGATGGTTCATAGAGCTTTACTCCAGATAGTAAGATGCACTTCTGGAGTGATGGGATTCAGTCTCAGCCCAGCATTGCACCAGAGAAGCACAAAATCTGCTTTCAGGCTTAATCCGAATCTGTGCATTTACTGTATACAAGTATACAATATACAATTAAAAGTAGGATGGCTATTGCAACATAGACCCCGCCACACGCACACATTTATGAGAAAGTTCTTTTCCACTGCTCTGAGAATAGAAATAAAACCTTTAAATTCATATACAAATAAAAGTAGGTCTGATGCAGTGCTCCCCTGCTCAGCCAGAAAAACATAAGCAAAGCTGAGTCACAAAACAGAGCTCCCCAGCACAGATCCCATAGAGAAGCACCTTAAATCCAATGCCCGCCTCCTGCTAGGAGTAACTTTTCACATTGATTTTCCAAGCACTAGGAGGTTTTTTTTTTTTAGTAAGTTACCAACCCTTTCCAATGAGGGTCATATATGAAAGGAGTCCAAATCTGGATTAAAAAAATGAAAGTTTGAGGTAATTATGGGTGCTGCATCACTGCTGCTTCTACACAACTGACTCCTCAGTTGCAATTTTATACATCTCAGTGTTCTTCTCCACAACGGACAAGGAACTTTCCCTCTGACTCTGCATCACATTTTTCGGCTCTTTATGGTCACACAAAAATCAGATTGAAAATAAAATAAAAAATAAAATTATCTTAAAGAATCCCACAATATGTTTTACGCTTTCAAAATTGTAAGCTTCCTGGCAACTAAAATGTGGCCACTGATACAGCTGAGACATGGGAAAACAGAATAAACATACTATGATTTACAGTTTTATGATGTATCACAGAAAAGCAACCGAGATGTTTGGATGCCTGCAATTTTCTATTCCTTGGATCGTTCCCAACTAGAGCGAAGTATTCCAATTACTTCGAAACCTAATTGTCTTCTAAAAAAAAAAAAAAACTGCATACCGCAGACCGGACCACAAGATAAAGCTGTTTGACTGAAAAAAAAAAAAAAAAAAAAAAAAAGGAGCTGAAAAGCACTCAGCAACAGCGTGTGACTAAGTGTCTGGCAGAGCGGGCAGGGGCAGGTGAATCACGGGTGCGAGACTGCATGTGTCACTGCCTGGCAGCAGCCGTTCGTAATCCGGGCCGAGGTGTAAAGGTTCCACGGTTTGCATTGACCTGTGTAGGCTGCTGGAAGACTTGCAAACTGATTAGATCCCCTTGCTCCTCCATCTACAGCTTCCCCTGGCGAGGCCAAGGGCTCCTCAGCCATTTGTCCCACGCAGCTTTCTGAGGCTTTTCAAATGGACAGCTGCAGCAGATCATCGCATCGGTATTAGCTGCGCTTCCTACGTTACTGAGCTGCATTATAGATGCTGGCTGTATAACTACCGCGTGCTCTCATCTTTCCGGGTACTATTCCTGACAGCAGCAAGCCAAAAAGCAAAGAGACCTGGTCTTAAAGGCCAAGGAATATTATATGCATCATTTCAACCTATCATCAGCTCCAAAAAAAAAGCCAAGCGTCAAACCTCTTTTTCTTTAAGCCTAGCTTAGTCAAAGTTAACCTTCTTCTAGCCTAGTAAGAAACGTTTATCTATTTCATATTTTTCCAGTACATCTAGAGAAATACAAAAGAATGTTAAAATAATCTTTAACTCCATATACATAATGGAACTAAGTATCACCATACTTCATAGAAACAGTAAATTAGACCAGTCCCTTCTTCCAGCATCCTTTTCTGTGGTAAAGAATAGTGCTATGAAATGGCTTCTTTTAATATTCTTGCTTATCTGTACCATTATTGTGAACAGTGCTCATGAACAATGAAAGGGACACTTGGAGGGCAGCCCTAAGTCCAAGCCCAGTACCAGGATTGTGCTCTCTCCTTCACAAGCAAAAAGGGACATTACGAATGGTCCCTGTACTGATCTTCTACACAGGTAGACATTTAACCTTGCTTATACGTTAATTCACTCTCCCTCTGGGTGCTCTACTATTTTTCCTACTTTGGTGACTTTTCCCTGATAAATCAAGCTGAAAACTGCAGGAGAAATTCTTGTTCATCTGAAAAAATAGAGTATGAGTGAGAGTTTTCCAATTTGGGGTTCAATATTCATAAGTGTAGAAAGCGTATTGCATAATATTTTCTGTCCACAACACCAGATAAATAGAAACATAATGTCTAATATAAATAACTTGTGGGATATTTATTGACACTTCAGGTGACCAAACTTTGCTGCAAACTCAATAATCATTATATTTCGTATCATTTGGTAACTGAGCAAAGGTTAAGGCCCACACCTGACCCCTTTCTATAAAGCTGTCAGCAGCGTTTCTTCATAGGTGAGAATCCTGGGGCTGAACACGGAGCAAGCTGAATTGTTACGGCACAACTGCAACCAAACAGTAGCAAAGCTATTTGGGTTTAGGTCAGTGTAGAAAGCTTGCAGAAGGGGAAAAAGCACGTATCTAAATCTTTACCAAAATAAAAACCGATGATAACTTAAACCCCAAATACATCATTTCATCCTGCAGTATATCTTCCTAAATTTGAGCTCCAACCTCTAACAAGCACTCGCTGTGAATGCAGAGTCTTTCTCTGCCACACAATCTACAGACAGTTTTGGACAGGTAATTCACAACAGCCTGTTCCTGTGGCCCGAACACAGCAAACACGGCTAAAAGGCCAGAGACGGTAACTTCAAGGACCCAACCTTAATGCACTTGGGGACGGAAGGAACCGTTCACCACCTAAACTGTTTCAAAGTCAATCCTGTTTCTTAGGCTGGAGACAGTGGCTTGCCCATATAGAGCAAATTTAAAGATCAGGGTTCTTGCCATGGTAGATCAGGCTCTTCTTCCAAGCATTTTGCTTGCTGTGTAATTCGATCATTAACAATCTTTGTACCAATTCCAGACAAAAACATCCTTAATGCCTTTTAAAGGCGGCATTTTTTCTCCTGAAATTAAAACCTTTTCAGGTTATTTCTTTTAATGACAAAAAATTTCCTGCTGCCAGTACTAGTAATATATTAATTATTTAACTGAAATAAATGCATCTGTTAATGTGTTTAATTAAGCATACAAAGCTCTTTATTTGATGTTATTTGTATTTAAGATTTCCTGTTTTCCCTGAAGTATTTATTATCCAAGGCATGATTCTTCTTAGATATACTCTGGGACTGAAGTACTATTTTATATCAGCATTTCTCAGCTGCTTTTATCATGAACAGATATATTACAAACCATGTTAATGAGCTGTTTAGTATTCATATATTAGACTTTTCCTCATTTTATATGGAAATAATACTATAAAAATTCTAAGAATACTAGTTTTATGTGCATGATAATGATGAGATTCAAAGCAAATAAGGAGGAGGAAATCTGTGGTGGCAGTGAATATGAAATGGATTAGTACATCGTCAATGTGCTTTACATTGGTATAAAATTATTAAGCATGTAATTAAGTAGGATCAATTGCACTGTTTGTTTTTGGGGTAATGTTTTAGCTATTTTAGATGTTTCATCTTTAAGAATTTAATTTCACACTTTAATGATCTTCTTGTAATTTCCTCCTCCTGCTATGAAGTCACAGAGTCAGGATATGCATGAAATCCACTACGTATCAAGAAGAGACTAAGGTGGAAGGCCAGGCCAAAGTCATGGCAAAGGAAGATAAGAACAAGGCAAATTAAATAATTTTGTAAATACAAAAATAGTTCTGTTCAACTGACCTTATTCATCAGACATATTCAAATCCCCAGGATTGTTAGCAGGAAAGAAATTATAGTTACTTGCAGCAACTGCAGCTTTGACCTGGCTGACCTCAGAGACATCTCCAGTGCAGCCAAAGTGAAATGAGATTTGGCGTTATAGGAGCCTAATGAGTAAAACCGTCAGCTTTCGGTACACTTACATCTGCATGCAGGTCACAGAAATAAATAAAAAACTAAAAACCCTGCTTTGGGAAAGGTGGAGAGAGAGAAGACTATTCTCTATCTTGGGTAGAGAACTTACTACTGCGTTACTGCATAAAAAAACAAGTGTGAGAACAGGTCTGCTATTAAACTGAATTGTCTCATTTTGAACAGGGAATTACAAATCAATGAAACAAAGCATTTGTTACTATGGGAAATGCAATGTCTGAGTAGGTTCCCTTATTAATTTGATACGCTGGATAAAGTGCATGCTTGCCCCTGTGGTCCCAGGTCACCGTGGGTTCTCCTGAACGTGACTTCCCAGGGGCTGAAAGCAGGGCTATGGTCACCAACATCACTCTGGATTGAAGGGGGTGAGGAGGTTGGAGACAAATTCATTGAAAGGCAAGGCCACAACAGGTGCTCTTTATTTTAACTGAAAATATAGTCAGAGAAGATAGATTTCAGTAAGAATAATGTATCTTTATTTTATTATTGTACTGAACAGGTTTTTATATATACATATAATTTCTCTCTTCCTAGTAGAGCAGATATCTATTATTCATACTATTCATTATTTTTACCTGGTTTTCATACTTGAACTTACCATTGCCTTTAGGTTAACAAGCAACTTGTAAACTAAATTACTTCTTGCAACAAGAAGCTAGAAAACCAGATGGCAGCACTTTAGAGATCTACCTTAGACAACTTTAGATTAAATAGTTTAAAAAAATACCTAAAATATCAAGTAGCCCAGTATAGAAGTAGAGCAGAAAAAGTCAGAATGAGTTAGAAATTGCCATTGTGTTATTCTCTATAGCCTGAGCATAAAGGCAGTGAGAGACGCTCCTTGTAGCCTTGCCATACTTATGAATGCTTAAGAAATGAAGCAAACACACCATAGAGGTAATTATATTAGAAGATGGGGAAAAAAAAAAATCCACCTAAAATTATTTTTTTCTGCTTAGATTTTAAATGTTTCAACACTTAAATAATGAAAAATAAGTTTGCCAAATCTTAACTTTGAAGTAACTCACATTATTGCAAATACACCACTAACAGCTATACCATCTAAGAAGCCGTGCCTTTAATGAGGTTATAAAAGTCAGATGGTAAAAAGTAATTTAGCATTCTCCGTGAGGAAATACATCCACAAACTTGGGTCCCATCCTATAAATGCCTGTTCTCATGAGTAGAACTAACTTGAAATTATTTCATATTGGGCGTATCCAAGTTTTGCACACAATTTAAGACTATTTCTGAGGGCACAGCTCCCAGTCCTACAAAGTAGATGCACACGGATCATGGTGCATCTTTGAATAACGTAAGATGAAGGCGTTAAGCAATGCAGACTTTAAAATGTTTCATTCGGCACAGTTAAGTTTTACCCAGAAGTACTGGGGTATGAGTAAGAGATGCTAAAACATGGACTTTCTGGATTAGATGTATACGCCCGTAATTTAACTTAAGGAACTAAATCCTGAAGGATACTTCTTGAAATGAAATGTTTTCCATCATTTCCTTTTCTGCTTTATTAAAAGGCTAAAATGTAGCACAGTTGAATCCAGACTGCTGGCTTCAGTGAGTTACACTCCTTTGTCATAGTTATGCATTATTCTTTGTGAGCAGAGATTTTTGTTTTGCATTATTTCTTTGTCCATAGCAAAGTGCCCTCTTTCCTGACTAAAAACACCGTGCATTTTATCACTAATAACACATCTGAACTCTTATTTTAAATCACAGCTCTATTTTCAAAAAAAAGCAATTTTACTTTTCTCCCAGAAAGCCATCTGCTTGCTAATGAGAGTTGTTTTCATCAGTAATTTTGAGAAGAAAAATGGTTATTAGACTTTAACACTTTTTAAGTGACAAATAAAGAATACCATCCAGCCCACTATTTAAATACACTAAATTTCTCCCAGTACAGCATCTACAGGCCAGACATATCATTATAATTATAAACATTTGTAATGAGCCTCAGTGCAACTGGTGCCCACAGTGAAGTAGCATCACCTCAGGTAAAAATCTTTCAACAAGAAATTTCATACATAAGATTGCTGTAATTTATAAATCCCTGCATTATCAAAAATTACCTTTTTATCCTAGCAAAGCCAGAAAGGCTTTTGACAATGCTATGTACTTACTTTTTTCTAAATATGTTGATAAATTTTATCAATGCCTAATCAATAGACAATGCCATGACAGAGTAATTTCTCTACCTCCCTTTTACCAAAGCTATTCCTGGCAGAGAGTGCAGTGACAGACAAACAATCAACGTTTTCACAATCATCCGGATATTTGGCTGAATTATCCTGCTTAAGGTGCATTCCCCATTTCCCAACACTCCCTGATGCTGAGTATTGAACAGCAGTAGCATGACAAGACAGCAAGAGGCGGAGGACCGTTAACGGGAAGATAAAAACTGAGACAGAAAATGAAGGAATAAGAATTAGGACATCAGTGAAAAGGATGAGACCTATGAGAGGGGAAAGGGAATCTGTTTAGGATGGTAGCAGAGGAAAAATAAAGGAACCCAGAGGACGAAAAAATAGTTTTCAGAGTAGTTTTAGTAGTTTTGTCAGCAGAACTAAGATAAAAAGCAAGAAAAGTGGGGAAATAATGAATAACGCCACAGTGAGGACTAGGGCTAAAGAAAAAAAAAAAAAAATGTGTGAAAATGTAGAGCTGGAACAAAAGGGACGAGTGAAGTACACAAGGCCCTGGAAGAGTTGCAAGGACATAAGTATGAAAGGAAAGAGCAGAAAACAAGTAATAAAACTGATAAGTGGTAAAAGAGAATGCAAATTAAGTGGACTGCAAATAAACGTGCATGGAAATAGGGGAAAAAACATCATGGAAAAAATTCAGATCAGTACACATCAAACTAAATAAAGTACTTATTAAATAAAGAGCTTTCAAAAAAAACCAACCCCAAAACAAAAACAAACCCATGCTGCAACATCACATCTCTCCCCTCCGTCACTTGCCTAATTAACGACCAGTTACTGCCCCACTGTTTCAGGCAGACAGGCATTTTTTACCCCAGTGCATCTTAGAGACCCACTGATGCAGTTTCTTTCAACCACAGTCCTATTGTTTTAACATCTCACTGGCGTCTCCAGTGAAACCAGTGAGGGCTGCCTCTGAACCTGAAAGTTTAAACTGTGATTAACACTGAAAGGTGTGTCTTATTGTTGCCAAATACTGTCAAGAAGGTCAATGCTGGGGGGGGGGGGGGGGGGAAAGAGTCATTAGGTTAGACTTCACAGCCAACAAGCCAACACAACCTTACGAAAGGGAAACTGTGCCAAGTCTTCCCATCTCTTCTCGCCACGTGCACTTTTTTTTGGGTGCAATTTATAGCTTAGCTATGAAAATAAAATTGCTTTGGGTTAAAAACTTGAAAACAAAGTCTTGATCAAAGTATGAATTACTTTTATAGGTTTTTCGAAAGATTGATCTTTTCATTTTCTTGTCTTATGAGTATATATCCCATTAGATCTGCTTCTGTGTAGGAAGCGCAATTTTAGCAAGCAATTAATCCATAAATGAGCTGTTTCAGAGTTTTAGGTACTGGGCATCATCCTTCAAAGGCTCTATCCTGGCCTTGTATTACACTTACATGTTTCCACAGACCTTAAAAGAGGCTCATTTTGTCAGCGATCATTTAATTGAATTCCCTGTGAACCACTTTTGGAAAATCATGCACAAGATAATCAGCCGTAGACAAAAAAAAAGAGAAGAAAAAAAGGTAGCATTTCTAATGACACCAAGAGATACAATGACCTTTAAGTCCTTCAGTACTGAACTTCTTGTTGCATACTTTATTCCAAAAAGAAAATATGCAGCTGGAGAGCTACAGAAATCATATCTATTGGAACCTGGACCTCTTGCCAGGGATGCTGACTTTCTGCAGTAATGACACCATGATTCCCCGTGTAGTTCTCATCCTTCCCATAGCCTGGAGATGCAGTGATTTTGACACCACATACACCCCCTCCAAATTCATAAATAAACATTTTGAAAAATTTGCCTTATGTGGAAAGGAAAAAAGAAAACTAATGCTGCATTTTATGTATTCAGATGGTCACAAACTCTAGCACTTTCCTGAGTACAATGGAAAAATCCTGTCTAAAGACCTTTTCATATTACGAGCTCAAATCATTTAAAAACAAAAGAATTCTTATTTCTTAAACCTTTTGTGCACTACACAGATCTGCTACACATTTGCAAGGTGTGAATAATTACCAGTAATCCAGAAACGAGCTAGTCTTACAAAAATCTATCGGCCTATAATAAAATATTTGTATTGGTAAATTATAAATTATTGCTTAAATATCTGCATATAAAACACACTAATTTTGGAATGATAATTAAAATCTAGTGCAAAGTCCTCCACTACTTTTTAAAGCAATTATGTTTGGCTGAAATAGGACTGGGTGTATGGACTATGTCAAGGACAATGTTAAAGAGCATTCAGACTGGAAACCAGAGTAGAAATGAATACACAGAATAGAAAACAAACTATTTTTTTTTTTAAAGAGCTATTGAATGCTTTTAGTGTTTAAAATTATTTAAAAAAAAAATAATTAGCAGAAGTAATTCTTTACCGTGCCAAATTCTGATGTTTACCTGACTGTAGCATGTCACTTTGAAAACAATCATTTAAGAAAAAATACTTTTTATTCACAAAATTGAAATTGCAGCCCCCTAAAAAATGAACGCTGCTGGAAGCCAAGCCCCTGCTGCTAACCCTTTACAGACAAGGCAGCAGTGCCCAACACGCCAGCAGGAACAAGACTTACTATACTTAGATACCAGTTGGACAGACTTACACTTTGCTATTGCAAGATCCTTACGTTCAGTACGGTGTAAATTTCAGTTCCCGCAGTGTCACCTGGCTGACAGGGCATATGATACATACAATAGGTGTTCAGCGTACCATGGCATTCCTCGAGCACTTTGTTATCTATCCTTTCAAACATTCCCACTTGTGGATCTCATCTTCAGTTCCCATAGAATCATAGAATTGTTTTGGTTGGAAAAGACCTTTAAGATCATCAAGTCCAACCATTAACCCAGCACTGCCAAGTTACCACTAAACCACGTCCCTCAGCACTACAGCTACACGCCTTTTAAATACCGCCAGGGGTGGTGACTCCACCGCTTCCCTGGGGAGCCTGTTCCAATGCTTGACAACCCTTTCAGTGAAGAAATGTTTTCGTAATAGCTAATCTAAACCTCCCCTGGCACAACTTCAGGCTTTTTCCTCTTGTCCTATCACCTGTTACTTGGGAGAAGAGACTGATACCCAGCTCTCCACAACCTCCTTTCAGGTAGTTGAAGAGAGCAATAAGTTATCGTGGACACACAAAGCCATCTGTTATTATTAAGAAAAAAAGATTAAAATATTTAAAAAAAAATAAAAGCAGGCACAAGCTTAGTCATTCCATACTTCAGATGGCAGAATGTGATACAGCTCCAGGCAAAAGCAACATAACCTCCTTCTGGTGGGACCCCCATCAGCTCGTGTTCAGCACTGTACCGGCATTCGGTATTACACCAGCATGTTTGCTTGGCTTTTGTTTGCTGCAAATTTAAATCTGTGTATGGGCTATACAGATGCAGCCCACGTAACACCAGGATCAGACAGGGGCAGTCCTGTGGTGGTCTGACCATGGCGGGCTGCCAGGCGCCCAGCCAGCCCTTCACTCGCTCCCCCACCTCCACAGCATGTGGGAGAAAATAAGGTGCCAAAGCTCATCGGTGGAGATAAAGACAAGGAGATCACTCACCAGTTACTGTCACAGGTGAAACACCCTCGAGTTTGGGAAGATTAATTTAACTCAGACCCAGACTGCAGCTCTTGTCAGGAGAACCCGCTCCAGCCTGGGCTCCTCTCCACAGGCCTCAGGTTCTTCAGGAAACATCCACCTCCATGGCCTCCCCCCACAGGCCCACAGCACCTCCACACCCTGCTCCTCCGGGTGATTACAGGGCCATTTCCTGCCTCGATCCTCAGCACCTGACAATGTTTTGCCCTTTCATAAATACATTTTACCCAGGGGTGCTGCCAGCCTTGCTGCTGACTGACCCGCTTGTGACGTGCCCTGAGGAACCAGCCAGAAACGGCCGAAACTGGCCATGACCGGCACCGGGCAGCCCCGGCCTCTCCTCACAGAGAACCCCTCACAGAGCCCTGGCTGCCACCACCCAGACACACACACACACGGTACAAGTTATTATAATAATAAATAATTCCACAGTGGGGCCACAGCTGTATGTTTAAACACACCAAGTATTCAAAGCCACTCACACAAAATGAACGACCTGGTTTTGTTCAGAGCAGGGTAACGCACGTATTCTAGAGATTTGACACTGTGCTTACGTCTCAGAAGTATATATCACCGTCCGTTGGGAAGTTCCAAAAAGGGATTGCCTCTAAATGTTCTCTAGGGCCTCAATACTTTTGTTTATATGCTGGCCGTGACAGAAAGTAAGTGCAAAAACGTAAAGGTTATTCCCCTTCCAAGATGAGCGCTCCCCTGCACCCAAGGATGGGGTGGCCCGGGGGGAACACGAGCAGAGTTAGTGGTGAGAAATGCAGGAACATCCCCAAAACACGAAGGCAACTGGGCCTCATCAACACCGGTCCCAAAGGCCCCAGCCTGGTACAACCTGAACTCCAGATCAACTGCCACACAGCGTTTGTCTCACCGGGATGCTTCTCTATAACCTTTCCAAAAGGCTTAGAGGGCACGAGCAGCATCAACATTCATCCTTTCCAGACTGTTTGCTCTAATATTCCATTAGCTACCAGAACATCAGCAATCCCATCACACCAGCAAAACGACCTTTCCTGGAGGGGCCGAGCACGGCAGCTCTCCCAAACGACGGAGTCAGGAGAAAGCAGAGGTCAGAAGCTAAAGCCCAGGTAGCAGTCAGGCAAGTGGCCACCACGGGGAAAGAGGGCAGACAACGGCAAACTATCTAAACGGGATCAAGCACAGCAGACCTGAGAGACTATATGCAAGAAAACAGGATTGCAAAAAACACCGGCCATAATAAATACAACTTTACACATCTTTTCGTTGCCACTGGTTACCAAGCACAGTAGCTTTGCCAGGGTAAACTGCAAGGATGCCCTCAGTGGAAAGTGTGGTTTCTTTCAGATCTGCAAGAACGGTATCGGGAAAGTTAATCCCACTTCAAAACATTCATCTTGTTCTGTCAGAAGATCTTCTTTTCACCAGCAAACATAAAAGCATAGCAATATTGTATTGCTGCATTAAGCATTTAACTTAATTTTATGTAACTAGTAGCAGTTTCCTAAAATTTGTTGACATTTGTCATTTTGTCGTGGTTCATTTCCTACAAAAGCTTTAGAAGTTAAGTTTTACACTACTGATATGAAAGATCCTGATTCAGAGAGAAAAAGTGAGTACACATTAATCATCTCAAAGCAGTTTAAATTAGTATGAGCAGTACTACGGTCAAGTATCTTGATGAGGAACAGGTGTAAGCAGCTATTTTATGTAGCAGATTCTTTGTTCCACAGTAACTATATACAGCAAAATTATAAAGAGTGTAAACACAAGTCCACCTTTTTCCCCTCATGTCCAGCATTTTCTTCATTTATCTTTAATAGCCTCGCGGCAGCTCATCTTCAGTGTATGCAAGATAGTTATTGATCTGGGATTTTCCAAAGCTACTTAAGAGTGGTTTGGGAACCTGTCTTCTATTGAATTTCAATGAATCCACTCATAAAAGAATTAGGAGCTTTAGGAAATTTTATCTTTATTATTTCATACCACAGGCACAACATGGCATCCAATTATCTTATCCTTTGCTGGCAAAAGAACTACAATTGAGGTACCCAATTAACAATTTTTAAGCTTGTGAAACTAGTCTCACATAATTAGCATCCACAGAATGAAAGAAGCTATTTTAGCAAACAAAAGTGAGACTCAAGCTTTCAAACAAGGTATTTCTGGTTGCTGCCTGTCTTTTGCTCCTCCAACTTTAGTTTAATCATGATTATAGAAGATGATATTCCCTCAAAATGCCAAAGAGAGATTATCATCAGAGAACATTTCAACACGTTATGGTAAGCCTCCATCTACTCAAACTTCTAGAGATGGGGACCATTCACATTTGATGATTTGCTAATGGAAACTGGGGTTCTTTCAATTTAGGACCAGTCAGCTGCAAATAAATTGTGTGTGGGGCATATATGCAAACAGTCATTCAGATAATGCTTAAGAAAGCTCAAATACAGCAACGGTTCCAGGACAACAAAGAAAGTGCAGGTTGCAGACAACGCGAGAGATGGAGTTGCAGTCTGGGGGTGCAGACTGAATTGTTTTCAGAATTTTGATGCTGCTAGAATAACTGAGTGTCAAGTACTTTCATGTCTTGGCAGCAGGAGATCTCATATTGTACTGCGGGTTTTTTCCCCCTCTCATAAGATATTCATGATATTCAAGCAATACTTAGGGTCATAGATGGTTCTAACGAGCAACTGTGCCGTAACAAAGCACCGCTGCCTGCAACTTGCCACAGAATGATGTGAAAAGAGCTCAGGGTGTACGTGTGCCAGACCTCAAGTCTCTCTTCACAGGGCAAGTACCAGGCATTGTTACAGCACCTTCCTCTGCTTCATGGCCAAGAGACAATAAAGCAGCCCTTGCTGGAACTGCTGCTGCACCGAGCATTACAAAACCCAAACACAATCCGTGTGTGCAGTTCCAGAAAGAAGCTACAGAAAATAAGCAATTTCTTTTCCTGCTCCTTTGTTTCACCTTGCCTTCGCCCAATGCATTCCGAAAGAGGAGTTTGTGAACTGAGATTAAAAAACAGTATGCGTCAGGCAAATTCTGAAGCTGCAAACACACCAAAAAAAAAAAAAATAATAATCCTTAAATACTAAATGGGTGGAGTCATTTGCCATTATACCTTTTAGATCTTAACCCTGTTAGTAGGAGGTTGAGGAGGAAACCAGAAAATAGCACATCAAATCAAATATCTAGATTTCATTAGCCGTCGATATTCCTTGGGCAACCACATGGCTTACTTCGAGATGAATATATTATTCAGAGGTATGACCTTATAATGGCCTTCCAGTACCTGAAGGGGGCCTACAGAAAAGCTGGGGAGGGACTCTTTATCAGGGATGGTAGTGATAGGACAAGGGGTAATGGTTTTAAACTGAAAGAGGGGAGATTTAGATTAGATATTAGGAAGAAATTCTTTGCTGTGAGGGTGGTGAGACACTGGAACAGGTTGCCCAGAGAAGCTGTGGATGCCCCATCCCTAGAGGTGTTCAAGACCAGGCTGGATGGGGCTTTGAGCAACCTGGTCTAGTGGGAGGTGTCCCTGCCCATGGCACGGTGGTTGGAACTCAGTGATCTTTAAGGTCCCTTCCAACCTGAACCATTCTATGATTCTATGACCGTGGAATGCAAGACACGCTGGTAACCCAAAATGACAATGCTGTAAATTGGATTTTGGACATACAATTAGTGAACTTCCCTACTTAAGTCCTTATAAAAATTGCTGAGATAAGAAAATCTGAAGCTTCAGCGTAACACCAGAACTCGTGGCAAGAACGGTAGAGTAAGCAAAAAAACCCAAATGAAATGGAAATTCCTGCCCCAAGACAAACAGTATTAAACAGGTGTTTCCAATTACTGAGTGCCTGAAGCAGGCAATAGTGAACAGACACTAGGGTGAGACAACAGGTTATCACTATTTTTGTTTTTTAAGCTCTATGTGTTTTATTTAATAGTATATTTGACTTTTTTTAATTGTACCACCAAAATAGATGAGTCTACAGAGAGCAATTTTTTATTTTTATTTTTTTTTCTTTTTACAGCAAGGAAGTCCTCTAAACATTTGCATCAACTTCCAGACCAACAGCTATCTGTAAAAGTCAAACACGTCTGGCCAGATTCTGGGGTGTCTGATGGAGTTCTATTGATTTCAAGTGAGCCTGCTGATTTAGCCTACTGAAGAACCTCACATCATCGGATTAGGTTAAGTAAATTGATTTTTGAATCCTGACTATTTGCAAAACCTTATGAACAACTTAGAGACTTACCACCCAACAAAGGGTAGAAATTACTTGGTCAAGAGTTTTATTAATACAATTTTTTTAAAATCAATTTTCTCTCAAAAACTTCACTAACAGAAAAGCAACGGAATTTGTTCACTAAATTATTCATTAGGAATTACTGAGCCGGGTTCTTTGGTACTATAAAAAGCAGCAGCTCCACTGAGAGCAGAAGGAATTACAGCTGTTAAGAAACAGAAGAGAACACAGGTACAGTTGCCGTAGGAATTCACTTCTGGTTTTCCAAAGCTATTTGTGAGACCATTTAGTGGCAGATGGGAAGTAGGAGGGGAGCAGAGCGGTGACAGAAGCTGTCTGTCAACTCAGAACGGTGCAGGCAGTGACAGGACACCTCGACAAAAGCCCACGAAAGCTGTGCCTGCATAAAGCCCTGTCCCAGCCTTTGCCAGTGCAGGGACTGAATTCAACGATAACTAAGAATGCCACCTTTTTCTCCTTTCTGTCCAATCCTAGATCTCTTTAGTAATGTTAAGAAAGGAACTGAATTGTATGATTCCGGGAGGATTCCTGAGGAAATCAGTTGATACAGCCATGCTGTATGTGTTTGTACAGCCTAATAACTTTCAGGTTCTCTTGCAAAACCTGGTTAAAATGCCACCAGGAGAGAGACCACAAAGATATTGAGTTCCTAGAAGTTTTCTGCAAATAGATGGTTGAGTGATGAGACAAGTAAGACTTTTCATATTATCACCATGGGAAAAGTGGCAGCATGAGAATTTCTCACTTTTAGATACCTTGAAATCCCCACGGGAGAGAAGTCAAGAACATCCACTTGCAGGAATAGCTTTGATCAATGCTTGCATGTTATTAGAACCCAGAAAACCCTATTACTAGGCACAAATCCACAGAAAATCAATCAAACTCCATTTGTTTATGGCTATAGGAACAACTAGCAGTACCTACCAGGCTACACCAAATAATTCATTGTAGGTAAGTCAGCAAAGAGCTGACAAATAGAAGCTGCGTTCATCTATAAACAAACAGGCACATGATTCAGTGCACTAAAACTGGAAGGTGCTGTGTCTCTCACAATAAATATTGCATAAGAATATTTTTAAGGCAGTTTATAACTCCTTACATATACCGTGATGCAAAGCATCAGCAGGAAAAGACAGGAACATAATGCTCACCTCTAATGAGAAACAACTTGATGAAGGTAGAGCACATGCACATATTTCAATATTGAGGCATCCAGCAAGCTGCTGGATCTGGAACTACGTGCTAATTACAGGAGGCAAATTAAAAACTGTGTGTGTGACCATTGTTGTGCTCTAATCACAATATTCATTAGTTGGCAGAAAAAAAAAAACTTTTAACTGCAGATACTATGCTTGAAAATACTATGTTAGAGAAGACAGTAACCAACCATCAGTGTGGTAATAAAATCTTAACTGTACCTGATGCTCCCAACTACCGTACTTTTTTTTTTTGAGAATCCCAAAGTGTTTTGAAGGCAGTTAATCAGAGCACCCTCACCACAGCCCCGCAGGCAGTTTTCTTATCTGTTCCAGAGAACAAACGGCAGAGCAGGAAGGTTGCAATCATCAGTGTAATGTTCGCCCAGACAGAAATGGTTTCCAAACACCTCGACTTTCTGTCCCTCACTGTAAAGATTACACTCCTAAATACTGTCTGACGTTTGATATTTTCTTTTCTTTTAGCAGTAAACCACATTTCTAGCCTTTATGATTGTCAGTGTTGCTTTGATACAAACTACATGGTTTTTCTCTTACATTAAGTGATTATCCTGGGGATAAAATCAGGAAATTCCCCCATTTTCCTCAGAACACAGGAAACAAGGGAACATTAAGATTTAATATCACCTCATCAGTAGTCTACAAGTCTGAAAAGAATAAAGTCTGTAAGGTTGCTACTCCGGTCTTCAGAAGCTCTTAGCCACATTAAAAAAAAAAAAAAAAGGTCTTTTATTATAATTAACCATGTTTTATTAAAGCTTTCCCTCATTTTCATTTCTTCGCTTCTTTCCCCCTCATAGTTTTTACATCTTCTTTCATTCCTCCCTTTGATGTTTGCACGCTTTTCATACTTTTATTGAAAACATTTTGCACTATTCATTCACAACCCACCTCCCCCAGTTTTAGAGAATTATATTTTTCCCTGAGTCTGACTTTGCCTCTGCCCTCTACAAGCTCATCTACAGCTCAGTGAGAGTGTAGGGAACATATGCTCTGGCGACAGTCGTCATTACAAAGTGGCACAAGAACAAAACACCTTCCATCTCTCCCATTTCTTTTGTCTCTCACCTACACAGTCAATGTAACCTGCTCCCCTTGATATGAAGATTTATTCAGGACTTATTAAAAAAAAAAATAAAATATTGAATCCGTCCTTTCAATTGTATAGTTAGTGCAACTATAAATGTTACTGTTAAAATGAAGATAAAATAAGAGTGACACCTTCTTTACTTACATGTGTCTAAAGCCTCATCTGAATCATCAGGACAGTCAGGCTCTCCATCACACAGCCAGTGCTGGGAGACACAAGTCGCACGATCACGACACAGAAACTCTCCTACGTCACAGAACTGAGGTTCTTCTGAAAATGAGAACGTGTTAGAATGCAAAGAGTGAAAATGACGAAAAACAAAGTGGCACAATGAGAATGAACCTTGAAAATAAAGTGATTCTGAAATCAGAAATTAAAGCAAACAATAGAAACAATGTGAAGTATTAATGTAATGAGATATCTAATGCCCTCGGTTAGGCTGTGGAGCCCTAACATCCAGCCACAGCGTTTCAGTGGGGGCATCCCATAACCAGACATCCCAACCGGACAAAAAGGGCATTAGCATAAACTACCTCTATGAAATAGAACTTCAAGAAATTTTATTTTTCTCTAACCATTTCAGCAAGAAGTAAATTTGTTCACTAGCTAGGAATCAACAAGCTCTAATTTCACATCATCAGCAGGGAGGTACCCCATTCTCCTCTCCTGCCCCAGAAGATATTTTCAAAATGTCGTTTCACGTAATCAAATTTTCAAGGATGTATTTTTCCAAGCAAAGGTCTTTTAAAATAAATATTTATTTTAATTTTTTTACTATTTCTTTAGATACATATTTTAATGGCCAAATCCTATCTCAGGTTTTATATAAAAATGTTTTTATATTTCATGTGACAAAGTTGCAAACAAAGGGTTTAGTTCTTTCAGGTCAACACTGAGGCAGCTTCAAAAACTATGGCCTTAAAAAGAGGGCAGTTTCGGAAGCCTGGCACACCCAAACTATCTGCTGGATTCAACCACCAAAGCCTGACGTCCTTGAGATCTAGAGTTAATTAACTCAAGACTATTGCATCATTAATTAATGTAAAACTATTCTAACATTAATTAAAGCTCACAAAGCCTCTGTGCACTATATTATATTAATTTTATCAATATATAAATTACAGTAGTGCCTTCTACATTGCAGATCGCTGGGAAAAGGTTTCTTGATTATTCTTACGCTGCTACAAGTGAGAAATAACTTCCCCAGAGTCAATACTGTTACAAAGATATAAACCCAGGTATAAATACGGAGAGAATTAAGCCCAATTCCACATGTAGATCTATCCATCGGGTTAGTTCATACCAAAAGCCAATGGATAATGTTTGGTTTTTTTTTTCTTATCACTATTAGCAGGCTACGAGAGGGTGCCACCTACACCGCCGGCTTCAGTGCCTGCTGAACCAAGCTGAAAGACCTTCCTTGTGATTAAGTGCTTTGACTTTTCAGGAAGTGTTACGATATTCATTTCTTAGTCTGACATGTCAACTAGCAATTAGCATGATAACAAAAACCACTGTTCCCCAGAACAACTTAACTGGCCTTCGGAACAAAATACCTATTTTGCAGACACTATATACATATTGTCTTGTCCAATGACTGTAAAATGTGTTTCTAAACATGCTTATAAAGCAGATGAGCTTCAAAAAAAAAAACCAACAAAAAAACCACTCCTGTGGCACACTTTTGGGGACATTTAGGTATTATTACTCTAGGAAACAACAACGGGAACACTCTGTTATAAGTAACCTATCGTTGCGTATGTGCACACCTCATTTTCAAGGTCAGTCTCAAAAAATATTGATGGCCAGAGTTTCAAACAAGTCAAAGTTGCAAGTATCATTTCATATTGCTTAACATTCTATAATTGTGTAGGAATCAAAGCATGTTTTTAATATTTTAATTCCTTGCCTTTACTTCAACAGCAAACAGCATGCAGGCATTTAAGTTGTTTACCTTCTCTGAAAAAAAAAAAAAAAAGTGCCTGTATAATTAAAAGTGTAAGTTGACATGCACAGGGAAGTGGCTTTGCTTAAATCTTTCAAGAAGATGATTAAAGGTCCTGCTTTGATAGCGTTTCTTGAAAAAATATTTTGGAAGTCAGAAAGAGAGAGGGCGTTTGGCAAATTCCAGCATTTCAAAGATAGACAGTAGTATGAGCAAAATTTTTTTTAATATTTGTTTTTATAATATTCTTGAAACTCACAATTAATTCCTGTTCCCTTATGGAAACCTTATAGAACAGTGTGAACCTTAATTTTCTATGCATTACATGACTCTTCGTAATAGACCTGGGAACATGAGAACTAGCACAAAACCAGTTATCTACCATGTTCACTTATTTATACCACTAAAGAACTTCTTTTTTAATCGTTGGCCTTGTCTTAAGTGTCAGGACCATAGCAGAAATATTTAAATACTATACTATGGTATCCATTCAATATTTTTTCTTCTTTTTGTATATAATTACTTCTCAAAGAAAAAACAAATAGTTGAAATGGCTAACTTGCATGAATTAAGAGTCATAAAACCAAATTATTTCAAATTATAATTTTTCTAAATGTTATTTTTTGTAGATTTCCAAACTGGTAGCTAAGCAAAAAAAAAAAAAAAAAAAAAACAAACAAAAAAACCAAAACAAAAAAACAAACATTAATGAGTAAATACAAAAATATAAAGTTGTGAAAACACTTGCAGTCAACTTTACACAACTGGTTCTACACGAACCTACTCAATTACCTACATGCAAAATACCTGTAGAAAAAGAAATCTTGTTTCTTTCCCAAGTCCTGTCAATAATTGGGTAAAAGGAGAAATCAATGCTGTCATTTACGCCAAAATGTAACACTCAAAGTCTAATTATATACTGCAGCGAGCAGAGCATTAAGAAAATCACATTTGAAGCCGATGAAGAATTTCAGTCTGGTGATTCAAGTTTAATGCCAATGAAATCACTGTGAAATGTGCTGAACCGCTCTTTTTTAGGTTTAGGGTGCAATGCCTATCTCAAACCCTGTCCCTAAGTCCTGTGGCTCTCCCTGCACAGACTGTCCCAGCAGCAAGGGAGGAAGCTGGGATGGAAGGGACAGATCCCCCTTCTACAGAGTCCTTAACATTGCCCCTTTGGAAATGTAAAATTTAAAGCAGAGTGAAAGACAACTAGTAACGCCACACTACCGATTAATTTAAAGACCTTTCTACTCTGCAACATTCCCTTCTGGTTTATACTTCTATCTGTAATAAAATCCCTTTTCACTACTCGATGTCAACTGCCAGTCAAAATGCATCCGAGCGCTGCTGCCGCCAGCCGGAATGAAGAGGAGTCCGAAGGAAACCTCTGCGTGACACCATGAACGCCTGAGTAAATGGCATTCCCACAAGGAGCTGCGTACGGAACAGGGAAGGATCCTATCGCCGTGCTCAATGGTAATGAGCATCTGACACAAAAACCAGGTAGGTCACTGATGGGAAATAAGATATCAACCTTTTTTTTTTTTTTTTTTATTTTGAGAAGGGACATCGATAGAGCGGTCAGTAAGCACCATTGTAGAGGATCATCCCTTGCCTCTTACTGCACCAGCTTCTTCTGAAGCTGCAGATGGGCACATATGTCTACACCAATAAATCTTACATTTTGGGCACAAATTCTGAAAATAGCCTAACTAATTCGACATAAGTTTTAAAAAGCTATTTCATGTGTAGCTCAGTTTTGAGCATGTGTGCTTGGAAAAAAGGCTTGTTTTCTACTTTTTAAAAAAATTTAAATAATTTAGCTATTTCCATACAATTAAATTCTTGGTTTGTATATTATGCAACAGTACAGAAATTATGGAGATCTAAGCTTTTTATATTCTCTATCTCGGGAAAGAGCTAGCAGAGTGAAAAAAACACTAACTTATAAAACAGTTTGAAAAACAGATCTTGTTTAGAATAAAGCAGCTGAATATTAGCTCAGGGCTTTATTGGCTCTGAAACTGCTTTTTCAAACTGTTTTCTTTTGCTTACCTACAGAATTATTTTTCAGCTACTATCTTTACAAACGAATTGGGCCAGTTAATCATAAATGTGCACTCATTAGTGGGTTTGGATTTTTTAAGCACGCTTCCTAAAAAATGCTCATCTAAGATGGCTTTCTTTTATAACTGAAGAAAGCAGTTCTTTTTAGTGACACCTCTCCGCACACTATTTCCTTCTGTATTATGTCTGCTGCACAAACAGGCTCCCAGCGGACGAGAAAATTCACATTTTTAACTTACCAATTCTTTGAGATACAGAGCAGATGGTTAGAAATCATCTCTCTATGGGTAAATGAAAGCTTTGTCTCCCTAAGGATAGTACACCGTCCTATGTTGCAAACACCTGGCAATGCCTCTTAGAAGGAAAGTTTCACAAAAAAAGCTGGTGCCTTTGTTTTAAAGTCAATGTTTCTAGAGTCAAAAATGCCTTTTTTTTTTTTCCAAAAGACCAGCATATTTTTACGAGGACGAAGCTCAAAATCTCCATTAGAAAACTAATTAAAATTGTAATTTATGCAATCACATTACACTTGGAAAAAAAAAAATATTCCATTATGCTGTTAATAGACGAGGAAAAAAAAAAAAAGGCAAACAAACAAAAACCCCAGGACACAAGACTGTGGGCAATGTCCGCCTACCTCAGGAATGCTCCCCGATTAATAAGGCAGTTGCCTCTGTAAACATGCGTTCAGCTCCAAAATGATGATGGATAAAGGTCACTGCCCGTGATCACATCAACGGGCAGAGGTCAAAGGTATCCGGATCCTTCTTATTTGAAGGAATGCAATTATGAAAAGAAGGTCAACAGGGTACTTGAAAAGAACCATACAGGAGATAACATTTATATAATTGAGTGCTTCTCGAGTTCCAGCATGAGGATGTAAATGATTCACTGTGAATCTAATTAATATCTGCCTTTGTCAAGGAACCAGATGCGCAGAGAAGCTTTTGTATTTCTCGAATTGTTCTCCCCTGCAGGCGTCAGCGCTGTCCCCGCTTTCACAAGTCCGTTCCTCGGGCGCTCTACGGATCTGCCAGGCTTCTGCTATGGCCTAGGAGACCCCACCACCCCGCTCGGTGGGCCACCTTCAGAGCGACTCAATCTCCATCTGCTCTGAGCACCTGAGAGCCCAAAAAAACCAAATCTCCCATATGGCCACGCTCTTCAAAGTGAGCAAAACTCAATCTAATAAAGTCTTGATCCGTTCTAGCAGGGAGTATGCTCATTAGGCTTTCACTAAATATGCACGCGTGGTTTTTATGAAAACTAATCCAGAAAGCACAGTCAAACAGAAGCTTTTCAATGATATGGTATAGCACTGTACGAATGGATGTTTAAGGATAAAAGATCATCATAACATAATTTTTAAAAGCTTTTACAAAAAATAGCTTGAGATTAACTTGAAATGAGTCTGTTTCATGAATTCAATGTAATGAATTCTTGCAGTCATTAAAAAATTAAAGGTATTTTTACTGCCGTTCAAGTGAAACAAACAACTTCGGAATTTTCAATCCTCTCTCCATTTTCAAGGAAGCAAAAGGGCAAGAAAAGATGCACAGAGAACGGGGAGGGGGGAGTGTGTAAACATGCTTTCCTTTGCAACTTGGGAACGGAGAGATCAAGGAAAGAACCACGAAAACCACAAATAAACAAGTGCTCAGCTGGTTTGTCCCCAACTGCGTACCCAAACAAAAATCTCAGGAAAGAGGGGGAATTGCCTGCCAAAAGAGTAATTTTTCTTTCAGAAGCAAAAGAGCAGGAAGATTACGAGTGGAAAGGCCAATAAGTGCGGTCAGAAAAATGTAAATTCAGCTGTATGTTTTTCATTTGGATCCACTGGTGACGGCATCACCTGTACAAACCACAAGGAACTTCTATTCGTGATAATAAACCCGTTCTGCCATGTTTCAGGGATATTACGCAACCAAAAACTTGCACTTTTAAGTTCGTAATTAGTTTTGCTTTGATTTTAATTAAGTTATCTTCATTACAAGAGCTTAAAAAGTGAGAACTCTTTCCCCCCCCCGCCTCTCAAAAGCATGTTTTCCATTTGGGATTTTCTTTGATCTCTCACTGAAACATGGAAGGGTTTGCAGATTAATTTCTGCAAAATGTAGTCAAAAGTTGAAATGTATATTCCAGTAGTAATTTATGATAAATTCTATCATATGCTAAAACCTAAATTACTGTAACTGAAAGGGAGCTGGGAAGAAAGAGCATGCACAGCACTTCCTACTTATGACTTTTCAGACTTTTATATAATCCTTTTCCAACCTTTTATACCTTTTGAGTTAAAACTACGTTTTTAGAGCCCAGCATACAGTAAAACAATTATGTTTTGGCCGCACTAAACTACAGACAAAACCCTTGGAACGAGTCTTGCAAAACAGTAAACAGGGTTTTACATTCAGAATATAAAACAATGTTTTCATTTCTTCCTGTCCTACCCAGTTCAGTACATTGCCGTGTTCAAAGGCAGACAGTAAAGTTTTATTCACAGGATCCAAAAATCTCTCTCAAGATCTACCAGACCCTGATTTGTACCTCTGCGGTGCTAAGGGGCTTAACTGGCTGCGTGTATGTCCATCTGTATATGGCATTCCTAAATAGGAAGAGATGCTTTATCTGTAATTATTCAGTTCCTGGCATATTAGTTATCACTTATTCAGCACTTATTAATCAACTAATTACTTTATCCATAGGCAAAGCACTTCTTGTTTAGAGTCCAGTCAGTCTTTTGACTGACATCAGACATCCTACTTCTCAGCCCATAACCTAGACCATAAATATTCACACTCAAATTCCTTATTTACAATAATTCCTCATACTTTTCAGACTTGCTCAGTGCTACTGAGCTACATAACTTACGGATCAGGCTGAGAAAATATTGTTAGAGATGAGTATTACCAAGAAGACTAGAAACATGCACTGTTTCGTACAAATCCCGAAGTATTTTTAGAGGTGGGCCGGTGCTAAGTCTAGGGGCAGCCTTGTTCCTCTCATTTTTGCTCTTCCTTTGACAAAAAAGTATTTCCATTCAGGGGGCTGACCCCAAGTCCCCTCCTGGGGATTTGCAGGTTATTATTCAGCCTTAATTTGGCACACTTCATGGATAGAGAATTCTAAGAAATATTCAGATAATGAGAAAGACCCAAATATTCCTGAGACAATTTTTACCTCATCAGCAAAGGGTCACACAATCATACGTACCTCAGCAAACTACGAAATTACATGATGGTGATGTTCTCTAATGACACAAAAATACTACAGAATAGCCAGATGCCTCCTTTAATACAATGGAGATATACTAATAGAAAAAACATTACCTGTAATCTTGTCATTTGCCAATCCCTACTCCAAGTAGCCCCATACAGAAAGGGAGTTGGAGTCCCAACAAGCTCACTACAAACCAGTTCTTCACAATTATCTTTTACCTCCTCGGAAACTGGAGGAAACAGGCAAACACGTTCCCCAGGGTGAAGTTGTCCTTCTTTCCAAACAGCCAGACTTCACCTGAATGTTAATGTCAGGACAGAGGGTCAAAGTGACCATCACTTATCCCCCTAGGTATGAAGAATGACAAGCCCCATAACGGAGTCGTCAACGTGCCCTTTCAGCTGCTGACAGCTAGACAGTGCCAGGGTGAACGTGAGCGAAAATGCTCTCATTTGTGGAAAGCCCTCAAAGGTTTCCACTGAAACGAGTCTTCTCTCTTTCCCATGCGAAAGAATAAAATGTCTTTGAAGAAACCATTTACATGGAATGTAACAACCTCTGAGCCTCTCCATCTTTGTCTGTATTACCACAATGTGTTTGGAATATTATCAGTTAATTTGCTCTGGTTTAAGCCTCCTCATCAGGAGGAAATGGTTGCAACAGAAGACTTTAAAAAAAAATATTTACATCAATAAAAAAATTAGTCGTTATAAGGAATGGTGAGGAACTTGACAGGACCCTTCAAAGGATACCCTGTAGACTACGCACTTCCTAGTCCAAGTATACACCTTGATAAGCAACACAAACTTTCACATGCAAAAGAATTTCTAGGAGAGAAAACTTGCATAATACATGTTTTGTACACACACGCGCTTGCGGCTTCTTCAGGAAACTCAATGGAGAAAAGACTAAGGCTTTCAGCTACTCCCAGGATCAAATCTCAAAAAGGTCTGAAAGACGAGCTCCCGAAAAGCAGAAGAACTGAGCAGAAGGATTGGGACTGAGAACAAGTCACCCTGAGCCCATTTCAAACCCAATTCGACGCAGTGCGCCACTTACTGTGCCTCCAAAGCAGGACTTCAAATGAATATTTTTCGGCTGCGATCTGTGTTAGCTGTTTTCACTGAGGTATTTCCAAGTTACACTTTTAACTTCACTAGTTGTAAAGCTTCCAAATTTAATGGTAATGTTTTCAGGGCAAAATTGCTTCCTTTTCTTAAAGTAGGATGCAAATCCCGACTTCAGACAAATTATTTAAATAAATGCCATACACGATATTTTCTCTTTTGAAAGCTGAAAACATTCATTACTTTGCTTATTACAATATCTTTGATAACTCCTCTGTTGAGCAGATGTTCTATCTTTGTGAATTTTCACATACTAACATTTTTAGCAAATAATGAAAGATAATTAATTTAGATAAATTTCATATATCAAAGGGTAATCAATGATGTCATTGTTTTAATTCAGTAGTTTTATTACCATGTAAAATATAACAAAACCATTTCCTTTGAAATTTTTTAAACTCTAATAGAATGACATCTGCCCAAGCAAGGAAGGAAAATCATATACTAAACTGTTGCAATATTTAAGATACCAGGAAAACAGTGGGAATAAAAAAAAAAAAATCTGCTCTGCTTATCACCCCTTTGCATAAAAGTAAATTTTTAAGTTTTCTTTTAAAGTGCAGGCAACTTAATGAAGGAAAGATACAACAAGGTAAGATGTAGGTAACTCAGATGACTATATAATGGGAAAACAAAATTACACTTAAAAAAAACAGAAAAGGAACTATAATCAGCAATTTATCTTAAAGGAATAAAAAACAACAGAATGGAAGGAACTATAAAGTATCTGGACTAAACTAAACCAAACCATCTTCTTTGCTTTCTCCTTTATTTCTCCGGAGGAGGTGTTGAGGCTCTGTTATCATTGGTGGCTGATGTGCTTGTTTTAGGGCTCAAGGACAAGTTTTGTTCCTTTTGCCAAAAATTAAGTTTTCAATATTGCACCAGATAGTTTAATGCTGAAATTGTACAGTCTTCCAGCAACTAAATGATTTGTTCAAGAAGAATCCCAAGAGCTCATATATTCTCTTACTTCTTTTGGATTCAGTGGGCCACCCGTGTGCTTCAGAACAACTAGGAGTCACCAGTGACCTCAGAGAACCTCAAAACACGCGTGAGGTTTCCCAGTCCAGCTCCTTCGATGTAAGGCCCAGTCTCGTTTCCTAAGACCCATCTAGCACACGGTTATCAACGCAGTTCTTAAATCTTGCCCTGAAACGTCTTAGCTCATCTATTCCAGTGCTCAGCAACTCTTACGGGAGGCCGTTTCCCGTATTGGGCTGTCATTCCAGCAATTGGGGAATATTTACCCAGCTCTCAACTCCTGCGTCCAGCTCACGCTTAGGCACGGTAAGCGGGGCTATCCGTCTTCTCTACCCACTCTTTTGTCGTTCCATTGCCAATCGTTTAATGCTAACTGCTCTGCTAACCACGCTCAGTGGCACAGAGACACTGGCCGAGCTTGATGGATGGCAAAGTTGGATTCTACCCCACAGCGATTAATGGAACGGGCTGGGGGAGATGTGTGGAAGAACTTGTGACTGGGACACAATTTATGTACACAAATATAGTATATAATGGCACGGAGGGTGAAGGAGAAGTGAGAACCAAACTCTTGGAGAAAACCTTATGAGAAGACAATAAACATAAGATATTTTCGCATCTATGAAGGTGTTTTTGTATCTACGAAGGAAAGCCCTGTCCTACTACACTCTCCCAGTGAGGAGCGGCAAGCCTGCTGCCACTGAACAGATCTCAGAATGGTCCCACTTAAAATGACATGAAATAATGATGAACAGGTTTCGATAGCAGATGGAAGCCTATTACGTAATTCAATTTTAACAACCAGAGAATCTTAAATATGAAGGTTTTGTTTTGTGCAACTAGAGATTAATATGAAATGCAACAGCCAAATCTGCTACTGTAAGCAACTACATATGTTTAATACATGTTCATTTTATATTGGACTAATTAATCTATAGGGAAATGGGGTTAAAGACTGTAAGATATCCTTATATTAAACTCAGTGATTAGAAGGATGAAAGAACTAGGAGAAAGCTAAAACCCCTTTCTAACTACAGTCTACGTAAATAGCTAAAAGAAGAGTCTTACTACCAGGGTTAAGTATTCAACTGAAATTGGATACTGCATAACTTTAATACCAAAAAAGCTCAGAATATTATAAGTGTGATAGTAACATTAGAAACATGCAACAACAGAATCTATTTTTTAAATTAAAAAAAAAATAAAATAAATTGACTCACAATCCTACAAATGGCTCCATATGTATGCTGGGCCCTACTGAAGTCATATCCATTATTTTAAATAACTCCAATCAACAGTTCTAAGTTAAATTGTAAGAATTAAGTCAATGGCACACCAAAGGGTCGCCTAATATAGGCTTAATTGCAATTCAACAGTTGGGAAAGTAGTTAAAATTGTGATCTTCTGCAGTTAAGGTCTGACTTTGATAGCATTATCCAAGCCTGATAATTTAAGGTGTAATTTAAAGTGTATTCATTGAATAATAATTTTCACACCACTAGAGAACACTATATTGTGGTTTTAGCTGCTGCTGTCAGTATGCCTTGAATGTGAATATCTGAGTAGGCAAACATATTATTTAGAGGTAGGAAGATGTACTATTTAGCAAAAAGTTACTACTGGAAAATATTAGATGGTGTTTACAAGGGCAGCTTGTATTCTTTCTGAAACAACAACGTTACAAAGAAGGATCACATCAAAATAATGGATGGACTTCATATCTGAAGTACCTTTCTGCTTTGTAAAAAATATAGCCAACATATATGCATATTGCATCACCTGGAACGGCACAGTGTCACCCTGTTACCTACAAACAGGTTTTGAAAGTACCCCTGCTCGGATTTATTATCCCACCCAGGACAGCGGGAATAGCACTGGGTGAGTTATGTGAGCCTTGAGTAACGACTGGCAGGATTAATGAGCACATAAGCCCATTTGCTCCTCGGAAACAAGGAGGAAACAGTCAAAGTTTTGACACCAGGGAGAAGAGTTGAGTTTATAAAAGGATGAGAAGACCGTCACAGGCCTCAAGTACGGACCAGTAACAAAAACTTTTATTTTTAAAGCAAGTTAGGAATCATCCGTCTCTGATGAGAACTTTCTGGAAGGAAGGAGCTATTGTCTTAGGCTGCATTCTAGCATTCCCGTCGGTTCATCGTGCAAGGAAAAACAAGTACTATCACTCTGAATTATTTAGTTTTATTTTTAAAAAATCATCATAAAAATGTATTTATGAAATGTTTTGAAACATTAACGTCTTTTTAAGAAAAAACAAATAATATGCATGAATTATTTCATTATTCAAAGGCAAGCCAACACCAATGAACTATAAGTTTAGATAATTATTCCTTTGGTTTATTAAGGTGAAATTCTCTTATCCTCCAAAAACTTTAACCTGCATTTTTTTAAAAAAAATACTGTAGAAAGACAGATATGCAAATAGATATAAGAGGAAATAAAGACAGTGTTTGATACAGTGTTATCAAGTAACTCTGTAGAGAGAATAAAAAAAGTTTATTGCCCAATAGTCACTCGACAAACAAAAAAAGCCCTGCGTCCTTATGGAGGAAACATTTAATTCAAAGGCAGCGTTCCTATGGGAAGACTTACATCTGCTATTGCTTTTTTTCAGATCCCTGCAGTCCCTAAAGCTGTTTGTGTCACACGGGATGGTCAAGAGGATGGAAACAGTCAAGTAGAAAACCGAAGACGGCATCAAGAACAGAACTGATACCATGGTATGCAGGATTCCACACACCTGCTGAAATTTTTAGTTGTATGGAAACCAAGGATGAAATAATTTCATTTTTAACATAAGTGCTTTCTTCAAACTGTCCTGGTATCTGAAGGGCGGCCAAGGCAATCCTAACTTTTCAAAAGTTCCACTGCAGCCACAGAAATCAAGCTCATAAAGCCTGATGTGCTGAGTAAGGAGTTAGTAGGCACCTGAATAAATATGAAATACCACAGCTTTCGCAGAGGAAGGTCCCAACCTTACAACAAACCCGGCTGGAGGAAAACCATCACAAATACATACTCAGGCTCCTCTTTGTCCCCACTCCCTTCTGTCCAAAAAAATTTAGGTTACTTCTAAGACTTTCCACATGTGGGGAACAGTACTTAAAATTCAAGCGATGGCTGAGGAGACAGGAGAGGAAACCAAGAGCTTCACGTTCAGGAAAAACTGGCCAGAGTTAAATAAAAACCAAAGAGAAAAGGCATCCTCGGGTAGTAAGCTCAGGATAAAACTTGCAGATATCATCGGTTTAGCAGGTCAGAAGGATGATCGATGTTTCACGTTTGTTAGCAATAACCAGGTCTCGCTTCAGCGGGAGGGGTGCTGAGGATTTTATTACCAGCTTTGCTGGCTGCTGAGACTGCGCTAAGAAAATTATGCCTTGCTTTTACCACACATAAAGGGGAACAAAGACTCTCTTTGCGTTGAGCTACTTTGGCTCTACATGCTTATTGCTGCTTACCTCTAAAGTGATTTCATGCATATGGAAGGTGAGCCATGCTGTATACTGTAAAATACGCAAAATCCTGCAAACTGTCACTTTCTTGACAGTGTTGCCACAGTCGGTCCCAGCTACCTCCAGGTGATGAGAAAACATATGCTTGAACTATCTCTGCTGGGACTTATTAAACAAACAGTATGTTCCGTAGATTTAACCATAATTAGGTATGATGTCAGTATTGTAAAAGCACAGTAATTATGCCCCCATTTGTTCTACTAATTTCCTTAGCACTAAAAACGTGAATTCTCACAGGCTAGCATGAAACCGGTAGTTCACAGTTCAGAAGTCTCCTCTCATCTGATGGGTAATAATACTTCTGTAAAACTAACAAAGCCAGCAGGTTCCTTTGAATTTTTTTTTTTTTACTTTTTTTTTTTTAATAATTTCAAGACTTCAGGGGGCTTTGGATCAGGCCAGGCCATAAATAAGGAGCTCTCATATTTCTACGTAGCATGGACCACTTCAGACAGTTAAGCAGCATGCAATCCTTGCACCGCCTCCTCCCTCGAGAATAAAATAATAGCAGGTGCCTACACAGAAAATACAATATTAGGAAGCGTGTATTTTTAGCAACTTTAATTATATTCTAGCATCGGCAAAGAAAGAGACGCAGAACCATACAACCAGGCAGTTTTCCCTAGAAGACAGAGGTGGCTTTGGAGCTCGACAGCAGAACGATTTCACTTGCGAGTGATTTCGAGTCAGGGAATTACTGAGGAGGCTGTCTCTTTGCTGCTGCGCTAGGGATTCTTTGCAGCTGCTCTACAGAATCTCAGCGACTGGGCTGAATCACTGAAGCAGACTCAATCCTTACCTGTGTACGTACACACGCTCCAGAAAGAGCTGGTTTGGCCTGATCTGTGATCACAGTGATAATAATACGTTTCAGTGCTTACGCGTATTTTTATTTATGGCACCATATTTCTAAGTTTGCCCCAGCTGGGGATTTATTAAGAGCAGTCTGCCGTACTTTAGGACTGCTAAAAGCAGTTTGATGTCTCAAATCCGCTGTCGTTGAAAAGATGCGAAACTGAATGCCAACCCAGATTGTGCAATTGCATCCTAAGCAACCGATACTCCAGCCATACAATGGTCAAAATAACACGGGAAGATCCAGAGAAACGGGGTTTTGAAATAACTTTATGAACTCAAGTAACTTCTTTCAATCCACTAACAAAGAAGTTTTTCTGGACAATAGGCTGAAGACACAGGACAAAACGTTCAAATCACTACTGCTACTGATCACATGCAATCATTTTTTCATCACGGCGATTGCTTTTGCTGTATGCAAGGCATGATGTATAAATCAGATTTCATTTAAGATGCCAGTGAAAAAGAGCTTCATCCCATTCATAAAGGACAGATTTTCCTCCTGCAAAGTCTGTATCTCTCACCGAGCAGCGCAAATAACTGCAGGATTTGATAGAAGCTCAGCTTCGGAAATATTTACATCGCAAAGGTAAATGTTTAGTTCGGGGGGTTAGTGCCGTATTAGTTTAGGGGGAAATAAAGCCTCCTGTGTTGACTGTGAAGGGAGGTGTTTGTGGAGCTGCTGGAGGGCACCCGCTTTGCTCAGCCAGAGCACCCACCACTGCCTCTATCCCCAGCCCAGCACCGACGGCGGCAGCTCCCACCTGGGGGCTGCTATCTGGTTTTTAAGATACACAGATTTCAAACCTTCAATAGGAAATTACTACTGTAGCAAGCAACAGAGCATCCCGTGCGTGTCGCGCATCCAGGGTGGATGCTATCGGCACAGACAAAATTATACCGACACTAGAGACTTCGTATTATAGAAATAAATAACCGGTGAAGGAAACCCTTGCTCAGAACGATGTCGCTTTATAGAAAAGCATTTAAATGAATGAGTTTTACAACCCCTATTAAAATAAGTGTTAATAAAAACCACACACTTAAAGCATATGAATAACCACTCTTGTGGGTGTATCTATTACACCTTTGAGAACCAGGACCAGAAGTAAATACTCCCCAAGTGCACAGCTCACTTCCAATGTCCCAGCCACGAAGAAGGGGATGCAGGAGGCATCTGCTGCAGTGCAGCTTTGGTGTCTCCCTCCCTCCATCCCAGGTGTCGTGATGTGCCCGGACCCCAGCGCTTCAATGATAACCCCAAATTTGGGGTTATCTTCAGGGGAAGCACCCATGAAGTGTCCTTACCACCCAGGCAGAGGTCTCTTGCACGATGGGTCTTCACATTTTACAGTGCCATTAACGCATCCTTGCGCACTCCAACACTTGAAGACTGAACCTTTACGTATTCTTTAATTATCCGGGGGGATTATAATGCTGACTGCAAGTTCTTAGCAAAAAGAACCTGTGCTCGCTCAAGAATACTTTTTGTCTAAAACTCTGCCAGAAACACACGCTTCGCCATATCAATGTGACAGCCTTTGCACTTCACCGCTGAGGCCAATTCAAGTACTAGCTCTTATAAACCAACTCTTCAGAAAAATCAAATTAGTATTTATTTTATGCTACCAAAATCATGTACAGTATTAACTGTTTCAGTCATCATTTGAACGTCTGTGTAATAAATATTTAAAATATGTAATTTCTTAAAAATAAGTGCAACAGCACACTTTATGGTGTGACAGTCAAAAAAATGTTAACTTTAGTTTCACTTAATGTATTTGCAGAACAAATACAAGCCTGAATTAGGGCTCGGGGAATAGAATATTTAGATTGTACAATCTAAATATATCTCCCAGGGAAAAAACAATTAATTATCTTCGTTACTGCCACTACTGCTGAGAACAGCTGCAATTCCTGGCTTGCCAAGTTCACGTCATTGAGGGTTACTCCTATTAATATCAATTAAGATCTAAACTCTTTGAGTCTCTTCAATAATGATGCTCAAGTAGATTTAAAAGTGCCATTTCACAGAAAGCACACCTGTAGCAGAATGGTGACACCTATTTATCAATAAAAAAAAAAAAAAAAAGATTAAAAAAATATAGATATGGCTCCCTGAAATGCGTTCAAGCACCAGTAACTAAGATGTACTAATTCCTAAGACAGCTCCAAAGACCCGTGTATTTACTTCCACTTAAGAAAGAAGTGTGGTAAAAAAAGTTCCTTAATTGAACTGGAGATACTATTACACCATCAATTACGGACTGTAATTAAATCAGCCCGTGAAGCTGTGTCAAAGTGGTATTAAGCACAGTGTATGACTTCACTGCTGAGTGCACTTACAGACCCCCCCCAGCTGGAAGGGACTCTCCTTCCCCACCTCAGCCCTGCCTTTCAGCTAAAGATCTACGGGATCAGCAGAGAAATTCTTCTTCTCACCTTAAGAGAAGTCCATGCTTTCCCTCACACAACTGTCCATTTTTGTTTCTATGACTGCTTTAAGTTCTTCAGATATATTTCTCATGAAGCCATTACAGGCCAATTAGAATAAAGAGCAATTAACACCTTCCAACTAGTTTCTTTAAACTATAAGCAAACACATTCGGATACCAGAAGACTCGTATTGATTGGATCAAGTCTAACTAAACTGAGGCTTAGGAATTAATAAATTAATAATTTTTCATCATTTTCTATTTCACTGATAACAATATAGGACTTTTCCCGCCCCATCTCATCCCACTCTATGTTTCAAGGACATATTTTTAAACAACTTTTTCTGAGATTCATTTTCTGAAGCGGCATTACGGGAAAAAAAAAAAACAAAAAAAACCCCACCAAAACAACACAACAACGGTTTTGAAAACAATTTCTGAAGACCACATTGTGAGACTGAAGTAATTAATGAGGGGTTAGGAGGAAACATGAGGCAAGATACAGCAACATACACAGGATGTTTTCAAAGCTGCTTTTGTGTACCTGCACAAAGAAACCATTTTCTTCTGTTATTTGCTACCTAGTAGTGATCACCACCATAAACAGAAAGAAAGTTTAAGCAACAAGTGTTCGAATCCTGGAACGCATACCAGGAAAAAAATAGAAGAGATTTTTAAGGGCAATTTGACAAGAAAAATAAACCATATGTTTCATTTAGAAGAAAAATCACATGTTATCGCTAAGGACAAAAATAGCATTCCAGGTAGAAGCCATGAATATTGAAGAAGACCTGAGGTGATGAATGCGGCTGAAAACACGGGGGAAGACTTTTTTTAAACTCACACCACCTGTATAAAGTTATTTTGAAGATCCCTCGAGACATGCATTAAAATGACTGGATATTTTAAAGTATTTTGGAAATCTGCCTTTTGAGGAAATAGAAAGAAGATGACATTGTAACATTGCAAACAGTCGATCAAAACATTCACAACTTTGAAAGCCCAAGATAAAAATCAGAACAGAAGTAGGATAAAATGCTCCAGTTGCACAATATTTTGTTCATTGCTTTGCTAAATGGACCGAGGACTTCTTTATCATTATTATTATTAGAATATGACAGAGAAGATGGTAAGTCAAATATGGGTGGTCGTGACTTTCCCAATATCTCCAGCCGGGAACACTAATGTGTTTTAAGCAGTCAGTGGAGGGGGCAGCATGGGGCCTCCTGAGGACACACCAGGTCAGTTGTACCTCATGGTCCAAGTAGCTGGAAGTTCAAGGTTCCGTTCAGCTCTCTGCACGCCGCTCCTGTCATCCCCATGGACTGAGGCATAAACATGCAAACTATCCACGTTATGCTTCACTAAAGAAATAATTTTTAAACAGTCTTGGCCATTGGCTTACATTTGCCAGTGGGATCACTTTTTCTCTTTCCATCTCCTGCTGTGCTGATGGAGATCCACGTCAGACCAGCACTTCACCCCAGCCCAGACCTCGGGCGGCACTTTCCCTTGCCTTTGTTCAATCAGAAATATCACACTGTGAATCCATTTTAGCTAAAAGGGGCACGACACGGTGCAGCATGAGGAGCGAGGAGGTAGAGCCAGGTCCATAGTTTCCCTCTTTTGGCGAATGTGTGACTGGTTTAACCTCCCACAGAGATATATCTGCCGTTCCAAATGAATTTTACCTTCTGCAGCAGAAATACTTGTATATTTGCGAGCACTAGGGAGGAAAAGGAAAATCTCTCACATTTTACAAAGGTGAATGAGTTACAAACCTATGTTTCTACAGAACCTTCTAATCTCCACCGATTTTTCCCCAGGAAAAAAATAAAGATAGAATCATAGAATGGTTCAGGTTGGAAGGGACCTTGAAGATCATCAAGTTCCAACCCCCCTGCCATGGGCAGGGACACCTCCCACCGGACCAGGTTGCTCAAAGCCCCATCCAGCCTGGCCTTAAACACTTCCAGGGATGGGGCATCTACAGCTTCTCTGGGCAACCTGTTCCAGTGTCTCACCACCCTCACAGCAAAGAATTTTTTCCTAATATCTAATCTAAATCTCCCCTCTTCCAGTTTAAAACCATTCCCTTTTGTCCTGTCACTCCACTCCCTGATAAAGAGTCCCTCTCCAGCATTCCTGTAGGCCCCCTTTAGAGATCTGATTTCCCAGTACCTAAGGCTTTTATTGGACACTTGCGTGAGAACCGCTTTTCATGGTTTCACTCCTTTACTGTGCCCGACCTCAGCAAGGACAACAAAGATGATGTTTGGTCCTTCTGGCTTTCTGCGTTGGCCCAAACACAACCTTGGACACCATATCCTCTCTCATTTCTACCGGTGACGTTACTTAACGATGCTGCAGAAAAGCCGCCGGGAGGAAAGAAGTTTCTCTCATTTGAAGAGGGGCAAGGCCAACAGTACCATGGGACTATTGTTAAGGAAGCAAAACTGAGATGAAATGACGTTGGAGATAAAACAGACAAGAGATGAAAATAGATACAACTAAAAAAAAAAAAAAAAATTAAAAATCATCAGGATGAAGGCAAAACAAAGAGCAGCCCAAGGAGTTACTAGTTTGTGTGAAATGTCTTTTCTATGCTTAGGAACTGGACCTCTGCACATCCAAAATCCGCAGAGGAGTCAGGTGAGTCAGAAGGAACCTTTTGCAGTGCTACACTAAGTTTACATCAAGTAGACAGAAAAATAACCTTTGAAACTGAAGTCCTATTCATCATTCAAAACCAAATGCAGTCTCGCTCCTGTTTAACTCAATGCTGCTTCTAATAAAGTGGTTTGGACTCGCTTTATTGGCTTACAAGTTCATTTTTATTCCGATCAGATTCGCTGATAGACACCACTGTGCTTCCTCGTCTTGTCGAAAGAACACAAGACCAAGACAATCTCAAGGCTGACATTTCAGTACATAATAGGACATTTATCATTCAAAAGCAAACATTTTATTTAAAAAAAATATCCTAAGTAGCATCCTATGGCAGGTGAAAGTCCTTCTAAGTTTTCCTAATCATGGTTTTTGGTCAAAACACACCAACATAAGAGACCACATCATTAAAAATTCCTATTTTTCCCCCAACCCTGAAGCTAACTGCTTTAAGCACTGCATAAATTAGAATTCAGCAACACTGAACTTAACCTAGATAGGTACTTTACATAACTTAGAAGTGATATAACAGAAATCTGCAGAACAACACAGATGATAGGAAAGTCATTTTATGACTGTTCCAAAAGTAACAACCTCTTTAAATAAACTCAAGTTGCATTCCTTTTGTTTTAACGGATACAGGCTAACATTCCTCACTTTCTGCATTTTCTCTTCTTTTTCAAATAGCTCATGAGAAATTCTGTTATCCTTTTTCCACAGATTTTGATCAGGCTTTTCTTCCTCTAGGCATGCAATTGTATCATTAACCCAGACAGACATGCCTTCCCTGAGTTTTCTGGTTTGTGTTCCACAGAATGCCATGAAGAGCACTAAGCTGTACTTCTGCTTTCAGTAACGCTACATCGGTATCATAAAACTATGTTTGTATACACCAAACTAATTCATGCCCAACATGAAGTATAGGGCCACGAAGATGATCAGAGGGATGGAGCACCTCCCCTATGAAGACTGACTGAGAGACCTGGGGTTGTTCAGCCTGGAGAAGAGAAGGCTCCGGGGAGACCTCATAGCAGCCTTCCAATATCTGAAGGGAGCCTACAGGAGAGCCGGAGAGGGACTCTTTGTCAGGCAGTGTAGTGACAGGACAAGGGGTAAAGGTTTTAAATTGGAAGAGGGGAGATTTAGATTAGATATTAGGAGGAAATTCTTTCCTGTGAGGGTGGTGAGACACTGGAACAGGTTGCCCAGAGAAGCTGTAGATGCCCCAACCCTGGAAGTGTTCAAGACCAGGCTGGATGGAGCTTTGAGCAACCTGCTCTAGTGGAGGTGTCCCTGCCCATGGCAGGGGGGTTGGAACTCGATGATCTTCAAGGTCCCTTCCAACTCTAACCATTCTATGATTCTATAACTTTTCCTTGAGTATCAGTACACTCACATAAATAATTAAGAATTCCAGCCTGCTGAAATTTGATCTGGGGAATAAAGATCGCCAAAAGAAGAGAGATCAAGTGAAATTCATTTATTTAGCAGAACGAAACCAAAGCCTAAGGGAATATCTTCACCATCTACAAAGATGCTAGAATTGACACAGGAAAAAGGAATGTTTATGTAGGTGTCCTTGTGCGTTAGTATCTAAACTGGCCATGATTTAATGTAAAGAAATTTAGAAAAGCTGGATTTTGAGAGACTTTCCCTAAGGACAAATAAAGACATTAAATAAATAAATAAATGAAATTACAGTGGAGTTTAAAGAAAGTTATGAATGAGATACAAGGCTGTTTTATATAATACATTCCCAACATTCTTGATCCATAAAGCACAGATGGTATGACCAAAACTTTCCATAGTCTGTATTAATGAGCATGTTTACACTTTAAGTTTAATAGCTCTGGGTAAACACATTATCAACAGCATTTTTTCCTTGCATTACGAAGACCCAAACCTGGCACCAACATACTTGCATTTAAAAACAGCAGCCAGAAGGAGAGCATAAAGTTACTGTGCCGTACCCCTTTAAAAATCTCTGTCCTCCACTTAATTGCAATGACCCTAAAGTAATAAGCATTTCCTGGAACATACAAAGTATTCTTTCTTGACGAGGACAGAATATATTTGTTTCCCAAATTAGGTGGAACCCTACAGATGTTGGCATTAAGTGTACTGATGGGAATCATGATCATCTGTCAGAAAAACGTATAAATCCTTTGGGCTCTATAACAAGTTGACGGCGTTCCTGTGAAATATTAACTAGGCACAATGCAGACATTGACATTTAACTCTCTATTTCCACCGGATTTTTCATCCGACTCATCATTGCTCTCTCCAGTTTTCTCAGGCTCCGTATTTTGTTGAAATGGCCATATGTTTAGATTTGTATTTGATGACATAATTGCAAGACTGCAGCGAGCGAGCAGCTAGAGCCCTGCGTGTTCGCTGCGTTGTGGCCGCCCAGCTGAAGAAACCTTCTGCAATGCAGCGAAAGCCACATTAACAGCTTCCAAATCTTCCCAAGGAAATGGGTATTTATACTGTCAGCTGGAGTAGAAGCACAAAACCAGGCAGCCTTTAATACAAACCAGGTCCCTCGGTTACTTTTGTAAAAGTAATAGAGGAAACAGTAAATCTGAATCTGTCCAAGCTGCTGGTTTCTGTGGAGGAGTTGGCCTTTCTGCAGATCTATCATCGTTTGTACTACAGCTGCACGGTAAGACAGAAACTTCATGAATGTTTTATGAAGTTGTAGGTGGTAGAAAACCGCTTCTTGCTCAAAAGAGCAAAATTATAGTTAGAATCTTTTTCTCGTGAAGAATTCCTTCAGGAACCCAAGGACCCTCTCCTTCATTAAAAGTTTCCCTAGAAGTGGTGTTTTCCACATACACGCACGATGTTTCACTTTTTGACAAACAGCCTTTTTCTTCTGATTAAGTGCACCTAATTGAAAAAATTTCCAACCAGCAACTTCTGAAACACTCAAACATGCTCAAGGTACAGCAGCACGAGATGGGCACGGGGCAGGGGGGATTTAACAATAACTGCAAGTATCCGTCCTGCTGCCTCATGCGCAACTCATCGGATCATCCCTCCGTAAGAGCTCCAGAAGATAACAAGTCATCAAACACAGGACAATATTTCACTCCTGAATCACAATACAGCTTTGTAACGCTTTCAGCTCTTGACAACTGTAGCTAAGGATGTAATTTTCAAGGCACTGAAGAAGACCTGAGTGCTTTTGTCCTCTTCAGGTTGATCTCCAAACTATAAAAGCAGAAGAAAATAACTGAAATTGAGACATTAACTGAAACCCTCGACTGCAGCTGCCCATTGCCTCCCACCGACTTCCAGGCTTCATCCACTGTCCTGTATAGCACCACGGTTCAGTTCTGCCCTGGGCTGCACCACTGAAATCCTGGTCTGAAAGAAGACACCCACCGTCCACGATTCCACACAAAAATTAAATGAAGTGCCTGCTTAAATTTATACTATTTACTTGGACACAACTCCTATCTGGGGGACTCTCTTGTCAGTGAGGGATCCACAGCACCGCCTCGGTACCAAACCTTTCTTGTAAAGACCAGTCACAGAATCACAGAATGAATCACAGAATGATATGGGGTTGGAAGAGACCTCTGGAGATCATCTAGTCCAACCCCCTGCCAAAGCAGGTCCACCTAGAACAGGTTGCACAGGAACGTGTCCAGGCGGGTTTTGAATGTCTCCAGAGACGGAGGCTCCACCACCTCTCTGGGCAGCCTCTTCCAGGGCTCCGCCACCCTCACAGGAAAGAAGTTCCTCCTCAGGTTTAGATGGAACTTCCTATGTTCAAGTTTGTGCCTGTTACCTCTTGTCCTGAAATACTCTTAAAAGCCACATAAGGAGTAAATATCATACAGACAGTAAACAAATAAAGTGGAGGTTACAAGATAAGCAAATGGAAACTCTTCCCTCACACTACACAGTGCTGTGGCCAGGGAAAATCTTTCCAAAGCCAGGATAATGGCATCAGTGGGGGTCTGTGGGCACAGCACACCGTCCTTCCAGCCCTTGGGATCTGGGAACCTTCAGGCACTTCCAAACTGTGCTGGAAATACGGGTTTCCACATGAGGGTCCTCCAAACAGGAGAACCCTCCATGTGCTACTTGGAGCACCTTCAAACTTTTTCTTGAGTTCCTTCTCTTTTTCTGTGTTTTCAATTTCTAAAACTGTTAACAGGCTTTAAGTTTACAACTGAAACCAAATAAAGCATTTAACTTTACCAGTGTTTTTTTTTTAAATTCCTTTATATGCTAAACAAGGAAATGCCTGATTTTCTTCAAATGCTACAGAAAGCCAAACTTCAAAATCTTTCATGGAACAAAACTTGTGTCCTCTGCATTCTTCTAATCGGAATATTAAAGTAATTAAAACTCATCCAACGGAGCTAATTATCATTTCAACAGAAGCAGAGCCAAGATTCAAGAAGGGAAGCGCTATTAAAAAAAAAACCCAAACATACAATCAACAAAAACTTGTACTCTCTAGAAAAACATAATTGGCCTAACTTGATATAGATGTACATTAGTTCTTGGATGCAAAAAGCAAAGCTTGATTACAGCAGTAGAGAAAGCTACCATGATTATCCTAATTAAAAATTTGCCATGTTATTTATAGTATAATACAAGAAAATGACATTCATTATCCTATAAACTATTCAACAAACCATTAAGCACTGTAATAAAATCAATTGGCAAAAAGAGGTGCAATTATATTTATACTCGTGTAAACTCCTCAGTGAACTAAAACCAAAGCACAGCTCAGTCTCAGTGTTCCTTACACAAGCAGCGCGAAGGTGTCTGAGAGATACAGAAATATGAAAGTATCTCTCAATTAGCACGCTAACAGTTGTTTAATCAGTTAACGTCCAATTCAATAGCCAGTCGGCAATTACACATCGGGTTTGCAGAGCACTTGAGTTCAGAAGAAGAAAAAGAAATTTAAAAAAAGCAGTTACCGCCCAACAAAACATAAATACAAGTCCAAAACTATTTTACCACCTTTTAAAACGTGTTGATTTCTTCTTAATTAACTGATGAAGCAGCATTCTGAAGCCTTCCTATCACTACACACACAATTAACTCATAAGCAATCAAGGAAATTAGAGGAAAATTAGAAACAGGATTGTCATAAAGCGTTGATCATCCACACCTGTGATACACATCTGCTGGAATTTAACTTGGATTACCAAACAACTGGACCAGCTTACCTTTTATTATTTTTTAATATTTTAAGCACAACACTGTCCACAATCTGAACTGTTTAAGTTAAAGAAAATAATTGCCCTATAGGTAAACCTTTCTGATTCACGGTAACGTTAAAAACCAATTTACATGAACTGGAATCCATCTCACACAAGTGGATGCGAATCCGCCGTGATTTGCCAAGACCTATTCAGTGCCAATTCTATTTAAGGCCATTTAGAAAGGCATCACATTACTTTCCTATCGGTTCTACTGCCCTATCAATTTCTCGGGTTAGGAAATAAAAGTTCATCACCTTTATCTCTATCAGCCTCTCCTACATCAGGTCCCACACCCGGCTCGGGACTGACCCTTGGCTACGCTCCCCGAGAGCTCCTGCCTGCCAGGGTCTGCTTCACGTCAGCTAAGCTGGAGAGTAATCTCTCATCGCCTCATTTGGCATAAAGTGCAATAAAATAAATAATATCTTTTTTTTTTTTTTCCTAAGCTCAAAGGTTGGTTAAGCACCTGCAAAAACAAAATGAAGTTCTGTGGGTTTGCCAACACACATATATTTCGGAGAAGCAATTAATGTCTCTGAGGTAGTGTGTTAGTGCAAGGGGAACCCTGCGCTTTGATCTCATTAGTGAGAATGAATCACAACTGGAATTCACCAGGGTAAATAAAACCAGGAGCCTAAGCTCACATCCATCTCTCCTACCGCAGAAAAACAGGAGACTATAATCAGGATTTCTTCACAATAATGTGCATTATTCAGCAGATTCATCCCTTCATCTCCTAAAATGACAAATAAACTAGAAACATACCTATATTCTATTATTTCTAAGTAGCCTATCTTTTCCTTCTTTTTCCAAGAGATCTTTAACAACTTTCATTTCCAAGAGCAACTATGGGAAACGTTTGTAGTATCTTACGCCTGCTTAGTCCTTAGAATAAGAAATGCAAATTAGTTGCACATACAAAAAACCCCAACCCTCTGACACATACTAGAGACTTCCAGATGAGCATCACCTCAAGTGTAAATTCAACTTACAAATTCCATTAGTTACAGGAATAAATCTAATACCCCGTACTGATGCTCTAAGTCTCTCCCCACCTTCTGCTGTGTCCTCCTGCCCGTACCCCGCACGGTATGAGCCACCAACCCTCGCTGGCAGCGGGGCTTCGAGGCAGGGCTAAGCAGAAGGATGGCTAGAAATCTGTAGCCAAAGCTTGCAGAAACAGCTGTTTTCTCTCTGGTAATGTAGAAACTAAGTTTCACATCACTGTCTCTCTCCCGTGAAATACGAGCAATGAAAAAATCCACTCTGTCCCTCCGCATTCCGTCTCTAGTTGAGAAAAGGGACATCTGTTTGGGCTGAACACCCCCTGCCAGCTGACAGCCTTAAACACACTCAGAGGAGCAAACACCAAGTAGCAAATTTTTTTGTTTTCTTTCTCTAATATTGATATTTTTTCCCTTACAATAAGGTTGGGTTCTTTTTCTTGGTGTGGTTTGTTTTTTTGGTTTTTTGTGTTTTTTTTTTTTTAATCCCCAGTGTGTGCTGAAGAGTCAACATGAAGGATTTCAAGGCCAGGCTGGATGGGGCTTTGAGCAACCTGCTCTAGTTGGAGGTGTCCCTGACCATGGCACGGGGGTGTTGAACCTAGATGATCTTTAAGGTCCCTTCCAACTCTAACCATTCCATGATTCTATGTTTCTAATTTGTACCCATGTTACAGGGAAAAAATAAAAATAAAAAAATCTAAGAGCAATACATCTTCCTACTTACTTGTGATGTCCTCGAGGCTTACAATGTAAGCAATGATGCATATAGATGCTAGCAGAACAATAATTAGAAGGGGAAACCATTCAGTATAAGAAATCAGGCTACCAGATTTAGAAGTGTGGTCACAAGTGAAACCAGCAGCTCGCTGCAAACCTGCCTGACCCCCCCCTCAGTAAAGCAGAAGGTACCCTCTACTCAGCTCCAGCAGCGGTTGCCCCCTCCCTCAGTGCCCTGGCAGATGACTCAGGCACAGGGACCCAGCTATAAATCTGTTTTCCTTCCACAGAAGTTATGGATTTTCCGCTAGGAATCACGGAGCAAGTTCTTATATTTATGTATTATACATACATTATATTACAGCTGAGGGTAGGAGACACAGAATAAAATAGTTCAGTTGGAGGGGACCTACAACGATCACCTTGTCCGACTGCAGTACAACGTAACCATGACCAGGTGGCCTTAAATCTCCACAATGCACAGCCAGGGATGGACTCAAAGGAGCAGGATTTGGCCCTTCAGAGCAAATCAGTGAGGCTTTGTATTTCTCGCCATGCATTTTCCTGCGTGTGTTTCAGCTTCGTGTCATCTCAAGCGTTGACAGCGCTATTGAGCTCAGCTGGAGAAATACAAGGCAATTAAAATATTAGCTTCTTCCTTAAGCCTTCTGGAAATTTTAAGCAGTGCCATTTCAGAAAGGAGAAAAGTTCAACCTCACTCTCTCTTCATCCCACCCGCTTCAAACTTATATTCACTGTGGCTATTAAACACGTAAGTGAATTTAATGGCTTTACTGGACTGCATTTTACGGGGCAGACACTATGCAAAGCAATGGGGGAAAATAACAGACACAAACGAAGCTCAAACGAACAGAAAGAGAATTAAATCTGTTTATCAGCCTGCTTTTCCGACAGCCTCGAAGGTGCCGAACCATTTGATCTTGGCTGGGGGTGGGGGGGGGCAGCCAGGCAGTCGGGGGTTGCAGCTCCGACCAGCGACGGATGCCACCACACAAAGCTGGGAGCTGCTGAGCCAAGAGGCTGAATTTGGGGAGTAGAGCTATGGAAAGCTAGACTGCCCGTTTAAAAGGTCTACTTAATTTTTAATAGGTTTTTGATAATACAGGAAGACGTTAGGAGCCATATGCAAGGAAACAAGTCCTTCACCTAAGGTAACTAAACCACATTTCTTGTTTAAGTAAAATGGTAGAGTGGTAGGAAACATTTTCAGTTCTAAGAAATGTTGATGGTGTTTTGTTTGGTATGGAGAGAAAAGCTGAAGGGGAGGATGAGGAGGAGGAATGTGGTATGCGATAAATTCAGTGTGAGAACACATTCAGAGTGAAAAACCTCACTTTCCTCCAAATTCAACTTTCACAATCCGGCAGACACTCACTATTTTTGCCCCACGCAAACTTCGCATCTTGTTTTTAAACAACTGATGACCCGTTTGCGATTGTAGCTATTTGTCAGGAGCCACCAAAGGGATCGTGTAGTGTTTTCTCAAACTAGACTCAGCAAAGAACTTTTATGGACTCTAAAAATAGGATTAAGCCCCCCCAAGCACTGCCAGCACACATTCCTCTCATCCGCCAGACCCGAGCCTGCCACCCCTTTTTTAATTACTCGAGCGCACAAGGACAGAGACAGGCAAAAACATGTTTTCCTCTCTCTTTTATAATCCTACCGGAGGGGCTACTTCCCTTATCATATATATTCCACGTTTGCTGAATATTATTCCCTTTTCGCTTTTTCCCTTTTTAGGTTATTTCAATTTTTATTTAAATAGAAGCTAAGGATGAACAGCTTTTTTTTTTTTTTTTTTAACTCCCCCGAAAGAAGCCAGCTCTTGTTAGACATCCTTATGAAGTGACCACATTTTTCTGAAGGCTTGGTTTAGTAATGGGAACAGCTAGGGGGCTGAAGTTCTTCAAAAATGTAGACCCCAAATTACCTGCTGCTGTCTCTAAGCCTTCTAAAGAGATAAAGAAAATGAAGACAGGGAAAACATTTGATCTTTCATGCTATCTCCTGGTAGAAATTCCTTCCTATCTTTTAAACACATTTAAGGCAAGTTCTGGAAGTAAAAGCATATGTGCAGGTGAAAGTAATTGTATGATACTAGAGAAGATCTGGCTTTGAAGAAAATTGGAATTCTTCAACGTATAAATAGTACATGTGCTGCATTTTGCCTGATTTTAATGTTCTGCAAAATTTGTGTGTGCGCCGAGGTTTAGTCAAAGTCACGGAAAAAAAGGTTATTTATTTGTACGGTCTTGTTGACACATGGAAGATTTAAAGGCTGAACAAGTCAATGGCATTTTGCCACCAACTTCAAAAGGGTTGGGATGTTCCCCTTGGCAAAATTACATACAAAAAAACCACAGAGTTGTCACTTTTATAAAACTTTCATAAGATTAGCATAAATTAAGCAAAGAGCTTTGCTCAAGATGGCATTAACACGTGCTTTCAGTGCAAGAAGAGCAGTGTCTTGTTTCCAGTGGGTTTATTTGCAAAGGGGCACTAGAATGTGCCCAAGAAAGCCACGGCGAACAGAGCAAATGGATCCGTGTACGCTTAACGAGCTCCTCACATCACCGCCACCTTCATTAACAGAAGGGCACTTTATCGTTACAGCTAGTTAAGAAAGTCATTTGCTTTTTCATTTTGTTTTAGCAGGTGTACAAAAAAATACTTCAAAAAAGGGGAGATGAAGAGTAGACACCTTATGCTTTCCAAACTAAGTTACAGGACTAATAGTATTTGAACATTAGAGAAATCAGTCACCAAAAGACGTGAGGAGAAAAAAGAAAAATAGAGATCTGGCCACTCAGACTATTTGTCACAAGCTTTATAAAACTAAGGATGTGACCAGGGCACAGGCAGTCACGTTCAGTCGAGTGTATGAGCTTCTGCCTCATGCCGCCAACACCGATCACAGTCTTGTAGAGAAACACAAAGATGCTGAACTGGTAACAATGCCGTGCCCAGAGCCAGAAGATGCTGGTTTATGCAGTCTCGGTCTCTGCTAGCAATACCAGGGATGCCACAAACAGGGTCCAGAGCAGTGGAGACAGAACCCTCCAGCTAAGGGAGCAGGGCTCTGTTGAAGGACACCTGAACAACCCCAGCACTGGTGCTCCAAAGGATGCACACTGTAGAAAGACTGGCCTGGGATTAAAGTTAATGAAAAATGCTACCCGTGTGGGCTTGAAGTCTTGCTCCTTCTGATATTAAATTAATATCCGATATTAAATCAGAAGTAGCTGCTCCATCCACACTAGAGTTGCAGACTGGAACCTTCTCCTCAAGGCTGGTACCAACGTCTATTAGATACATAACGAGAATTGTCTTAGTGTTTTCCTCTCAAACCATGCTGGAAGGCCATTTCCACAGTAGCCAAATGGTCAGAGTGTCAAAGCAGTTGACATACATCTCAAACTCCTCAGCTAATGAACACAGTTCACCCCAAATTTCCATCTCCCAGAGGAGTAACCAAACTGGGGCTTTTGGTGTTGGACTCCACACTCTTCCTGTCACACTCTTCCTCTGAAACCATGTCACCCTGCAGCCAACACCACAAGCTTCTGGATGAGAGAGGGCATTTACACCAAGATGCCCATCAAACCATCTGTCAGGACCGAGCTCTGGCCTCCACTTCTACGAGGACTCAGACAACTTTGCATTGAACAATTACTGAAAAGCAAGAAAAAACAACCAAGAAATTACCTTGAAGAGTCTAACTTGTTTTCCTGATGACACCTCTATCATCTTGCCAGGAAGATGCTCAAACCTCCCTGAGAACAGCTAATGGAAAAGTTTAATAAACCTGTGAAATCTATCTTGAGAAATCAACAAGAATTAATTGCCAAAGAAAATCATCTTCTGTTAAAGACAGAAGGTGGAAAACCACTTGGGCAATGGCATTTATGGACTTTTTGCAAAAAGAGATACTCAATTAGTCCTTTCAGACATTGAAATGAGTAAAACACTATCAACAGCTAATGGTAATGAAATAAAACTTAACAAATACAGCATATATATGGTGGTTTGTTATTGGGTTTTGTTTGTTTGTTTTTTAATCTTCCACTCATGGAAGCTCTTATAAAGAAAACTTCAAATAGAAAATACCAACAAGTTATCTAGGCTTAAAAATAGCTGGTGGAAAGTCACGACCAAGTCCATAAGTCTCCGAAGTTCTTCTGCTCCTTATTAAAAGTCACTTTCCTTTACAATTAAGCCCTCAGGAAAAAAACTCTGTAAGCAAATGATCTCCCACGCACTGCAGGAGCATGATGCTGACCTGGCTCCTCCAGCTTATGATGACCAAGAACCACATGCAACACGTAACACTTGAGAACAACGTCCAGATTATGTAGTAACACGGGCACCTCTGTAATCAGCGACCAGAAACACCATCCCTCACACTACGTTATATTCCCCAGGGACAAGACGATGAAAGATGCTGGCAGCTGCTGAAAGGAGAAAAGCTCGATGAATTATACAAGCTGCATTAAAGCAGCTTCCACATTAGCTCCGCAACTGAGGGACAAAGGTTTTCAGGTGGGACACAGCATTTTAAAACACAGCGTTATCATAAAGGCCAATATATGGGGGGGTGGGAGGGGGTGTCCAGACTATTCCCCATTGCCAGCCTCTTGTTAAATTTACTCTGCAGCTGAAGCCTCAGCTTCAGAGCAGCTTCATACTCAGCCCCAGCATCCAGCACTCAAAACCTTGATGTTTCTCACTTGCTAATAGGCTCTTACCAGGCTCAAACACGAGCGACGTGCAAGGAAGAAACAATTCCAAGAGAAGCAGAGACAAAGAAAAAACTATTACGTTGGTACAATGATCTTGGGACCACTTCATCCATTCAGTTTGGTTTTTTTAAAACATATTTCACCTGGGCTTTTCATAACTGTCTTTCCAAAAATAAATATAAAAAATTGTTTTAGCAGTTTAGGTACGTGCTAATGGCTGGCAGGAAATCTAGTTAAAGTTTTCTAACGTAACAGAATTACAGATGCATCATGTTATCATCCTGTTTGTAAATGCCAATGGATACAGGCCAGATAATCAGGATTTTAATTAAGAGCTAATTAGAGACACGGGCCTTCTCTTGGAGACTCCCAATAATCTCTAGATATCTCTAAGGTGGTTATCACATCCTTTACAACAACTGTTTTGCACAAATTGGAGTGATCCTTTTTCACTTTTAATGCTCCACATTGGCTTTTCTTGCATAAATGGCAACAGATAAGTAAGGTCAGAAGTGGCCTAAAAATCAAGTTACTTCAAATTAAAGTATATAGGAAAGGTTGGGGTTTTTCTTCCCCTAAAGTTTAAATAACATTCATGCTTCCATTTACTGAAAGCTAGGTTTTCAAAGTCTGATAAACTCCTATTTTTCAAATAACTAAAGATACGACTGCATTTGAAGGATGTTTCTTTGTCAACAGTGCACAAAATTGAAACATCTTAGAAGTTTTCACGTATTTTAGTGAAGGAATTCCCCATTACTTCATTTAAGTTAATATATATATATATATATATATATATATATATATATATATATATATATATATATCTCAGTTGAACTTCCTTAAAAAGAAGGAAGTGCTTGATACAAAACTCCCCTTGGGCAAACACTTCGGTTTCGATTAGCCCCAGCCTACAAAGCCGAGCGCTGAAGAGCACAGGTAGAAAAAGAGAAGAGCAATTTAGATGGTTCTGGGACTCAAGGGAACACTACAACATCCCGAGATGGAACCCTGGGTTTTTAAATTGCCCAGTAGCACTGGGGCTGCCAGTCAGCCTCAAACACCAGACTGCTTCTCCAGTCACATTAAGAAGGGATCCACTGTGCGATGCTGATTAGACTGATACGTTTCGCTGACGTTGCCAGAAACATTTATTTTAATGTAATGGAGTAAGGAGCTGAGGCAAGTTTAAGTTTGACCTTGAAAAAAAAAAAAAAAAAATTACACAACAGACAGACTGGGTGTGCAGGGATACATACAGAAGTACAGGGAAATCAGAGCAGCTCACCTCTCAACCAAAATATTCAGCCACAGGGGTCAACATGATTTACCCTTACCTCACAAAATTCAGGATCGAGCCCCATGTATGTTCCAGATTGACTAAATAATGCTATTTCAGCATCCTCTTTGACTTCCCCCTCCCCCCTCAAATAATGCTATTTCAGCATCCTCTTTGACTCCCCCCCCTCCCCCTCCTTTCCTTCCACTCCAAAATAAAAGGAAATAAGAGCGAGATCCATGCTGGAAATTTGTATAGTTATTATCTAGGTGCATGGATACAGTGTACCGCGCCTGAAGCTAAGAAATATGCTATCTTTGCTTTTCAAAGTAGCTGCATCAAGCCCCAGGAAACAGAGAATTGATACAACCCAGACACACAAATCATTTTCAAGTAGACAGTCAATCCCATTTCTCTATCCATTTATATCCAAGAACCTAAATGATTCTCCTCTGCTTTCACCAGGGATACAGCCTGGCTTGGCAAAAGTGCTCCGACACAGCAGAACGACGTACACGGGTATTTTTCAATCCAAGTAACTCTACGAAATTATGTACGTTTTACACGGTTTGACAGTAGTAGATTTTTTTCCCCCCCCCCATAAGGAGCCTTATCAATGCACGGGCAAACTTCAGAGCTGGTTCCACGTCACACAAAACCCACTGTGCTTTAACAGCCAACTTCAGACAAACCGTCGAGAAGTATTTCTGCAAACCTCATCAGCTCTGCAAGGCTTCGTAAGCCACTTACAGAAACCAAGGCCAACACCAGCTCTACTCCAAGTATCCCCAGAAAAAACCTGCCCAGGTGTCACTTGCTCATACTTAGGTGTCTCCAGTTGTCACAGTGCTATGGTGCCGCTGCTTCCGTACAGCACTTATAAATCACAGTTTAACTACAGCTATTAATAGACAATTTGACTATCTCTCTTTATTTTTTTTTTTTGCATTTAAACTTGCTTCCACAAAAATAAACCTGAACAACAACAAGTTACTCTTCCTGAACACTGAAAATAAGCTTTGCTTTTCCCCCAAGTTCAGCCTGAGACCGATTTTCGAGAATAATTTATAGCGTGGGCAGCATCAGCACATTAAATTCTCAGCAGAACAGCTCTCACACCCCAGATCACTGGAGCCCCCTTGGTTTTTGGTCCAAGGGCACGAGAGCTAGAGACCTACTCCAGAGACAACATCCCCTGCTTTACCTTTCTTCACAAAATTTGCTATTCTTTCAGTGCCTCAAGGCTTCTCTCAAGAAGCGTCCTTTCCCACATCACCTCCCAGACCCTTGCTAGTTTGCCCTCAACAAGAATAAAAACCAGCACTCTTTTTCTGAACCCTAAGCCACCCTTAGTTAAGATGGCTTTCTCCTTTCATCCCCAAAACTCTACGATTTTTTCTAAATATCATTAAGCTTCTACCACTCACCCTGTTCATTCTGCAGAGCTCTCTATTTCTGATTATTCATTCTTCCCACATTAAATTCCAGAAGCTGCTTTCTCTTACAGCACCATAAAAGCTGCTGCTTCTCTCTTTCCATCCTCCCCTCCTGAGTCTTTATCGGGTCCAGGTGTTTTCCATCAAGTCCTATGAGGAGGCAACTGATTAATCACAGCTGACCTGAACTCCCCTTTAATCACACCTGACCCGAACTTTCACCATCTTAAAAAAATCTGAAATCCTGCAGGATGCCATATAGGGCTTCCTGGAAGGAGAAAGGGCAAATAAACAAGTTGCCAGTATGATCCCAGTACCCGTGTGTTTTATAATGGTATGATCCCAGTACCTGTATGTTTTATAAATGCTGGAGCCAGGTACCTCCTTCTAGAAGAACAAGGAGCTTCTGCAGATCCTCAGATTTCTGAGTAACCTCTAGCCAAAAAAACTAGCAGGTGAAGGGTGGTTGCTGGGTGTTAGTTCTAGAGCGAGTACTTAAATACTTCGTAAATCTCACATTAGTGTCTAGGTCTTGCAGGGAGGATCCAGTGATGGAGTTTATAATCACTGCCATCAGCTGAAGCTTAGAAGAAAATGATAGATAGGTTCAGGCTCACCTGCCAGTGGGGCTATTAAAGAACAAAACAAACAGAACTGGAAATTATAATAATCTATGGTTTTAAAATAAAATTGATTATAAGTTCACGCCGCTTCCCTGTAGCATTGCCCAATGCACTGCCTTTCTTGCATTGTTTTTCTTCACCCAAGAAAAACATTTTTAAGTAACGTGTCAAAGTTAGGTGTCAGCAGGATGGGCTATGGTGGTTCTGAGAAATTAAAAAGCAGCAGGTTGCTAGAACCCGGGGTTAATGATTGGTTTTCCAGTGGTGTTTTTTACATCACTTTTTCTTACTGCCTATTGATATTTCCAACAAATTATTTTTACCCCACTGTCTGTAGATTCATAGAGACCAGGGATGGACATCTCAAATTAACAGTTGGAAACGCTGCTTTCTTCTTTTTGTGTTTTTTCTGGTATTTCACACACTAATTCTGTGCCAGCTGCACTCATTCTGTGCTTATCCTGTACAGTTTTCTTGACGTTTCTTTTAACCGATTAAAGATGGATACTAAATTAGCATTTATCTAAACACTTTAAAAGTTTCATAGTTACTGAGAAGTTAAAGTTTACAGATAAATACAAATATCGTAACAGTCTATTTCTGTATTACTGTTGCAGCCAAACAGGAATGCTATTTTCTAAAATAATTTCATGTAAATGTATTGCAAAATAGTACAACAGAGCAAATCAGACAAAATCACAGATCTTGACTGTTAATATGATCTTCTGCCTCATGTAACAGAAAACCAATGTATAATAAACTAATGATTTCCAAGGACATTATTGACACATTTCAGTCATCTAAAAAGGACGCATTCCAGTGGCTGACCCAGAGGTCTAATTCTTTTTTCCAATATTCATTTTTCCTTTTCTACCTTTCTTTTGTCATGGTTATGCTGAACAATGATTAGACTCATTGTTACTTTTTTTCCATAGACTTTGTATTAGCAAATATCAAATACAAAGTAGAATATAGTGGATAGGTCTGTAATGCGACATCATAATTTTGTATCGTATTTGCATATTAATGGTGCTGATGAGAAGAACAAATTGAAAGCAGTTATTAGAACATGTAAGCTGAATTTTCTTGCATAAGCCATTTTTATATCATGTCACCATAAAAAAAATTGTGATGAATGTTCCCTCTGAAGCTGACAAGTTACAAGGGCTTGTACTAAGGGAATAATAACTCCAAGATTCATAAAAACGGTAATTACTTTATCAACCTTCTAGTCACATTGCAGACACATATACTGAATCACTCCAAAATAACACTGACATAAAAATTAGACTTTATGTTGATATTACACTTCTTACCTGAGGTTTCCTTTAAAAAAAAAGAAAAAAAAAAAAGTGCAATATATTACTAATTACCCTGAAACCAAAAAATCAGGTTTATGTCATATATCTTTAAACACCAAGGCAAGGCTGGATGGGACGGGGAGAAAAAGGAGTAGCCGTCAGGAGGAAAGAAATATTCAAGTTTAAGGATGACATTGGCAGGGAGTAAGTTACTATATATTTTCTCTAGGAATAGCAAAGGTTAAGAAGTCGACAGCTCTTTATAAGACACCATCTTCTTGGACAGCCTCCCAGGAAGGACAGCAGAGACAAAAGTACACCATAAACCAAATCAGCTTAAAATGGAGTTTAATTAATTAATGAAAGAGATTATGAGGTCATGCCATGATCCAGGAAGATCTCCCCTGTCCCACATCCCCCTCAGCTTCATCCCTCACCACATCAGTAGTGAACAAGATCCACAAACAGGTCCAAACTAGTCCTAAACCCATGTTTTATTTCTCATATGAAACTGCCAGAAATATCTACAACTGCACAGGTACAGAAACGATTAGAGACAGCTAGACGCGTTAATAAAACGGATATTCTTGTCTCCAGAGGTAGACCTGGCATGCCTTTTCAGAGCACATCTGGAACCTACAGAGAAGACAGCTGAGAAAAGTAGTGCTATCAGCAATAAAGAAGACAAAATGCTAATTGCGATCACCGAGTATATTACTGAGCAAGGTGGGGATCCCTCCGCTCAGTCCCCGAGCCCTGTTTAGCCGTAGAACATCTGCAAAGTGGCAGGGTCCTGCTGACACCTTTACCTTCACGTACCCATTTAGTCCTCGGCCAAGAGAGCAGCGCGGCCCCTCACCGCAGGGGGAAGAGCCGCCGACTCCATTTCCAGCACTTAACTCTCCCCGGGCAATCGATAAGGACAACGAGCATTTCCCTGGGACTGTGGATACAACAAGGTGGTGGGGTGCTTTGCTGCCGCCGCGCCGAGCTGTACAGCACTCAGGTCCTTTCCAAAGACCTAACAGTTCCCGCGCAATGTCCTCATCAGCATCCCTGGGAGATAAATAATATCACCATCGAGGAGGGGCGGTAGAAGCATTTAATTTGCTTGCTCGGAGTCGAGTGGATAAGCAGCATTTGCTCTGTGTTTCAGTAACAGGGTGCAACTGAGGGGCAGAAAGGAGGTGCTCATTACTGCTTACTCATTCCTTTTACTGTGGGCTGTTGGAGCAACCTGGCGGGCTACTAATATCACTGGGCTGGAAATAAATGGGATGGTGTTCCCTCCAATTTTTAATTTTCTTTTTAAATTTTGACATGTGATTTACATCATCCAGCAAACCAGAATTTACTTTTGTTTTTTCTAGATTATTAGGCTTGCTGTCTAATAAAACACAGCTTTAGAGACTGGAAGATTCATGGTGGTTTTTTGATGTTCTCGCTTAAAACAGTGTTGGTCATTTCTCCATCAAGGAAACATTGGGCCCTGAAGCAGAGATTCTGTTTGGGGAGAAAGGATTGGGATTAAACATATTTCAGTGCATAATGTCCATTTAAATGCATGGGATTAGAAATGTATACGATTAGAAGAAAAAATTTCTACAAAGGAGAAGGGTCCGGAGAGACCTTATAATGGCCTTCCAGTATCTGAAGGGGGCCTACAGAAAAGCTGGAGAGGGACTCTTTATCAGGGAGGGTAGTGATAGGACGAGGGGTAATGGTTTTAAACTGAAAGAGGGGAGATTTAGATTAGATATTAGGAAGAAATTCTTTACTGTGAGGGTGGTGAGACACTGGAACAGGTTGCCCAGAGAAACTGTGGATGCCCCATCCCTGGAGGGGCTTTGAGCAACCTGCTCTAGTGGAGGTGTCCCTGCCCATGGCAAGGGGGTTGGAACTCGATAATCTTTAAGGTCCCTTCCAACTCTAACCATCCTATGATTCTATGATTCTATGAATTAGAAATGTATCAAATTAGAAATGTAAATACGGTTGCAATTTTTAAAGGTTACTCACAGGAGCGAGGCAGAAAAACACCCTCAAAATAATGCTGCAATTCTTCCGTCTTAGGTCTAAAGTTACCTTGTTTGTTCTGTGTGAGCTTGAACTACTCTTCTTTAAACTATTCATCACATTATTTTAGTTGCTAACCTGTCCTTGTGTGAGGGCGAAAATACAGCTGGACCTTTTAGCACTTTAAGTAGAGTCTCTTGCAGATGGAAATCTCACTACAGAGTGTCTGTATCTTCCCTGTGAGCTTCCAGGCTCAATCCAGCCTGAAAAGAGGCAATAGCCCGGCCTTTGTTCCCGTTGGGTCCTTGACCTCCCTGTTTACAGCCCTAATGGGGATGGCAGTTACTCAGAGTCGAGATGGCATTTTTGAGATGTGAATAATCACCCAAGAAAATAGAAGGAAACAGTCAGTACATTCACATCGCCTGCCTAACTCAGCTATTAGCTAGTTATGATGTTCAGCCACTGCTACTGATCTGTGCAGGAAAACAGACAGTGACCTATAGGGAATATAATCCGTATCCCATTACCAACTCCCTGAGACATTTTTTCCTTCTTCAAGCCCAAGCTTTTCAATGACACCCTTCTAAAAAGACCCTTTTTCATGTGTCTTTTATCATTCTGACCTTGTCCTAGTGGGAATTTCAATTCTGTCCTTTGAGACATGCAAACGATGCAAAACTTCGCTCTTCTCTTGCTGCACAAAGATCCAAAGAGTAGAACTCCAGCTCGTGATGTGGACTGTCCCCCCCCAGCTTGTGTGACCGGTGCCCAGTGTGTGCTCCGGCTCACGGTGCACGAGCTGCCCGTTCGCATGGCAGTCACCGCTGGCCTGTCCCTCCAGCACCTGCTGAACTGCCAAGAAAAGGCAGTAGAGGAAGATTTGATATATTAAATAGATACTAAATACAAACTTTATTCACAGAACTTGTTTTCGCAGAGGTGTAAATTATCCTTTTTGACAATACAGTCTTTCCAGATGGAAAAACGCAACGTTCAAGACATCAAGTATCCCCATCCCTGGAGGTGTTCAAGGCCAGGCTGGATGGGGCTTTGAGCAACCTGCTCTAGTGGGAGGTGTCCCTGCCCATGGCAGGGGGGTTGGAACTCGATGATCTTCAAGGTCCCTTCCAACTCTAACCATTCCATGATTCTATGATTCTATGAAGTAACCATCTCAGTGTTTTGCTTGGCAATCAAAGTCACAGATTACAAACATGGAGATTTTAATATGCCTCTTCAACAGGCCCCTCTAATACTACTTGAAGGAGCACAAAGCACTCCACGTTGAACCACTGTGCCCTGGATTTCCTTAATTATATTGGAATAAGATGAAGATTTCCCCAAAGCCCAGCTGTGACTCAAATACACTCAGGTTTGCCCAGCTAATGGGGTCAAAACCTCTGCAAACATCGGGTTCACAGGTACCATGGCTCGAGGGCTGTGGCCTTAAGCGCAATGCACTCACCAGAGCTATAATTATAACACTTAAAACGATTCAGAACACCAAACCCATGCGTTAAGTAAAAATGGCAAGTACAAAATACTGTAAGGAGAGTAGATTGTTTGCTAGAGCTCATGGGTTTAAGTTTCCTAATTCATAATCTTCCGCACTTATCACCGTACTTCACATCTGACTTATAAAAAAGCTGGTATTTTTTGTATCTTGGTGCCAGTAACACACAGAAAAAAGAGAGAAGACTGTCTGAGGAGATGATCAAGGAAGGCTGTTTTAATCTGAATTTCTGATGCCACACTCCTTACTATTCTTCATTATGGCTTTGAAAAGCAAGGCCTTTGATTAATGGGGGACTTTCACTACCAGCGTTGGGGTCCTACACAATGAACGGTGCATGAGAAGAATAATTCTAGGAAAAGGAGACCTTGCAAAAAAAGAAAATATTAGATTTTTTTTTTTCCCTACTTTGTTTTTGGAGCTTTGATCAGTAAGTATTACAACTTCCCAGAAACCTCAGAAACCACTCCTCTGTATGTTAGGGGAATCACGGCCCCTTCTAACTTGATTCACAGTCTTAATAAGTTCAGTCATCTGTTCTTCCCAGTCTCACTTGAATGTGGAGAAAAGCCTTATTTTGATTTATCAGTCTAGGAAATGCCAGAGCGGTAACATGTACAGCACATACAGTAATTGTTTCCTGACAACAACACTAAGGTTACACAAATAAGAACTATCATTTACAGCTTCCCGAATTTCACAGATGAGGAGAGGAAAGCCATTCTGCCTACTGCAGCTTTTAAGAGGCTTTGAGATGTCTATAAAAAATCTTAAATCATTTCCCCAAGAAAAAGGAGCTTCTGCTTCTCTCTCAATTTCCCTGTAATTTCAATGTATTTAATTTTCAGATTAAGTTGATATAAAGGAAAGTGACATCACTGAAATGCTATTAGCCATCTGACTTTCTAAGCAGAGCTACAGCCATGAAAGATTACTGGAAATCATGTGGTTAAAGCACTGCAGTACATGTAGAAAATGTAGCAAGTAAGGTCAAACTTGCAAGCAAATTCACACGATAAGAAAGAATTGCTTTGATGATTTTTAAAACATCATAGTCATACTATATTGGGTCATCCACACTAGCTTGAATCTTTTTTAAAGTTATAATAAATTGAAAAAATCCAATTTCTTGGATGAAATATTTTTATTTTTAAGTCAAATTCAAGCTTGATTGAAATGTACTTGCAGGATTTGCAAAGTAAGCCAAGTCTGTAAAGCAATCAAGAAATTTTGATGTAGGTAGCTGCAATAGTGTCATACGTGATCTCCAAGTTTCCAGCACAAAGTTTCCCAGCGATGTACAGGGGAGGGGAGCTCAAGGATTCAGCATATCTGGTAGATATATTCTGTTCTGGTGGAACTAATGTATTTACTTGCTAAAACTAAATGGGAAAGATTTAAAGGGGTATTTGAAAATGCATTAAAAATCCGCTAAAAGCAATGTTTCTGATTAGAGGACATTAAAATAAAATAACATTTCAAACTTTCAAGTAACTTTCAGCAATTCATCTATTTCTCCTATCAATCAATAATCCCTTAGCTGCCATGCAAACTCTAAATTAAGCAGATAATAGAGATTACACCAATAATTTGGGCCTGAATGAAGAAAATTCTTGCATCTGTTTTGCTGAGCCAGATCCAGGAGTGACCCACGGTTTGCACACCCCGTTCTGTCACCAACGCAGAGATAATACACACGGGTTATTTGTTGCAGAATACGCTTTGGGCAGCCTCTCAGTGCATGGCACCGTGCATACACCACCATGGAAAATGTCATATAACTATTTGTTTTAAATCCAGCTACCTGTAAACTAAATGGGCGATCTAACATTTTGCCCTCTAGTGTCCATGGGCTGCTCTTTGAGGATTTCGGGATGTCAGCGTACAACCAGCATAATCAAGACTTTTTCCTGAGAAATAAAAGTATTTCTTCCTCTGTCTCCTTCTGGTGGGAATGTGATTATCAGGCCAGGCATTCAGTGTTATTTTATTGTCTGGCAGCTTTAAAATAGAATTGAGATATTACGTATCCGTTTCCTTGATAGCCTTTGCAAGATTTTGTCTTTGAGAGTGTATGAAGCTGCATTTCCCTTGGATCTCTTGCCATGAAGTGCTCTGACCCCTCTCTGCAGCGGCCTCTGTGCCCCGTGCCTTGAAAGGAGGCCGTGGCACAGCAGCCCGCAGCCCAGCCCGCAGGGTGCTCGAGGCCAAAACCTGCAGGAAAAAAATACCTTCTAGGTTTAGGACCCTCCCCGCAGAATTGGAGGAGGATGTTAAAATAGAGAGGGGAGAGCTGGGCTGGGAAGGAATTTAGACAGCAGGCTATTTCTGGGTGAAGTGAACTGGAAAGAGCTTTTGTTTCTGTAACAGTTGGCAGAGTCGCAGCTCGCTGGCAGAGAAACCCCAGAGCAGGGGATGAGATTTCGGAGGGAGGCAAAGCTCACACAGAACTCGTGTTTTTCACAGTCTCCTTGGAGAGAGAGGGGTAAAGGGGATCGTCCTCCAAAGAGACCCCAGCGTACTCGCTCTTGGAGGCTTGCCATGTGCTGTCACTCTGAAATAATATTGTCCCGTTTTCTGTATTGTTTTAGGAAGGTGTAAAAAAATAGTGGAGAACTTGGAGTACTTACTCCTAGACTACCCCCTGGTTGCCAGCATCTCCTCTGCTTCACGTGCCGTTGAGGTCCAGAACCTACATCACGTTGCAGCTCTACAGCTTCATGCCCACGCTCTGCAACGGCACTTTAGGAGGCAAAAAAAATGACTTCAAACACAGTATACCTCAACCAGTATTGTTTTGGTTAGATGGGCTACCAAAGGACACAGCAGTTTTAAGTAAATCTTTCATTTCATCACAGAAATCCTTGTATCGTTAGTCATTTGCTGGGACAAAAAATATCTACATATTGCTTGAAGGGAGCTCTTCTGCTCTTTTACCGTATCTGTAATAACAATTGCTTCCAAAAGTTCAGAGAAATGAAAACTTAGCAGAGCTCCTGGCAGGTATGACATACACACCTTTTACAATAGCATCAACACAGGCTCTTCGCTGCTTTTTACCCTTAAAATTATTTTAAATTGGCTCGTTGGGACCAAACTGATTTTCCCCAAACTGTGCCTCCAGTCCCACTGTAGCTTTGGAGATGAGATCGCTGGCAAACAGGACAAAATACCTGCTGTGTCCACAGCCTTTCTGGAAGGCTTGAAGCCGACTTCACTGTTAGAAACCCCACCTCTCAAAGGCTTCCTCAGGTACCGTATTGTGATTAATGCAAAATCATTAGTGCATAGAGGCTCCGCGTGGGAAATCGCTGTTTGGAGGGGATGCATTAGGATGGAGAGGGGGCAGAAAGGTCTGTGCGCCTCCCCAAGCCTCCCTCCGCTTAATCACTCCCAAGAGGGAGAGTGTTTCAGGGAAGAGGGCAGGGTATTTCTCACATCTTCATCATTCCCCAGGGAAAACACGGAAGGCAAGCTCACATGCAAAGACCGTCAATAGGTGGGCTTAGCCCTAAATTGCCTTTACAGAACACTTCGAAAATTGAAATTGAAATTACAGAACACTTTCCCTTTAAATACCCTAATTCTAGGTGCATCTAATGCAGGTATTATTTAATTATTTTTTTTTTTTAAAATCTGCAGGTTTTCTTTGTATTTCAGTTATACAACCACTGCCAAGCCCTGTCACTTTTTGTAGTTGGATACTTGCACTAATAATGGGTGCAGGATGAAGTCCGTACTGATATGAATCTGCTACGAATCCGCAAAGGCAGATTTTCTTATTAAACAGCAGCTTTATTTGATGACCTAGAGGGTACAGCAGCACGCAACTAATTTCCCTACCAACCGCACCTTCTAACACACAGGAAAAAGGCAATGGCTCTCCTCCCAGAAAATCCACTAAAAGCCAGGAAAGTATGGTAAGTTCAAGTAATTCTATCAGAAGGAAACTAAACTACTTCTACAATGTCACCAGCAACTTGAAAAATGAGCAAACTTGAATAAATAATAAACTAACACCAGATGAAATAATGACAATAATAATGATGCTGCACCTGAGTGAAGCTGGTCATGAAGAGCATCCCAGAAACGTTAGCAGAAAACGTGTATGCGCACAGCTAAGGAGCTACAGAATCAAAAAGTATGAGACCCCTTAGTGTGGCAAAAGTAGATGGCAGACGACTTTTTTTTTTGTCACTGTAAGACAACAAAATAAAGTATTGAAAAGCCTGCTAAACACACCAAAGCTCTATACTAAATGTGAGATTCCAGTGAGCATTTATACTCTTAAATACGGCACATAAAAAAAAAAAAAAGGCTACTGATTTGAAAGAGGTGACTGATGTTTGTAACCCTGGAAACGCCACCTTATTAACAAGTAGAAGTAATAAGTAATAGTTAAAAAAAAATAATCAAATCCTGTATCAGTCTTCTAAGTTTTGACTTAAAGTGCAAAAACTTAACTCTCATATAAATAACTAAATAGAAAGTTGAAATTCTTTTCAAATACAAGCTTTTAAAGATGTGGCTTCAATACATTATTGTTATTTATATTGTCAGCAACTAATTACAATGTACAAGTCTCTTTAAACATAATCCCCCCATCACTAATACAGGGAACGCTTAAGGAGAATTTCTGATTTAGATGTTCTGTTTGTTTGTTTTTATTTCCAAGACCACAAAACCCCATTAGAAATGGACCCTTGTCGGAAGCACAGGGCACTTGAACAAATCCTCCCTATTTTGAGGTGGCTCCTGAAAAAAGTAACTTACTTTTTATACTTTTTGGGTTATCATCTACCATGATCCCATCTAGGATTAAGATATCTTGTAATGAGGGACAAGGAAACTTCCACACTAAACAAGAGGTAGCGCATTTAGATAAACAGTTGCTGAAGCCAAACTACATTACTGTCTGTAGTGAAAAGCTCTATCCAGTGATGATATGATCTCTGTCTAGAGAGAAAAAAAGTGAGTTGGGAACCATCAGGGCAGTAAAAAGACACTTCAGCTGCTGATTCCTCAAGCAAACTGTAAAAATGGTGGCAAGACATTTCAAGTGAAGGACCTTCATCTGAGAAATCTGCTCTTGTATTTTGTTGGAACCAAACGTGTCTGACTTTGGGATGCAGGGCAGGTACGTTCGTTCTGGCAGCCTTTTAATCGAATCTCTTCTCTGGCAGAGAGGCAGTTCTTGTGTGTGACAGTAATGTAGATTTATGGAAAATAATAAGGTGATCAGCTGCCCCGCAGAGTTATTATTTGGTTTCATTCAAAAAAATAAGACGTTAAGACTGAACTGATGGGTTGATGTATGCAATGACACGCGGTGCCCGTTTCATAGTTCAGTGATGTTAATGGAAAAACTCCCATTACCTTCACTTACAAATCAACCAGCAAGTTTAAAAACAAGGCAAAAAAAAACTTAAGAAAGAAAAAAAACCAGATTGTTAACAGAATTTGTTTTGACTCCATTCTTGTCCCTTTGTGTTCCCTGGGTTTCAATATTCTAACAAATTTGTTTAAGGTGAGATTAATCACTGAAGCAGTGAATTTAAAATTAATATCCCAGAATATGAACAGAATATCATTAGGACATGAATTTTAAAATTATAATCATGTTTATGCAAAAATAATTATTAATTTTTTTCACTTATCTACCTTCTGATAATAATCTCATCCTAATAATGAACTCTGTCAGATCAATAAAAGTTCTTTCTTTGACTTCACCTAACCAGAATATAAAACAAACTACATGATCCAGTGCATCCAAGCACAGCTGCTTGAGTTTCAAATATCAGTCTACAAAAACACTAGACATTTCTATTTTGTCCTTCACAAAAAATCCCTGGGAAAGGACTGCAGAGCAATGAATACTAATGAGAAGACACATAGGGCAGAAATTAAAGATGATGCAGTTAGAAAAACATATTCACATCTTTTCTGGTAGTGCACAAGGAAATATCCAAGTCAGTACCAAACGCTGTAACAGCTTTGAGACAAAGCCCTATGTCGAAATCCCAACTAGGCACAACACTTTGTGCCCTTCGTCTTTTTTGGTTATAAGGCCAGAGACAGTTTCAGGAAACCTGACAATTAAAATTTTTTAATTAATATTTCCAAAACTTCCTTTCATGCGCATAAAACTGTTTATGCTGAAATAGCTGGGAAGTATGAGAAGAATCCAGCTGGCTTCACAAATATTTTTAGAATGTGGTTTTCACCAAATAGAGTATCAGCTAAAAACAAATCATTCAATTAACCACAAGCAAAATATCACTGTTGCAGGCAGGTCAAGTTGAAAAGAATATACTTTTCTACCAGGACACAGACTGGCTGGAAAACATGATGCATCACATTGGGTACTACTAGCCCAAAGCCAACCCTCCAAGCCGAGCCCTTCTCCACTCCCACCTCTCTTTGCAATGGGAGTCCCTCAGAGGAAGCATTTCCATCGCAACGCAGTAGCTCAATCCTCAGCCTTTGCAACACTGCATGAGCTAATAACAGGTGTTATTAGAGAAAATATGGTGAAATTCCTGATTTTAGCCCCGTCTAACGGGGCTTGTGTGTGTCCTTGCGAAATCCAGTCTCACCATCAGAGCTCCAACGCAGATCCACTGCCCAGGCTGCACACACCAGAACCAGTGTGAAAAATGTCCGAAGTCCTCTCTGATGAAGCAGATGCTACAGTAGCTGTTTTTTCTACTGACCCACTTCTTCTGTACTGAATGGCAAAGTCAACTCCTTTTAAGCTACCAAGCCCAAACTGTGGGCCAGCCGCTTCATCTTTTCATAGATGGGAAAGTTTCTAACTCAAGATGGAGCAATCTTATCAGTTCACCATCTGATACTTCAGCTTGCTTGCAAAGGCTTTTCTTTTGTTATTTTCTTTAGAAAACATATACAGTATCCTTACTCTGAGTCCCAACAGTGTTTTTTTTAACAAGAGATTGGTTAATTTTTGTAAATTTAATTGGGTAGATAAGACAAAGTAAAGAGAGCATAGTAAATGAAATAGAAGGGTACTGGGATGGCTAATGGGGCTCATGATCCCAATGTTGGAGTTGTACCAATTTATCTTTTGTCCCAGGTCTTACCCGACAGCCCAGTTTGATGAGCCTCGAGGGGAACACCAGCAAAGGCACAACTGCAGCTCTGCAGGACCTCATGGGTGCTTGCTGAAGTCAGCTTGAAGAGCTATCCTTGTTTTATTCACCCTTTCCCTCAACTTCTGTGTTTCCCTCAACTTCTTCCTGGGGAAAAAATCCCCACAAAAACATTCTGATAATTCTGAGTATCTTTGGCTGACGAAGGGCAGTAACCGGACGGGGGTGAGCAGTTCCTCTGATGCACTGTGACATCAAATGTTTTGCCTCTTTCTTTGCAAATGTAAGTGGCAGTAAACATTTGGGACTGATGTATGTCACCTTAACTTATTCTCTGTAATTTTCCTACAGTCTTCAGCATCAGCCAAACTCCGCTGTTGATATTGAAATAATTTACTTCGTGCAGCAAGACACGCAACACAAATACAAAGTTTCTTATATTCCTTGTGGCAATGATACTTGGAGCGGTGGAATATTTTTTCTCCCTCTTCATTAGGCTTTTGAGTCCAGTCCTGCCATTGATCAGCTCACCAAACTCCAAGTGACTTCAACGCGAGTTCGTATACAGCTCACCGGAAAAGTGGGATTTATTAACACACCACCAGAGCTCACAGACTGCTGCTGCTCCCTTATTGATCAGATCCTGGGAAATGGCATGTCTACCCAGGGAGATTACGGATATAATCAAGTACGGGGCAACAGACTGACTGATATTTTTACACATTTCATATTGCTTGTTATTTTCCTGGTGCTGCATGTGAGGAAACAGAGGTATTAACAATGCAGGAGGGAAACAATCTCTAAAAAGTGAATATAAAACGAACTTACAAAAACTAAGTGGCATTTACCCTAGGCAAGAAAAGATTTTATCTGGGTCTTATCAACGGTGCTTTTCAAGGTATGAAGTCCTCATAATAGATCTTGTTGAGTTTGGACGGTTTTTTTCTCACCTAGCTTTAACCTTTCCAGCCAATCTATCCCTACAATATTTTTTTCCTGATAAAGAATCCCAACTGTCACTGGCCCGGGGTCTACTTAACCGCTCTAGGACGGAGAAACCGCCTTTGCTTTCCCATTCGATACACCCGGGCTGATAGCTTCAGGTGGACTTTAATCAAATCCACATTGCCCTTTGCTTGATCCGAACAATCAGCTCAGAAAATTTCTCATTATGGCTTTTGTAAGAAGAAATAATAGCCTGTCTTCTTGCGAGCAAACACAATTTGAATGAACAAAATTAATGGCTGTTTCTCTTAATTTTTTCCTCCTACTGATGTGATAGGTTATATACGAGGTGTAATTACAATAATGTCAAAGTCGCTATTGGAAGAGTTAATCCACTAGGAAAAATTCCCACCAGTAAAAAAAAAAATAAAAATAATAATCTATGGTATGCAGATGGACTGTTTACTTGGTAGCTCTTCTGTGATCAAAATGAAACTAGGCTGAACTGCTGAAACAATAAAAGTAAATTGTTACTTGGGGTTTGCAAACCTCAATTAAATAAATATTATGCAGTAAACAACATTCTGGATTTTAATTAGGATAAAACAACTGAAAAAGGAGTTACCAAGCACTTGTGTTTATCTCATAGAAACCTTCAAATACTTCTTACAGGCGCATATATAACAAAGAGGTTTAGCTTAAAAAACACACAAAAGAAAACTCCAGTTTTACTTTCATCAGCATCAAAAAGTCATCTTAATATACATTTCCCCTCCCAAAAAGTTTCTATAAAACTTTAAATTAGATAAATATGGGTATCAATGGTGGTTTTCTGGTCCCAGCTTTTCAATTACTTTAAATAAAACAGAGCATTTTGAAAATAATGTGATCGATTTGTTGCATTTGCTCTAACAAGACCAAATAGCCATCTAATTATCCAACCAAACAAAAATGAATGCCAACTGGGGGGGTAGCTAATTTTAAATGGCAGGTACCAGGATGGAAAATCATACCTCGTTTTGCATTTTTTTGAGTGAGTATAATGCAATGCAATGCCGTATTTTCACTATCCGTTAGCTTTTCTGTAACACTGCGCACTTTGTAACGGAGTTGAATTCCTTGCCGAGTTACCAGATTTGAGTTTGTCTTTTGCAAAGGAGTTAAAGCAGATTTCTACAGAAACTGAAGGCACGATCCATGCTCTCATCCCTCCCCGGTTTTTCCCAGCTCTGCAACTGGGTTCCCCACAGCAAACCACAGCTGAATTTTTCATCCCAGAGCGCGGTGCGTGATTGAGAAGCGCAAACCGTAACACACATTACTATGGTTTAAAGGAGAATAAGACGTCTGGTTACTTCTTCAAGTGGCGGAGTCAACACATCCCGTGACGTGCCCTTTGGGTGATCTAATTCCTTCCATGGGAGCAGCGGGAACAGTGGCACATCCATCAGCCGTGCGTCCGCGGGGCCGGGACAGCCAAGCGCCGCTTGACTGACTTAAGGCACTAAGTGCTGCATTACTCACGGATGCCACCACATCTGTGCTCCCCCGGCCCCATGGATATTTTTAAAGAGGCTGTCTGGGAACAGCTGAAGGAAAAAAAATAGCGCCGGTGTGTAATAAACAGGTGGACCCTTGTCACCTTGGGGAACGTGCCATGTGGGAGCTCTCTGAATAAAGGCCGTGGCTTACTCCTGCAAACTGCCCTCTCTTGATGCAGCCCCAGACGTGGCTCCACAAGGTGGAGACCAACATGCCTCTGGGTGCTTCAGATCCTGAGGATGGTTGAAGCATCAAAGGGAAGGAAGGTGGTTCTCCCCCTCTACTCTGCCCTGGTGAGACCCCTGGAGTACTGCGTCCAGCTCTGGAGCCCCCACCGTAAGAAGGACGTGGAACTGTTGGAGTAAGTCCAGAGGAGGGCCACGAAGATGATCAGAGGGCTGGAGCACCTCTCCTATGAGAAAAGGCTAAGAGAGTTGGGGTTGTTCAGCCTGGAGAAGAAAAGGCTCCAGGGAGACCTCATAGCCCTTTCCAGTACTTAAAGGGGGCTACAGGAGAGATGGGGAGGGACTCTTTTATCAGGGAGCGTAGCGATAGGATGAGAAGAAACCATTTTAAACTGAAAGAAGGGAGACTTACATTAGATATTAGAAAGAAATTCTTCAATATGAGGGTGGTGAGACACTGGAACAGGTTGCCCAGGGAAGTTGTGGATGCCCCATCCCTGGAGGTGTTCAAGACCAAGTTGGATGGGGTTTGGAGCAACCTGGTCTAGTGGGAGGTGTCCCTGCCCATGGCAGGGGGGTTGGAAGCAGGTGATCTTTAAGGTCCCTTCCAACCCAAACCATTCTATGATTCTATGAAAACCTCCAGGATCTTCTGTTTCATCTGGGAGCTGTGGAAGTAGGAGATGGGATACAAACCTCTCCCCTGCCTCCAGCAGCCTGAAGAACATCACCTTGGCAAAAAAATGTATTTATGTACATGAAGTGTCAATTAACATCAATTAAGCTGTCTTAAACATGCTGAAATTCTAGTCTTCCTATAAATATTGTTCCGTTATTGAGCAACAAGACAGCACATTTTCAGTGGAGACATAACTATTTGCCTAAAAAATGAATAGTTAGGCTAGCAAAGAAATAGCAATGACATTTCTAGGGGCTGACATTTCTGTACAACATAGGGAGCTATTAATTTGCTAATTACTCACGTAACACTATTTCAGTGTATAGTTTAAGCAACAATTTAAATTGAACCTGAAGATTAAAAAAATTGGCCTAAAGGCTTGGATTTCTCCCTTCATTTTACACTACAATCTCTCAAAAAAATGTAAAGGCTTCATTTTTGTGTGGCTGACTCCGGAGGAGAGGTGAGAACCTCGATGGTCAGACCCTGCACTGCCTTGGAGCAATAGTCACAAATGCCATAGTCTCCTGTTTACCCAAAATTTGGTATATTTTGACTAACTTTTGTATTCCCGAGAATACCGCCTGTGTCCAGAAATTGGGGGGGGGGGGTGGGTGTTGACGTTTCTCTCCCTTTGCTTTTTAGGATGCTGTTAAACACCTGCATTCACATCTGGGGTAAGGTAATTGCTAGGGTGCTTTCAAACCTCCTCCGTATGAAGCGCTTGGGAAGGAATCGCTTTATATCACATGTGTAGGTGTCAATACCTTCTGCTGCTGCTTCTTTAAGTGATGATTCCCTGAATCAGCTTTTAATTTGACTTTATTAAGGAGCCAATGCCTTATGACATGTCATTACACCAGACCAGGTAATTTTTACCAACCTGGCATCCTGACAGGGAGGGCTTGGGTAGGAAAAAAGAAAAACTATTTATTTATTTCACTAGCCATCTGGAAGTGAGGGATTTTTTTCCCAAGAAAATGATAGAATGGTCTGTAAAAGGAAGCCAAAAGACAAAGATTTACAGCATGATCTCCAGCCGTTCCTCGGCCAGGGCTGACATTCTGTCTCCAATGGGCCAAGTCCACTCTACATCCAAGCCTCAGCTGACAGCAGTCCTCTTGGCTCTCCTTTCATTCCTTACCTCCTACTTCCCCTTAACCTCCCAGGCTCCTTGCAAGCATTTTTCCCCTGCTTAGAGAAATAAGGCCCCTAAAATAGGGTTCTTGTCCTATTTTAGAGATCCCAGCGGAGACAAAGACCTTGGCCACCCCCAAGACCTCAGCAGTTTTGTTCTATGTTACCCAGAGGACATCAGCTGAAGGTCAAAAGGCGAAATTTCCACCACCCTTACATACATATGACCTTCGCTTCCATATGACCAACAGCTTCCAGGTTCACAGAAGGAAGACTGGCAGTTCTGTGACGTGGAACATCAAGCTAAATCCAACCTAATTAATTTAAAAGAAAATCCATCTTTTAATGCTTCAGTTGGTTGATTTCTTTATCAGAGTAATACAAAGCCCATAGCCTTGCCAAGTTCAGAAGTGACATTGGGGCTACTTCTTTCTCTCCTTGTTCCCAGTTTCTCAGTATTTGTTTGGATAATGTGTGTGGGCAAAGAAATGAAGAAAACAGCAAGGGGAAATTAGGCAGCTCCAAGTTACCTGGCAGCACACTGCATTGCACACTCTCTGGAAACCAGCTCTTCTGAAGTTCTCCAATGGTACTGAGCATTAGAAGAAGAAAATCCATGTTTGGATGATTTAGAGCTCTCTAATTATTATTTTGTCATTTCTATATGTCTCTTGAGCAATGCTGTTTCCTGGGTAAATTATTTGTTTCCACCAGCAATCACCTCTCGTGCCTCGGGGAGCCCCATGCCAGCGTTCAGCCAGCCCCAGGCACCTCAGAGCGCAGGTATCGCTGCGCTGACACGCAGGCACAAAGCAATCACCCCTCTCCAATTGCTTTAAAGGCCTCCTTAGCTATATTCCTTAGCGGAAAGCTTATCTAAGTGTATATAGATGCATCTATATGTGCTTGTATACACTACTTCCATAATGTCCACACATCACGAAAGCTTAAGAAGTGTCCTTGTGCTCATCCCCAGCCTTTCACCTACATTTTCTTTCTGTAGATACATGTTTGGGGTAAAATAGAGAACGGGATGCATATGACTAAAACCTCCTCTGTTCAAGCAATATTCAGTTGGTCTAGGATGCCTTCACTGCTGCAAGTCACAATCTAAACAGGATTCTTTCCTAAGGTACCAGAAAGCTGAGATAAAGCAAGCTGCTATTAGCTGGCTAATGTCTTTCCCCAGATTTCTTTGTTGCAGCCAAGCAGAAGCTCCCAAAAAGACGTGTCAGCCAAAAAATCCCCGTTCAGAGCCCTGGAAGGCTGAGAGTAACAGCCTCTGCAGAGCAGGATGCACAAACCTTGCTTGTGAAGATGGAAAGTAGGCGAGTTTCACATCAACTGCATACAAACAGACTGCGAGACAAAGCAACGCATTTACAAAATCTAACCTATGAAAAATTAATGTTTAAGACAAACCCCGTGACCTCATATGTGAAACGGGCAGGTTGGGTGCCTATGGGTATGGAGAACCAGGAAAAGATGAGAGTGTGAATTTGGGAGAGCGCCAGTACAAATTTACAGGAAATCACTGAAAACTCACAGGGCTGCACTTAAAAATTGACTTTCCCCTTCAGTCTCTCAGTAGATCTTGCCGTGACATCTTATTGCTGCTAAGTGAACAAAGAAGCCCTGAATATATGGTTAAATCGCACACAATAGCAAACATTAATTAATTGATATTTGAATAGCGTACTGAGAGTGTAACAGTTGTACAAGCGGGATTTGGGGAGCATTCACTCAAATTTGACATCTCTGGTATTCTCAGTTCTCTTTCAGCTCCCCAGTGCGGTGAGAGCTGTGATTTTAGCAATACACAATGCCTGACGGACTGCTCCTGCGGCTGGCGGGTTAAGGTGAGGACCGCGGCGGCTTTGTTTTCCTTGTCACTGCTAGAAGTACTCATGCTCTCTGTGCACAATGAGAGGATGCAGGTGAGCTTTTACTGTTGAAAGTCTCAAGGCATGTACATTTTTACTCAATTTTTCTGAAAGGTCAGTACTGTTCAGATCACTTATCAATGATACTTCCTTGTCTATGTATCATTTTTATACCCTGGCATCGGTTTTCCTGGTTCAACAGTCAGCTCCTAATAAAAGCGGATGACATGTATTAGAAGTAAAGAAAAATAGCTGTAATAATAGCACTCCAGTCCTACTTACTTGTCTCTTAACCTCTTTCTTTCAACGTCTCCCACGCTGCAGCGCTCAGAAGAAAGTTACCATTGAATTATCTGCCGGAAATCTATTGGCATCTATTGCTGCTTTGGTGCAGCAGCGTATGGGGCAACAATAACAGATAACTCTTCTCAGATCCCTGCCCCTCTTCCATCTCAAAGAAGGGGTCTAGAAATAAAACCTGTTGCAGACACCGAGTATTTTTTAAATTAAGCTCACAGGCAGGTATCAGCTCTAACTGACAGCTCGCACACACACACACCCCCCCAGGACCACGGTGCTCGCCCGCTGCCCCCCTGCTCCTCACAGGCGTTGTTCGGGGGAAGCAGTTCTACAAAATTCTCACTGATCATGAAAGGCAAATAAACCAAATCCCAGAAGCAAAGGCAAAAGCATCAATACAGTTTTCTCTAGCAGCCCGCTGCTATTTATACAGGTGACTGTGAATGTTCACACATCAAAAAAGTGGTATTTTAGCATATCTTCCAGGAGCAATTGTCTCCCTCATGGATAGCACGGTAAATATGCTGTCCCTGATGAGGAAAAGATGCTTGAATCATTACAGCAATAGTCTGTAATGAAAAGGATGCAGATTCAGTTCCCTATCAGATTTCCTGACATGAGATTTTTTAGAAATCTCACAGGTACCTTTGGGTTTCAGCACAAGGATCTAGGTGGCTTTTAATGCCACAATTAAAATTGCTGTGCTTTTCTTAACTTCACAGAGGAATTATCAAGATTGATACATTAAAGAATGAGGGATTCATTAGGGAGCTGGCAGCACACAGCTTTGGTATCTAAAGTGGATGAAAATTGGGACTGGGTGAACAAAGCCTACGACCTCCTAAAACTGAACTATTTCCCAGAAATGATGGATTCAAGGGGGCAGAGGAATGGCTGCGGTCTGCTCCCTTCCTAAGGCACAGTAGCTATATAATTGCTGAGTTATACCTCTGTCCCCCAAATCCCCTCTGCGAGGGGCCCAGAAGCTTCCCAGGGGAGGACGGTTGGGTCTCTCTCTCGGCATGGCACGATGGCAGAGCTTCCCTCATTCTTGCTGTCTTCACCGCAGAGGTGGGACAAATACATTCATCCAACGTTTTTCATGGACAGGCAAGACAATTTCACACATCTATTTTTCAAAAAGCACATCGTGTGCTGATCTTGCAGCCCAGGCATTTGTACCACAATCTGTGCTATCTCATTTCTAAGATTAAGCAGTTAAATAGACTTGGCCTGGATCTTCTTAATCACGCTAACACCACTTTTACAATGATCTGGGCTGAAAGGTTTAGTATTAAGGACAATCTCCCTCTTCCTTTATTACCAGCCAATGCTGAGCCAGTGCACTTAATAGGAAAATCATCGTGGGCTTCAGAAAGAATAAGGTCAAGGTTAGGCTGCTGTTGACATGGAAATGCTCAGCAATGTCTATTAAGAAAGTGTCCCAAGCACTGAAGTTCTCCGTAGTCCTCATTCATGTCTTAATGAAGACCCTGCCACAAGTCAAAATTTGGAGCTTGTCTTCCTGTTGAATATTAGTGCAAAGAATAAATAAGAATTAAGATCGATTAAGAGGCATTTTGGCACTAAAAAAAGCTAGTGTACTACGTGTCCTTGCCAGTGCTCCCCTGTGTACCTGATAGGAATAGCTGCAAGGACTGGAGAAGCAGTAACTTTTGGAAAGTACTGTAACTGCTACAGAAGCATCACATTAAGTAGACCATTTCCAATGAATCCCAAATGCTCATCTTCATTAGCTTTTTGTGAAAGCAGAATACCATGTAAAATGTACATTGCACAGCATGACTTGCACTAGTGCCCTAAACGGTGAAAGAAGTCAAATCACATCCCCAGATTAAACACTCACAGGAAAAGAAAAATTATCTGAGCAAAAGAAACATTGCTCTGTAGAATTGGAATTGAACAGAACGGGGAAGCCTACGATTTCTTTACACAAGAGCATGAAGTACATGTATTTTAAAATCAGCCAATATCTGCTTTATAGACCTTTAAAACAGAAAATAATGTATTTTGCTATTACTTTAGACAAACAGCACATGATGAGTCTGGGGACTTTGTGCAGCATGGAATAGGATATTAAACAGCAAACGTGTCAGTTATGTTATTAAATCAAAACTCCAATATTAATATATTAGTGTTTGGTTTTTTTGTTGTTTTTTTTTTTTTTAACCTGAGAGACAGCACCTTATATAAACACTGTTCTCCGTAAGTAAGGGACTGCGGGAGCTGATGCTGAAAAAAGCAGAAATAATCTCTAAGGCTTTGCTTTGATGCGGGAACCTGAGAGCAGTTCCTGGTTCCTGGAAAGGATGTGGCAGGATGAGGCTAAAACACTGCCTCCCCTCTCCCCCTCTATATGTCCTCTGGGTTGCAGCTAAAGAAGCTCTCACCATGTGGCCCAGAAGGACCTCCTGCTTGGACGCCTGCTGGGAAACTTTGTTCTTTGGAAAATGTTACGTATTTCTGCTTTTTACACGGACAAATCAATGTGTCAAACATGAAGGGCTTCACAAACAACACTTTGAACCGGTAAAGAGATTGAGTTCACTAAACGGGATATGACAAATGTCATCATTGACTGGAAAAATTACTGGTTTTCCTCGTATCTTTATAAAAAGTGCCATCTATCTCATAGCTAGGAGAAGTCTTTTTTGCCATGTAGGTGAGCCAAACCGAAGTAAAGAGTGGATTTAACCTGGAATATTCACTTGTTTTTACTACTGCGATGACTGTATAAATTTTGCACGTGGTGAGCATCAGGATGCTCTTGACTACCGTGTGCTTACTGCTAGTTCTTTTTGTTCATTTATATATAAAAGTAAAAAAAAAAAAAAAAAAAAAGAACAAAAATATTATCTAACTCACCAGGGAGTTATGAACTGTCACGGTTATTGATAACAACAGGAAATGAGATCTGCGCCTGTTTCTCCTTGCTCAGCACTGAGGTGGTGAAATCATAAAGCAACTGGGAAAAGCAGAGCCTGTGTTTCTCCCTGCAAGGCAAGGGACCAGTTTCAGCGCCGTGCCACCCCAGCCTGACACCTCTGCGACCCCGGTGATTTCACTGAGTCATAGCGGAGCGATGAACCAGACCCCTGTGGCAACTCCTTCTTCTTCATTTTCCAGTTCGCCAAAGAACTTTGTCTACGGCAGCTCAGCAATACATTTTTACGTGTCTCCGACTTTAATAAAACGCTTCAGCATCTGCTGAGCTGGGGTCCAGATGTATCACCATACAGTAAAGAAGATGTAAGTGATATACTTAATCAAATCTGAGGCCACAGCCAGGACGCTACATTGGATGGACCGTGGCCAAGGACAAATGCTTTGTAAGAAGGTAGACTTTGCAAAAGCACATTAAAAGTTGATTTTATATTAGAAGTCATGCTTTTATTGTGGAAATTTGTGGCAAACTTACCTACAAAGATATTCTGTATTTTTTTTTTTTGGAGGAATTATGAATCTATTCTAGCAGAAGTCCAGCAGTGGAATTCTTTGAGGAGAGGAGATCATAGAATCATAGAATGGTTTGCGTTGGAAGGGACCTTAGAGATCATCAAGTTCCAACCCCCCTGCCATGGGCAGGGACACCTCCCACTAGACCAGGTTGCTCAAAGCCCCATCCAGCCTGGCCTTGAACACTTCCAGGGATGGGGCATCCACAACTTCTCTGGGCAACCTGTTCCAGTGTCTCACCACCCTCATATTGACGAATTTCTTCCTAATATCTAATCCAAATCTCCCCTCTTTCAGTTTAAAACCATTACCCCTTGCCTTATCGCTCCACTCCCTGATACAGACTCCCTCCCCATCTCTCCTGTAGGTGATGTGAGATGGCTCTCACTACCAGCATGGCCCAGCACTGCCCACTAGCTTCTCCCACCTGGACACCTCAAGGCTGGCTTCTCACACCCTGTCCTCCCAACAGCCACCAGCATGACAGACCTGAAGCACATCCTGCACATTCCTGCTATGATCCTCCAGGCAACGTCTCCTTGGCCTCCAGAGATCACTGGAGACCTGTCCTGAACTCCAGAGGGTATACCCCAGGGACAGAGCAAGAAGAGCAACACAGGGAAGACAGGTATGATGTAGGGGAGAAGGGGAACCCAGCGGAGATGAAGAGAGAAGATCTCTGTTGAGTCATCACATGACACAACTTACCAACATAAAGAACAAAAATCAGGGGCTGCTGCCCAGGTCTAAAGGCTCCACTCACACAGGGTGTTGGCCATAATCCTCAAAACAGCCTTTAAAAGCAGCAATTCCACGGCCTCAGTGTCCTGGAGCTGAAGGCATATAATAAGTTTATAGAGAACTGAAGTAACTCTATTAACTTGTCCTGGACTACGTGACAAACAGCCAGGACTATGTCACCAGAACCCAGAGAAAGAAGCTTAACAAGAGATGAGCAAGCTTAAGACAACATTTAATGTTCAGTCCCTTTAAGTCTTCCAGCTTAATCACGCTCTTGCAGCAAATGCTCTTACCCCTAAACATGTGGGAGAAGAGCACCTTCCCTCTGTTCGCCAGGGCTGGTCACCTAAACAAGATTCATGTCAGGCCATGAAGTCAGAGTGACAAAATTGTCCTGTGCTGGAAGAAAATGCTACAGCATGATTTGTGGCAACCCAGGGCAGAAGTCCAAAGACAAAGCAGTGTCCAAACCCTTCCCTAACCCACCAAGCCTTTCTCTCATTATTTTCTTGACCCATTTGCCTCGTGTCCCTCCATCAAGATGCAAACTAACCATGGGAAGAGGAGGCTTTGCTTCCAGGCAGAGCTGCAATTGTTCCTATCAAGCATGTGTCTTGACCATGAAAAATCCCATTTATCCCAAATCCTGCCAGACGACTCCAGCCTTCAGCTTCCATTCAAGGAGGTTCGTCATGGACCTCTCAAACTGATCTCAATCCCACTGCCTGGATACCCGTATATGGATGATATAGTGTCAGGTGTGTGCATGTGCTACCATCCTGCTCCAGAGGCATCAATTCTGCACGGCAGAAAAGAAAGCACTTTGCTTCAAGTAACATTAAAAAAAAAACAACCAAGCTTGGAAAGCTGTGCTGCCAGACAGCTCTACAAATACAGCTTTTACCCTCCGCGTACGTACAGCAACTTCTGCAGCTGAAGAAATGAATTGAGAAATATGGATAAAATGGAACAAGCACTAGAGCTTGAAGAGGTTCTCGAGTGCCTTCTGGTTCTCAAGCACAGCCACTCTGGCGGGCGCACAGGTACTGCGTTGGGCTGTTTTCAATTAGCAGGGCCCTCACATCACAACTACCGGCATCATCGTCAACTAATTGCTGAAAACGGTATAATGTGGACTAAGTGCGAGCAGTCTCATCCTCTTGTGAACCATTTGGCACCCGCCGATTTACGGTGGATTCACGGGAGGGAAGGGGAAAGCCGTGGGTGCTGGCTCTGCACGTCCTCCTGCAGCATCCCCGACAGCCTCTGCCTCACACCAGCGGGTCCTGCGCCCGAGCTGCCGTGCCCTCTGACAACTTCAGCAGCACCAGGCTCTCGGAGGACGATGTGCTGCAACTTAATAGCCTGTTGTTCTACAAACCGTTTGGCCACGTGGTCGGCATGAAAGAAAAGCAGTGGTGTTGCTTCTATCTCTACTTCAGCCTTTTCAAACAAAATATTGCCTTTTTTTTTTTTTTCTTTCAAATCCAAGTCCCCTCGACGAGCCCTCAGTTTTTCATTTCCCATCAAAACCACAACGCGCAGAGTGACTATACATAGAAGATGGGTAGCAAACTCACACAATGCTTGTGTAGGTATGTTTGATGAATGAGGCTAGAGATTTCCAATTTGTAAAGTTATTATTTCATAAGCACAGTTTGCCATGTAGCAACTGCAAAATTCAGAAATATTTATTCAGGTAAGATCTGATACTGATCTTCATCACATTTCCATTTTGGCAGAGATTTTTAAGGGCCTTACCACTTATCTTCTCCCAATTACAGTACCAGAGCTCCACCTATAATGAAGCAAATCCCTACTATCTTCGCAAAAGCACAACATGGGAATCTGACTTCCACATTAATCCTTGAAAAAATGGATACAGTCTACGCAATGTTAATAAGGCAATTATCACGCAAGTGGCACATTTTTTTCTGTGATTTCCTAATTAACATGACTATCAACTGCTTATTAATAAAGCAGTTTCCTATACTTTGACTTGCAGCATATTGTAAACAAATTTAAGATGCCATTTCTTGCTCCGTCATTTACATCACACTGTTAATTCACACTTGTATTTGTTTTTCCTATTTGTTAGTGCATTTCAGAGAAAACTGTGCATCACAATGGGCAAAAAAAAAGCAGTATTAGAAACAAAACCACAAAAACCAGCTTGGTGGATTATTTCCTATTAAATTATGCAGCCAGGGAATTTTTTCACAGCACGTGAAACTACATGCCAGTAATCTGGACAAACTACCTCCTCCTGCATCAGTATTTTATTTGCCTTTCTCCAACAGATGCTACTGACAGTTTCCTAAATGGTACACTGCTTAATAAATTTAGTTGAGGAAAAAGAACATTTATATTCATACAAATTAGATCGTGCAAACGATACGTACAAATTAATGTAGATGAACCTACGTTAATTGCAGCATTTGGGGAAAAAAAGGCTTCGGTCCAGTAAATGAGCGAGAAAACAAGGATTCCTACTCTTTCTGATGTTAACACCAAGCAACTTCCAACGTGACACATTCTTCTGATTTGCTGTCTCCTGTAAATGCCATCCCGTGGCTAAATTTTCCAGAGCCAGCAATTTGAATATCCAGCCCTTTGAAATTACATCTCTTCGGTGGCGCAGCTCTCTGCGCCCGAGCACAATCTGACTTTGACACGCGCAGTGTTACACCAAGGGGTGGTTTTATAGAAAAGAAACCCAAACACCACCACACCTTTGCCCATTCCTTTCTGACCGACTGTTTAATGTGAGACAACATTTCCGACTGAACTTCTGTTGAAGGTTGCGCAAGCATTTAAAGGCTGGGGAAATCGTTTCCTGTAGCATATAACCTGCACCACCACAGGCTGACTAATGAGTCAGAGAGTGCTGAAACCCTCAGGTCCCATAAACATCCACTAATGAGATAAAACAAGATCTAAAGTGCTCAAATGTTGATAAGTACAGAATGTAGCTCACGATGTACTCTTCACAAATTAGTGAAGGGTTGCTATGGCTCCTTAATGAAATGTTATTATGTTTTAAAACTGAAACCAGACATCTGGGAGGGGTGGGGGTGGGAGGAAATGGGAGCGAGTGTTTGAACACCGTTGTCTAGGCATCCTTTCATCAGCCAGCTGAATTTGCTTACTTGTCCTGAATGAGTGGATCCATTTCTTCAGCTGGTGCGGTGCCTCGCAATAAAGCCGAGCAGTGTGTGCCGTCTTCCGCTCCCTGGGAAGTAGAAATCTCTGGTATGGGAGAGGAGGCTTCTGTAGGAAAGACTATACGAGCTGCTCTTCCCCAGCTGTAAAAGTCTCCTGTCCTCCCGCGACGACAAAGAGCATCCAAAGGATTTGACAAACGCGAATGGGCCAATATATTCAGCACATTCTCAAAACGACCCCTCAGATCTTAAAAAATTTAAGCACTAAAGTGTTGAGAATGGCTTGTTTCATGCTAAACTTGGGTGTGAAAATATTTAAAGTTCTTTATACGAGACCGTATCAATTTCTTTCCGTAGCAACGTTGATGTACATGTAGAGATACATAGGTAGGTAGGTAGATAGATAGATAGATATAGATATAGACAGATAGATAGATAAATTAGATAGGTGATATAGATATAGACAGATAGATTAGATAGATAAATAGATATAGATATAGATAGATATAGATATATAGATATAGACAGATACATAGATACACAGATAGACAGATAGACAGACAGATAGATAGATACTGGCACATATAGATATATATTTATACATACATGCACACATACATGTATCTACAAAATCTGAGCAACAGACAAGGATGAGTCCAGCTCCAACCACAGCAAGCCCTAGGATTTGCTACCTGCTGGTGAACACTGACTTTTTAAACAGTGCCCAGCACACACACAGCTATTTTCCTCCTGAGTTACCGAGCGATCGCTGTACTATGAGCTTCAATAAGAACTAAATACTCCAGCCCTGGCCTTGGAGGGGACTCTGAAATCACTTGCCTGGAGAGCAACGGGTCAAACTAAACCAGGGAGATACGGAGAAGTCCACTTCCTTGAAAACATTTATTTAAATGCATCCTTTTAAACTTTCTTTTCAGAGGATGAAGTGAGGGAGGCCCAGGCTGACAAAGATTAAACGAGCTGACATTCACTCCCCGGCACTCTGGGACGCCGAAGCCTGCTGCCGGCGCTGCATATCAACACCGCGCGTGGGCGGCCGGCGCAGCCCCCAAGGGTGCCTTTGAGAACCGATTCCATCTTTCCTAACAAACAAGCACACAAATATACATCCATTTTGAATTTGATTCAAAATCAGCTTAAATCAGCTCCATGGAATCCATTTAATTCTACCGCTCGCCTCTTCTGCCTCCCCCGTGGCAGCACCCCTGAGCCCCCTCTCCCTCACGGGGACGTGACTCGAGACCCTGCATCGCGATCGCTTTGCGAGGGTCTCCCTATTTTCCAAACTGAGGATAGGTTCAATATTTCACACTACCTTCTGCTGGCAACTCGGGTAATAGCTCTCGAGGGGAAAATTTTAAAAATGGAGGAGGGCGAGCCGTTCAGTTCAGGTGCCCGACAGCTACTCCCCAGCTTGGCAGGCCTACAAATGGCAGGCCAGGGCCCCTGCGCCCAGCTAATGACTATCAGCCCAAATTGCAGGATGGGGTTCGAACACCTTCCTATCAATCACTCTGGCTGCTGAATCAATTGAACCGATTCAGCAGAGCAGAGGCCCGACCCACTTCTTATTAGAGTCAGTGAGATATTTCTTACATTAATGACTGAACCTCCCCTACAAATACTGGGGCTGGACACAACGTGAGCAGATGACTTTCTGTGGCCCACATTTCCCTGGATGGTTTTTAGGGTACTCTGGTGACTTTTTCTGACGTTAAAAACTCAAGTACGACTTCACCATTTAAACGTAAATGTGAAATTGTAAAACCTATCGTTTACCCTACTCAACAGGACCTGGCTCTCAATTCATGAGCAGGAGCCCAAGGAGGTACTTAAAAGACAGGTAGATGTGGTGGCTGAGGGATATGTTTTACTGATAACTTGGCAGTGTTGGGTTAACCAGTGGACTTGATGGTCTTAAAGGTCTCTTCCAACTGAAACGATTCTATGATTCTACGATCCATGATAACGCAACGTTTGCAGAAGAATAACACATCAACGTCACAACGGCCCTGCGTCTGATGAGACTTGAATGTACAGCTTCCTGGGGGCAAAGTTCTGCATAAAAACAAGGCCTTCAGTATACAGAGTGAGGGATAAATCTTGCCACTCAAACTAATCATCACGGTAAAAATAATAGATCAGATTAAAATCAGCTTTACTCTTTATTAATTACACTATTTTCTTCCTCTAATTACAGTGTTCAGGTCATACAGTGCTACACATGCATTTGCAACATTTTAAAAGGATAAAGGAAAAGTAAAGGAAAGAAAGTTAATGTGTGTGTGTGTGTGTGTGTACACACATGGTCTAATTATCTTTAAGACATTCAAATACTGATCTCAACAGGCTGGTACTGGAAAACCCAGGCTGATATTACAGTTCTGTAATCAATATTCCCAGAGTAATTACACTTCTATGAGCAAACCCTCCCCCTCCCCCGAACATTAAAAGACTCAAAGTGATTTCAAAGTAAATGAATCAGATGATATATTATTTGATTTCTGTTTATTACTACCTACTCTTTCTGATTTTTAATACCAACATAGAGGTCTCAGGACAAGACTCTCAACCAATTTGGTCTTCTTGCATTTGGCAAACACTGTGTCTAATGGAGCTTGAAATTAAATCAGCTTTTTTGGTTACTTCCTGCTTTGCAAAATCCCAGCACTGATGACAGGTTCTCCTGTTCACGGGCTGCAGCAGAGGATGCCCAAAAGAAAAAAGTGCATTATTGTCACTCTTACACACACAGCTGAACTACTCTGCAAGATTCAAGTCCATGAATGAGGTTGGTAGGAGCTACCACTTTAAAAATGGATAAAAAGTAATAGTACACAGTATTTTGATTTTTGCTCAAAGTAGAAATGATTGTGATTTATCTATTTGACCAGCTATGCTGGGACAAATGCAAGTGATAAACGGTCAGTATAAATGACAAAGCAGAAGATGTTGTTACCACCTCACTTGGAATCTGACAATATAGTCTCGGAAATCCCTGTCTCACTAGATTAGAAGAGCATGTAACTTAATTAAAGGGACTTCTTCAACTCTTATTGAGTGTTTCAGTCAGTCAAATAAATGCACTCACAGATCTGTTTAAGTTTGTTTTCTTCTTCTTAACAGTTCTTGATCTTTTCCTGCATCTCAGAATCTGTTTGGACAATCTAATCTGCTCAGAGAGATGAGCAGTTAGGCAAGCCATGTTTTGAAATGTCTAAGAAACACTTGACAGCCACAACCTGGACTTTTTCTTGTCCATTTGGGAAATAATAGATGTATTAAGTTGAAAGTTACTCATGCTGAGAGCTTAATAGATTAGTCGTCATCCAGACATTCAGTTTTCACCTCAAAAGTAACATAAATATCTGCACATAGGTACCAGCTACAGCAACAAAGGATATTTCACTTCTATTTACAGTCTGGCACTTAGAAAAGTATTTTGCTAATTTTTCCATTTGTTTAGTCTGTGCCATCTGTTAATTCTGCATGAAAACGTCATTCCACTGCTTCCTACATTGCAAATATCTCCCCTTTTTCCAGTATACCCTGTGGTTTAGCGTTGCAAAGGGGCTGGGTTTTGCCGAAGCCACCCCTCATGGTAAATATTCAGTGTCACTGAATTGACCAGCTGTGCTTTTTCAAACCATACAAATCTGCTGGAGGGCAGTGACAGATTGACAGTGCCTAAGATTTATGCTCTATTTTCCAAACATTTCCTGGGAGATCATGACCTTGTTGTGGATTTTCTTGGGGGAAAAACTTAGAATTATTAACTTCACATGATATGTAAATATATAGATCAATGCCCCTCTCAGCAGACGATTGCCAGACTATTCAATGATTGCTTTTTCTTTGTGAAAAAGATACCGTCAACTCTCTCCTTCTCTGAAAATCTCCTCATAAATGTCTCTGATGGCAGATCGTTAAATGCTGAGCTGTGGCATTTCCCTGAAGATATAATTATAAAGCTGTGGGAGGAAAAGAGACAACTCTTTAGACCACACTCTTCTTTCTTTTATGGCTATGTAGTTCAGTGGCTAATGTGTACATTGAATTTAATTTAATAACTTCTGTTATTTCTACTAGTTAGATAGCAGTCATTTCATTCAGACATATTATTTCGTTATTTATATGGGACCTTCTACTAGCTCAACTTAGAATCATAGAACTTCATTAAGATGGACTTAAAAGTTTATAAGCTCAAAAATAGCATGACTGTCTGAGGTCATAGCAAGAAAGCCGCAGTGCGAGAAGACTGAATTTCCACGCCAGTTTGCAGATGCCTCTGTACGAGCCAGATGCCTAAAAACCCCATCGCCGCTGGAGATCCAGCGCGTGCAGGCAGAGGAATTTGCAGAGCGACGTGCCAGGGAGCCGGAGCCCAGCCACTCCCCAGGGTTCATTGGCTTTATCGATCAGGTCTCCACTGGCACAGCAGATGAGACACGTTGGCTGCATGTAGATACTGACATTTAAGTCTCATATTGAATCCCACCGAAAGAGCCTGGAGTTGTGTCACTACTTAAAAAGTTTTGAAAAGTATTTTTTTTGCTGGAAAAGAGTCTACTCTTTTCACTGAATCTTTCTGAACTTTTTTTCACTCAATATTAACTTGAATAGTGTTTGAATCCAGGAGGAATGTTTGGGTAATACCATTCATTTATTCATTTTTGCCAGGGGCATCACAATCTGGTCTTTAGAAAAAGAAGACGGGGATGCTAATCCAGGGATGCTAATCCATCCCACTCACCTGTACCACGCAATTAATGTAATGCAGGATAACTAATCATCTTACATATTCAGCATTCCGTGACAATTTTCCCATACTTTCCCTATATAATCCATGCTCTTGTCTACTTTCACTCCACCATTCCCACATACTCTCAAACCCACGAAGCATCACGGCAGCGTTGCAGGTTGGACTCACACAAACCCCATCCTTGGCACTTTTGGCTCAGCTAAATGAAAGCCTTTTTTTCCGAGCAGAGCACGGGCTGTTCAGCTCACTTCGGCACCACTACAGGCGACTACCTGAAGGTAAGATTTCTTCCAAAATTACCTCCTTTTTCAATGCTTAGCTAGAAATTGGCTAAGCTCCATTCACAATGACTTTGTATCCATCAGTTTATTTTTACTATATGAGACATTCAGTAATTATCTGTATTGCAGCCACATTCTTCCCATCACACATGCACTCACTTGAAGAAATATAGGAGCAAATATCCCCAGAAATGTGAACTTTGTATATCAAGTTTCTGCCCACAGATGGAGGAGTTGGGCAATGATATTATTATGGGGCCAACCTATTTTCATTCCCAAACGTGATATTACTGAAGTCAATCCAGTTACACCCAGTTACCATAACAAGAAGAAAATTTAGAGCACTGTGTTTTGGGTTTCAAAGACTGAGATGTTTCCTTGCCATTTAGCTGACTGGGCATGTGGCTAGTTTCTGTGATCTTCAGGTACTATAAGAAGTACAGTACTATTTTTACAACAGCGAGCTGCAACTATCTTCTTTCAAAAACCTGGCCATCTCCTGCAGCTTCTGGGGAAAGAGCTCAAAAGTTCGTGTTGTTAAATTATACCAAAACGGGTCATGTAATATACATAGTCATAAGAGACTATAAGAATATAAGGCACATGTGAAAGAGAAAGATAGGGAGAGAATAGGGGCTTATCTACCCCAAGTTGTTATTTGACTTAGCATGATTTTAAATTAATCTAGCTAAACTAGTGGAAAGACTTTGTAAACCTTATAAACCATTTTTACCGTGGTTTAAATCAATTTTAAAAAACAGATTAAAGTCTTGGACACAGGAACTCGTTACCATGAGTAACAGATTTCTGCACCACAGGCAATCTGCGGTAAAGTGGAATATGTCATATAAACTAAAATAACACTGTCTGTAGAGACGCTTGTTTTAATTTATCTGAATCACCTCAGCCCGTATGAAATGGAGATCTCCTGTAAAAAGAGACCAGGAGAGGCGAAGCGACGAATGCGCAAGAAAAGAGCATGGACAGTGTTTCAAATTACACACTACATGCAGAGAGGTCACGAGATAAACATTCATGTAACACAAATTTATAGCTCTGTAGAGGGCTCTTCATAACATCAAAACACCAGAAGAGCAAAGCTGGAGTGTTTTCTTGCCAAAATGGGATTTTCTAGCATTTTGCCGATTGCTTGTTTTTATAGAACAATCGGTTTATTTGATATTTGACTACTCTCAGTCTTTCTGCATTGCGGTTTCTGAACCTAACCTGCAGGAACACCAGCGTTCGAAAACTTAGTTAAATATTGCCAACCGCATCAAAGATCACTGCACTCAGCTGAAAAATCACTATTAACCTCAGTGATCTTCTGCGTATCTTCTTACCGCTCTCCACTGTCCAACATGTAAAGATGCCCCTTTATAAAACACTTTGGAAGATTAGAAAACAGAGGTACGAGTACTGAGCTGCTCTCCATCCCAAAGACAGGGTCTTCACATTAAAGATAATCATATTTGCCGTTTGAGGTTGATAAAAGCAATCAAAGTGAGTTACTTATTTAATGATCAAAAGTCTTCTGTAATTCTTTGTAAAGTGTCACTAAGATCGTATTAAAATCATATTATTAATAGTCTTAAGAACAATTGATCAATCCAGTTCAGAAGAAATTCAGCAGCATACACTGCGTGCACAAATCTCTTAGACGGCTAGATGTTTGCTTTTTATTTTCTCTGCTATTTATACTCTTAATTTATAAATAACATTGATTTACAAAATTTATCAGCTCGGGTGTCTGCCATTCTTTCTGCTTTCTAATTGCACGAGTTTGAAGAATTAGAACATGATGTAACATGGCAATGCCAACATGTGCCACTGCAAGTTTATTCAAGCAACCTCTTTGCCCTTTTTGCCATAAAACAGCACAAAAAAATTAATCAGTAGGAATCCCATCAGATCAGGTAATGTCATAAATAAAAGTTTGCACATATTTTTCCTAACACCCCCCTAACTGCACCTGTAGCCCTGGCCCCAATTTTCCAGGGAGTTCAACTGGACTTCTTCGAGAAAAGCACTGAATACAATTTTTTTAAAAGCCAGTGAAATGTTACGGTCTGGCTCCCTGCCACAAAAGCAGGGACATTGAAAATTAAAAATTACATTCCTGGCTTTTATTCACACTACCAGGTTCTTTCTCGATCTTATGCAGCAGACTTGTTTTGTCACTGACCTTTGTGGTGCTGGAAGAAGAAGGAAAGGTTTGACACAATAAATCATAATGTCACTTTTGGTGTAATTGTATAATACCAGACTTTTCTTTCCTTTAATCAAGGTGAAATATAGGGCTACCCTCTCTTTAGTGGGTTCAAATAAACCCTAAATCCCAGTAAAAATTAATTTTCTTGTCCTAATCGAATCCCCTGTTGATCTGGGCTTGTTCGCGGACAAATTTAGTTTGGCACAATAACACGCAGAAAATTGGGTGCAGGGTACATTAGAAAATGAGCTAAAACTTCGCATTTCTCAAGCCCAGTCTGTCATGTTTACCTGCAGCAAAATGTATTTTTTAAATAAAACCCTTATGTATTTAGGGCCAAATTATGAGCAACTTCATACTCAGCATGCTTACCCCAACCCGCTTTGAAGCTCATTACCTTATTTCTGAGTCACAGCTTTACGTCAACTCCCAGCAGAACGTCACCTTTATGGGGTTAAATGAATTGGTGTAAGGGTTGGGACCAGGACTAAATGCTATTTGTCCTTTAACATCTTCTAAAGTGTTTTATTCTATGAATATTTCATATTGAAGAAAAGCCTGGTTTCTGCATGCCAGAAAATAAAGGTCTCAAGGATCTGCCATCTAGCCAAGAAAAGAAGAAAATCTATCAGAACTCCTCGCCAGGGAGAACAGGGGGAGATGCAGCCCCAAGAGCAAGAGTCAGACACTTGAAACCGCTTCATCCTCCCAAAACTGCATCCTCAGCTGGAAGAAGAGTGTGTTGCTGCTTCACCATCACCGCCAAAGCCTGAGAAGATCAAGAGTTAGTGGGTAATTTAAAACATAGTTGTGTTTAAGGGACTTTTGTTGCTCGTTGGTATATAAGTTTTCAAAATTGAGCCTCTGTGTTTAAATCCCGTGTGTTTGTTTAATTTTGAAAAGGTGAGCGGTGAGAGGTAAACTTCCCATATCAGCTGCCCAGGGAATTCCAACAGGAACTGCAATCTAAGTCTTGGAAAAAAGGGGCAAGAAGATAATCCTAAAAAAAACCCCACAAAGAAACCAGGAGCAGCTAGAGAAAAGGAGCAGCACTAACAGCTGGCTTGCACCACAGTCACAGAGAGTTCTTCACAAATTTCTTCAAAGGGGCTGGATTACAACCCATTTTGCACGGATTACTTCTGGCTTTACTTTCTTGAATTTGATGAAGTGAGTTGGTTTATTTTCACAGAATCATAGAATGGTTAGAGTCGGAAGGGACCTTAAAGATAACCCAGTTCCAACCCCCCTGCCATGGGCAGGGACACCTCCACTAGACCGGGTTGCTCAAAGCCCCATCCAGCCTGGCCTTGAACCCCTCCAGGGATGGGGCATCCACAACTTCTCTGGGCAACCTGTTCCAGTGTCTCACCACCCTCAGAGGAGAGAATTTCTTTCTAGTATATTTTCCAACCTGAGACAAGACAGAGGATTGCACTGAAATTCAAACTCTGCCTTGTACGGTTTTAATCAAAGCCCGTCTGATGGTTTCTGTGAGACAGACAGACGCTGAGGATTTACACTCTCCTGTCATTCAAAAGATTCAAAACTCCCAACAATTTTTAACTGATTAACTTTCAGTTTAAAGACTATTTCTAATGGCACCAAACACAAACATTATTTCAAGGGCAATGGAGTATTATTTTTTTTTTGCAAAGAAGTAAGCAATAGTGAAAGGGTATAGATGCCAGACTGCCTTGATTCTAGGACAGAAATTATATTTTTATGCAAACTTCTTACACACCTTCTTCAGGAGGGAAATCAGCTGCACGTCTGGGCTGCATAGGGAAGAGTGTGGCTAGTAGGTCGAGGGAAGTCATTCTCCCCCTCTACTCTGCACTGGTGAGGCCACAACTGGAATACTGCATCCAGTTCTGGGCTCCCCAATTCAAGAGGGATAGGGAACTACTGGAAAGAGTCCAGCGAAGGGCAACAAAGATGATTAAGGGATTGGAGCATCTCCCTTACGAGGAAAGGCTCAAAGAGCTGGGGCTCTTTAGTCTAGAGAAGAGAAGGCTGAGGGGAGACCTTATTAACGCCTATAAGTATCTGAAGGGTGGGTTGAAGGAGGAGGGAGCCAGACTCTTTTCAGTGGTTCCCAGTGACAGGACGAGGGGCAACGGGCACAAGTTGGAACATAGGAGGTTCCACTCGAATATGAGGAAGAATTTCTTCACGGTGAGGGTTAGAGAGCCCTGGAACAGGCTGCCCAGGGAGGGTGTGGAGTCCCCGTCTCTGGAGATTTTCAAGACCCGCCTGGATGCAGTCCTGAGTAGCATTCTCTAAGCAATCCTGCTTCAGCAGGGGAGTTGGACTAGATGATCTATATGGTCCCTTCCAACTCTAAAAAAAAAATTCAGTGAAATTCAGTATGGGAAGGGGTGGTTAGTGCTGAGCAGTGATTCCAGGTCCAATTGATTTCATCCTACTTAAGTACTGCTACAGTATTCTCACACCCCCTTCCTAATAAACATAAAATAAATACATTTATACTTATTAGAAAGGGGATGTGAACATTTATTATACTTTTTTGGAAAGTTATTTGTATATTTGCAAAATGAACAACCCCTATCATTTTTTTTAATTAATAATGTGTGTCATGGCCTTGATATTTATAGATACAAGTTTTTCGCAAGAAAATGTTAATTACGTTCACCAGCCATGAGCGGAATACATAAGAAGCAATTTATAAATTCAACACAGTAGTTTGAGGTTTGAGGAAATCAGAGCTAAACTGAAATTACGTTTAGATTCATGGATCAGAAACACGTACTGATTCACCACAGCATATCAAAACATCATCAACAGATGGCAGAACACTACTGGGGTTTGGAGGTTTTCGTGTGTTTTTTTTTTCCTTAGCACACATTTATCTACATCAGATTTATAAGACAACAGTGTCAGAGCTTAATAAGGATTCGGGAATAAATGCATGTTTTAAAAAGGTGGCATGTTCTCAGATTCGGCGGCTGAGTAGTTCCATATTTCGGAATAAACACCTGTGAGACTCATAGCAAATATGTGGAGGTATAAACCAGATATGCTTAACGAGATGTAAGATGGAGTCAGGGGCTGTTTGCTCCAGAAGCCCTTACCAGGTCATTATGGCTTTCTATTCATCTCCTAAGCCCTAAGCTAGGAGGTTTGGGGAGGGTGACGGTGACCCTGGTATACTCCAAAACATTCTGGAGGCCAACCCCAGGACCCAGGGGCTGAAGACTTCCCTGTCTTGAGCAACCTGGTCTAGTGGGAGGTGTCCCTGCCCACGACAGGGGGTTGGAACTCGATCTTTAAGGTCCCTTCCAACTCTAACGATTCTATGATCCCAAGTTGGGTACCATACAACAGAGGGCTGAATCCCACAAGAGAAGAAAAACTTTTCCAGTCAGGTCCTGAGATGCTACTACTGATATTGCCAATGTTTTAGCCCAGACTGTAATGATACAGAGGTGTGGTTTTTGCACTGGAGACTGGCTCCAGAGAGACCTTATAGAGGCCTTCCAGTACCTAAAGGGGGACTGGAGGAGAGATGGGGAGGGACTCTTTATCGGGCAGTTTAGTGATAGGACAAGGGGTAATGGTTTTAAACTGAAAGAGGGGAGATTTAGATGAGATCTCAGGAATAAACTCTTTCCTGTGAGGGTGGTGAGACACTGGAACAGGTTGCCCAGAGAAGCTGTGGATGCCCCAGCCCTGGAAGTGTTCAAGGCCAGGCTGGATGGGGCTTTGAGCAACCTGCTCTAGTGGAGGTGTCCCTGCCCATGGCGGGGGGGTTGGAACTGGGTTATCTTTAAGGTCCCTTCCAACACAAATCATTCTACGATTCTATGAGACAGATGCTTTGGGTCTGGGGATTGCAAAGAAAATGTCCTGATGTTTAGCAGGATGGCAGCTGCAGTACTTGAAGCTCAGCAAGTGTCTGTAGCAGGTTAAAAAAAATTAAGCAGACCTGAAGCCCTCAACCTGAAAAGCTGCTGCTTAGCATCAGAACAGCATCATGAACTCAGCGAAAACAAACTGTGGTGCTTGAGAAAGCAATCAGCAGATCTAAATCCCTCATTTGCTCGTATTTATTGGGGGGGTGGTGGTGGGGAAATAAATAGAGAAACCCACCTGCTTTGAACAAACTCACTACCACAGAGGGAACTGCAGGTAAATTGACCCGCTCGGTAGGAATGAACCAGAGAGGATAATGAAGAAAAACACTTTTTGTCTCCATCTATTGGTCAAAAGTCAATTTAGCTGCTGTTTGGGTATGTATTTTGCAATACTATTCCAGAAAGGACATCTGTGTAGCGAATACCCCAATATCCCCATCTTTTCTATCTTGTGATGAGCTTTTTTGATGCCCTGGAGCACATTCTCCATCTGCCTGATAAAAGCCTTTTTGTGCAGAATGCAGGTGTCCAACTTCATTATTTGCTCGTAAGGCTGCAATAATGCAGCAGCCTCTGACAAACAGCTTTCCTCCCTGAGAAATAAAGTATGTGCCTTTACAGAAGGAGAATATTACAGACAGTATCAAAAACCGAAGAGGTAATTCGGGTTTTTAACTAGGCACAGGAGTTAAATAGCATATTGACAGTAATCTTGATTTCTGGTGGCCTGGAAACTGGAATCAGTTTTTTTTGGTATAATAAACATAAATGTAAAGGTCTGAACCTCAAAGAACTAATGCTTTAGGAATTCTTCAGTCAGGAAAGAGCATTAGCACTTCAGGAGAGAAGGTGCAAAGGGAATAAGTAGCTATTTAAATGTGAGCAGCATCCCTTTCTTTTTTTCCTTATTTTTTAACATTAGCATCCACAACAAAACAACCTGTATGTAAGTTAATATTGGCATACCGTCCCTGCTCAGAAAGCATTCCTGCTGCATTACAGAAGGCAGCTGGGTGGCACAGTAAATGTGTCATTTGCTATTTAACATCTCTGTGACCTGGATTTAAATTCACAGTCGCACAAAATGAGACTTCAGTTCCCTGGGAAGGCTATTAAGGCACACACAGAAAGACTTGTGAGGCATCCAAAGCCAGCGGGAACGCGCTCCCCGCGCTCGCCCCTGCGGACACACACCCTCGGAGGCTGCAGGGGAAGGGGGAACTGGATAATTTTTATTAAAAGGATGCCTTCAGTTTGGAAGAAAGGCACCCGATCACTGTGAATAAATCTTCTGTTTATTTAAAAGTTTACCCACAGTGCTTTAACCTCCCCGAGAGAAAAGGCATTTGAGACGTCGCTGCCCATCCTACTGCCTCATCACAGAGCTTTGTAGGTCTGATTGTTTTCCTACCCACAAATTACAAAAAGGAGAGCTGTGAAAAATTCAAAAATGTTATATTCTTTCCCTTAAAGCATCATTACCCACCGTCTACTGCATAATACTCCCCGCCTTGCTGGTGCATCTGCATATGAGAATGAATTGCCTGCCTTACCTTTACGAGGCAGGACAAGTGCTTCTGATGAGGTTTATCTTTAAATTAAGCTCAAAACTCTCCTTTTTTATTAGTTTTACATCCGCCACTTCAAAAAGATTAAAACCTCAGCTGTGGCATGAGTCAATTTTTCTTTTTCTCTTTTCTGGGCCCATTCATTACCTTTTGGAGAACTGGCCCAGCAAGACCTGGGCACCAACACGCATCTCTGTACCATCTCATACCACAAGTGATGTGAACCCAGCACTTCTCACCCAGCTCCTGTGCCCTCCATCCCATTCCCAGTCTGAGGACACAGCTCGACCATCCTTGCATGCCAACCCAGATCCCTGAAGCTGCTCCACTGATCCCGCCCTGCCCCTGCCTCCAGCTCCAGACTCCCATTCTCTGCCACCAGCCGCATTCAGCTGAAATTTCCTCTTTTTTTTTTTTTAATATTCTTTCTTTTTTCTTTTTTTTTTTTTATAATGGATTCAAACAGATCAATTCCTTGGTTCCCTGACTACCACACAGGAGCTCACGGTGGTGTTGGCACAGAGAAGAAGGTACAAAGGTATCATCTACATACAGGCTTAGATTAATCCTGAACAAACCCTCGCCGTGAACCCCAGAAACAGCTGAAAGCAAAGCTACTTATGAAGTTTCCAATTAAATAAATTTTACAGAGAGTTTGATTTTTGCCATCGTTTCCTTGAAAAATGGAAGCAAATAATTTTGTTTCAGATAGCTGAGGTTTAACCAAAGTATCTCAATTTGTCAGTCTAAACCAAATCATTCAATATTAATGTATACCTGTCTGAATCGCCAAGAAGTCTTTTCATTTTCATTAAAAAATAAAATATTGTAAAGCGTTTCTAAATATAAATGAGGAAAAGGAACTGAGTTGTGAGTGATGCTGAGAGGTTCCTGAGAAGGGAGCAATCAAAATCACAGTTATATTTTTTAGCATACTTTTATTGGTCCTTTTAGTCTTTTATCTGGAAGGTAGATTCAAAAGAGGCACTTAAGGAGGTTATGGATAAAATCCCGTTGGACGGACTCTCTGATGCCTATGTCTCCCAAAGTACCAGTGGCCCTGCCAGCTTTCGCTCCCTGCCTCATTGCTGCCCTGCCGTGCTGCAGGGCCAGTACGTTCTCCATTTTTAGCAGGAACCTCTTTCCCCAAAGCACCTAATTGTTATTTTTCTTATTTCATCAAGTGTCTCCTGCAGCTCAGACTGGTCCCAGTGCAATCCAAGCTCTGGGAGCATGAGACCAGGCAGGTCCCCAGCTGTCCTTTCTCCCCACGTCCAGGGATGAAGATGACACCTGCACCATCAGTCTCACTCCTGCTCTCCCTCACTCTTCTCCTAATTTATTTTACTACCCCTTTCAATATGCTTTGCAAAAGAACAGGTCTCAGCAGGAGACCCAGTCTTCAACCCTTGGCCATGCCAGGCACTTTCTGCTGGCAGCATAAGGAGATCCCAGCCCCCGTGGACCTCATGCGGACCCAACTGAGGCTCCTGCATCTCTCCATAGTTTGAGTTTGTACACATATGGAGTTAAACCCACACACTTGTCTATTTACATCCTCGGTTTTGTCTGTATTTTGTCACTGTCACCAAGAGTTACATGTGCTAAAACACCTACGAGCTCCAGGTTTCATCAAGGATCTCTTTCTGGCAGTGTGTCCTTTATTTATTTTATTTCCCCCCAGAAAACTCTCATTGGGATGTTATCCACCGTTTCATTCAATTCCGACAGGACTCCTTGCGACTTGGGAGAACTACAAATCGAATGCTTCAGAATAAATCAAAGCATAAAATTACATTGTCTCTGGCAAGAAAAAGATTTGATTATCCGCATTTCCGTACAAAGAAATTACGGGAGAACTTGCATTCCAGTTTGAAGACCCGACTTACTCTCAATTGAAAGGTAGCAAGCAAACGGATACGTCCCTCCAATCTTATCCTGACAGGAATCAGTTTGAACTGATCTGTCCCCTCCCTGGTGACAGGGAGTGAATGCAGAGCGCTTGCTATTGCAGATGTAGGCTATTTCGGTCCGCGCGGCAAATCGGTGGGGATTTTATGTGTAGCAGGAATTGAATTGTGCATCTCTCCCAAATGATGGGAAAATCACTCCCCATGAAGGTGAGGCTGTAGAAGGAATCAAAGTAACAGTACAAAGCACACTATAAATAAAGGTCAGCCTCTCTCTGTATTTTCTCCAGAGAAAGACTAAACTTGGAGACATGTTCAAAACAGATAATTGCATTGTCTGATGCATATTTGTAGTCTATAAAATCTTGTATTTCAAAAATATCATCGAAGCTAAAAATGGGCTATATAAGGATTAGCTATAAAAGTCAGTAGTTAATGATTCACCATAATACATGATTTAGCTGTAAGCTAGAAAAACATAAAAATAGCTCAAGAAACTAATTTCTTATGCTGTTTCAGGCCTACGGATGATTTAAACTCAGGCATTTCCATATTTTTCAGATCCCTGAGCAATGGCATCTGATGAGAAACCGATCTGTTTAGACATTCTCTTTCTAGGGTAAATAACGACACTTTATGGCATCCTAGAAAAGATTGTGTAGTTCCATAATTGGTAATTTTGTACAGCTTGCATGAGGTCTGTGTCATCTCACAAATTTCACAAAGCAACTGCTCTGACTGGGGTGCTATAATTGATTACACAAAATTGCCGGGATAGAGAAACGAGCACACTATCAATTACATTGATAGAAAATTGGTGGGACCGGAGAGCGATTTATAGCAACCACAACTAAACTCCTAATGGCAGGGACAGGTACAAAACTCACGTCTTCGGCTCATTCTTAAGTTACAGATCACGTAAGAAGTGATGCTGGATAGACTGTGCCGGCGGATCAGCCCGGGGTAATTTCCAGCGGGACTGTACAGCTTCCCAGTGTGTATCGCAGGGAAACGCCAGAGCTCGGCGTGGAAACGCCTGCATTTCATTCCCTGGAGCTGAATCCCGACTCGTTTCCCTGGCTCACTGCAAGTGATGCCAGCCTGACACCAGCTTTGCTCTCCTGTTCACTTTGTTCGGGAGATACCAGCCCTCAGCCATGGGACAAACTTCTGCAAACGCAAGATCTGCTTTTAAATTCCCTAACACTTCCCTCTGCGAGGGAATGAGATTTCATGGAATCACGGAATCACAGAATTGTCAGAGTTGGAAGGGACCTCTAGAGATCATCTAGTCCAACTCCCCTGCCGAAGCAGGATTGCCCAGAGCACATCACTCAGGACTGCATCAAGGCGGGTCTTGAAGATCTCCAGAGAAGGGGACTCCACACCCTCCCTGGGCAGCCTGTTCCAGGGCTCTGGCACCCTCACCGGAAAGAAGTTTCTCCTCATATTTAAATGGAACTTCCTATGTTCCAGCTTGTGCCCATTGCCCCTCGTCCTATCGCTGGAAACCACTGAAAAGAGTCCAGCTCCATCATCCTTCAACCCACCCTTTAGGTACTTGTAAACATAGGTAAGGTCTCCCCTCAGCCTTCTCTTCTCCAGGCTAAAGAGCCCCAGCTCTTTGAGCCTTTCCTCGTAAGGGAGATGCTCCAATCCCTTAATCATCTTAGTTGCCCTACGTTGGACTCTCTCCAGTAGTCCCCTGTCTCTCTTGAACTGGGGAGCCCAGAACTGGACGCAGTATTCCAGTTGTGGTCTCACCAGTGCAGGGGGATTTTTAGCCACGGAGTTCAGCTCTCGTCAGATTTAGCTGTAAACGAGCAGAGCACTTGTGATTTCGTGGGCCCAGGTGATGAGGCTCAAATGAGCTCAAATGATTTTCCACAGGCTACAGCGAGAGAGAGTCTATCCTGCCCTTATTTCACCACAGCAGCTCAAGTCCTGTAAGGAGTCTTTCTGTTTCCCAGCTACAGGAAAAGAGAAGACTGGATGGATGATATAGCAATGAACTTTCAGTTCTCCTCATGCATTTTGGATGAAGTCTGCATCTGGATCCAGTACTTTCCTGGCCTCACCATGGAAAAAACCCAAGCTTTTAGAATCATAGAATCATTCAGGTTGGAAAAGACCCTTGGGATCATCGAGTCCAACCATCTACCCTACTCTACAAAGTTCTCCCCTACACCACATCCCCCAACACCACATCTAAACGACTCTTAAACACATTCAGGGATGGTGACTCAACCACCTCCCTGGGCAGCCTATTCCAGTGTCTGACCACTCTTTCTGTGAAGAATTGTTTCCTAATGTCCAGTCTAAACCTACCCTGCTGCAGCTTGAAGCCATTCCCTCTTGTTTTATCGCTAATTACCTGTGAGAAGAGACCAGCACCAACCTCTCTGCAATGTCGTTTCAAGTAGTTGTAGAGAGTGATGAGGTCTCCCCTCAGCCTCCTCTTCCTCAAACTAAACTGTCCCAGGATAACACGGTCTTCTGAGATTTCACCATTTATTACCATTACTGGTACAAGAACAAAAGATTTCTGACACAATTAAAAGCGCACAGCCTAACTGATGTCTAACCTTTCCAGACAGAAACCCTACGACGTGTGTCCGACCACAGCCCCAGCCTCCTTCCCTTGCCATTGCTGGGGCCACCATGCATTAATTGAAGCCCTGCTACTGCAGAAGCCATAAGATAATTAATGAGCTGAAGTCTGCTGAGGAGTGAAGAAAAATCCTAATGAGGAAAATTCTTAAACTTTATATATATAAAATATATACATATATATAAACTATATATAGAATCCTATACATTTACACTTTATATATGTATATATGTATACTTTATACTGCTGCATCTCAGACTGATGTCAGCAGGAGTCGTGCCAGTGCCTGAACTCAGATCCCAGTGTTTTTGTAAACACCGCAAAATAACTGAAAGTGCTTGTAATATCCAATTCCTACACCAAGATCTTTTATGTAGCTGCATGGCTTCCCATAAAGACATTAAGCTCAGTTATAAAAAAACAACAGTCTTCCAGGAACTACACTACAATGACTTTTTTTCTGACAACAGTCATCAGAAAAACTCTTGAAGATGTTCGATGTGGTAAAATATGTAAATGACATACAGTTGCTAGGAGATAAAAAACGACGTGAACTTGTGAAAACATTGCAATCTGCTGCCTTTAAATCTGCAAGGTCAGCTGTATTTTTCGTGTTGATAACTTATTTATATTGCCTCCACGCTAAAAATTAGTTTCTGTGCAGGTTATCTCTTTACTTAATACTAGCTGACCTACCGTACCCAGAAATTGGTATTTATTACAAGGCTGGTTAACTTCCTCACAGAGTTTACAGCCCTTTAATTACGTTTTGCCAGACTAATTAATAAATACATTGTACACTACTCCTTTCTGCTGAAACAAGCAAAGGGTCTATATTCAACACTTCTGTACCCATTTATTTATTTAAGCATTTCATTAAATGTTAGATATGTCTCTTTTTTAATGAAAAATGCTGTAACATGGGAATGAAAATGTGGTTTACTGTCCAATTAACAAATCTAGTAGCTTGCTCTGTCACTCAATGAATGATAATGCATTGCTCATAAATCAGGAAGAGAACTACTTAGGCATAGACCTTGTAATCAATGCTACAAGTATTGGCTGCTCTCCACATAATCCAGCGCTAAATGTGCGGCATGATTTTATTCCAGTAACACATTAACAGACTGTGCGACCATCCCGACTTTTGTAAATGGTCTAACGGCGTCGCAGCAAAAAGCATTTGTCCATTTTTTAAAATAAATGTATCCCGATGACGAATGTGTTTAGTAATTTTAGTGATGAACCAGCAACGTGGACTAACTATGGCCTTTTAGTGCTTTTTCATCCCTGCGTTTCAGATGGGCTCTCCACCAAGCGAGGCGCCTTGGCTAGGGTTCAGTTTTCATATGGACCTTAATTGTTCTGTGTTTCCATGGATATTCTTGGGATTCCTTTACTTCTGCATCCGCAGAGGAGGATACTGCTTCTGTGGGCAGCATCAGTTGCGCTGTTGAAAGATAAAAAGAGTGCCAAAAGGCTGTAGGTTGTTGGGGCAATGGTCAGAAGCTTCATAATATCCTTGTGCCAGAACACTCGGAATGAAAGCAGCAGTTTTCCCACTTCCATCCCCACTTAATGACTTCCAGGCATTGTCCTGGTCCGAGGATTTGACCCCTCCACGGGGGAAAGATGGCAACATTTGACTTCTTGGAACTTAGTTCTAAACCTTTTCTGATGTAAAGTTGTTGTGTTCTGGATGCTCAGAGGGTATTAAACAGGGTAAGCGCTAAAAGCATCTCGCGGGAAATAAAACAGAAATGCACTAAAAGACTTCACAAATATATCGATAAAAAGGGCAAAATACATAGCTTATGTCACTTCTCGGTTGACAACCCACTTTTGCTGACACTCCAAGGAAGAGAAGGAACTGGAGACCCCAGTAAAACGACATGTGGTACCGATATGTCAAACATAAAAGCCTGGTGAATCCAGCGATTTTTTTCTAAAGTGAGCTCACTTATTTGCTAAGCAGCTTTGCCTGAGCTTTCACAGCCAGAGCTGCGGAGGAACAGTAACTGAATTATGAAAGATCCCCCTGGGATATCTGAAAGGGTGAGAAGGTTCCAGAGTAGTGGAAGAATAAATCCTAATTCTCATCCAAAAGAGAGAGAATGGGATAATCATGAAAATATTAGCAGGATAAGCGTGTTGAATAACAGCCAGAGGATCTTTACCAAAGTCATCCTAAGCAGGATTGAGCAAACACTTAAATTAATAATATGTGGATTAGTACAGTTCCAGGATGAAATGGTGTTTATGTATCAAATCTTTCCCATCACAAAAAATGGAGAAATAGAGGGATTTTGTATGACATATTTTGCAGAAGTTTCTTCACTTAAAGATACACAATAAGGGAAAATTTCTGAAACAAGAGAAAACAGGTTTGACTCTGACTGTTCTACTGCACTGTCTACACACGTACTGAAGCAGGTAATTTAGATTGTTTTAGAAATACAGTGAGAAATATCATATTTTTTTTCCTACTTTCCTTTCTTCCTGGAAGAAGTAATGCATTTCCTAAGGGAAATAGCTGATGTACTGCCAGGGTGATCTTGGCACTACCCGTAAAGAACAATCAACGCATGTTATTTGTGAGAACTAATAGGAAATGGGAGGGCAGAGGGAAAGAGATGTGTCTGAAATATAGATGAAAGAAAGGAAATACTAACAAAGAAAATAGATGCTCCGTTGAAAAAAAAAACAACAAACAAAAAACAAAAACAAAAAAAAACCAAACAAACAAACAAAAAAAAAAACCCAGATGAGTTTTGAGATGATGTGGAATGGGATCAGAGAAATTTCTCAACAGACGAAGTCTCTACCACTGCTGAAGGACTGAACCTTCCTTCCGCAGCAGTGGAGCTGGCACTCAGACAGACAAACTCACCCCACTAAAGACAAACCAGAGTTTTTACATTTGTTCAAGCTGGACCCAAACAAGGCTTTAGTTAGTCGAGAAGGCACAATTTCATTGAGGTTTAGTAAAATATTCCTATCACACCGGATCTTGTGAAAATTACCCTCTCTCCCTAGCAGCAGTCAGTACAGTAAGTAACATAAATGTAAAAGAAGAATTCTGCCAAGACCAATAGTTCAGTCAAGTAGGAAAATGATTACTGATCATCAGTGGCTAAACACGTATGACATGAAATGCAATCTTTCTGAAGTGTTTTAACAGCTCCCATGTTGTTTGAGTGTTGGGGAATGATTTTATTAACACCGATGTGCATCTATCTGACCTCACCTAATCTCAGGCTCCATTACAAGCCCTGGTTGAGAGGACATCATCACGAATTACAAAAGAACAGCCCAACCAATATGTTATTTCAGAAAACTAAAGAGTTCTTGGAAATGAGATGAGCCTCCATGTGTCTTCTCCAGGCTCACTGCCACTCTCCCTTCTCTAACCCTGCGAAGGTATCATCTTGCTGCCTTTTGAAGTCTCTTTGCTCGCCATTTGCCGTATTTGATGGACAATGGTATAGGATGAAGGTATGGTGTCACCGTTCTTCCTCAGACTGTTTTTTATTAATCAGGGCAGGTAAACAATATAAACCCAGGGTAGATGGTAGATTCAGGCATTGGTGTTAACCGCCTACAGTTTTTCAGCCTTCTGACTGTATCCCAGTGAGAAGAATATGCTGGAACTGAACATGTTTGGAACTAGCCTTCTTGTTTTAATGGGACAGCCAAGATAAAACAGAACTAGGCAGAATGATAAAACTGGAACAAAGAAAATCTGCCAAATCCATTTTAATGCTTCCCACTGAGAATAACATGAACATCAAAACCAGCGGTACCACACGGATAACATCTGTGTCAATGGCTTTCAGCAAATTCTAGTTGGAAGCGTCTTCTCCAGCGCACCATCTAAGGAATCCAATTCACTAATGCTGTAGTGTGCAACGCTCGTAACTGATCACACCATGGCATCTGGGGCACCAATGCAAATTAAAAGACTAAATGAGAAAACTGAACTTGTCCACCTTAATGACCATTAAACTGACTGCAAGTTTCATGACCTCACCCAATTTCACAAAACTGTCTTTGCCTTAGTCTGCAAAAGTCTGCAAAATATACAGATGTAATTTTTGTTTCCCCCATTTTTTCCACTTAATAATTTCACTTGTGAGATTGAAATAGTCATTATGCTTAGAACTACAAAGCCTTGCAAAGTTTTATATAATTATTGTACTTTTCTAATCAGGTCATTTACACCAGTGAAGTTTCTTCCTTTCTGCACCTACCTTCGAGAGCAGGTCTGTTTTTCTCTTTCCTATTTTTAAACAAAAGGCAGATTTAATACTTTACCTAAACAGACTAATTAGTTGGTTAGATGCTTGTAGGCTGACTGCTGAAGGACTAAGTAGATTGCATTTCATTAATCAAAATCAGCTTAAAACCCCTGTTACTCATAAAACATTTACATTTACAAATCTGAAGCACTTGTGCTTATCTAGGATTCAACTTCTTACCGAGGTTGCTGTGTATCTAATGAGTACAATGCGTTCCAGCGACCTCCACAATGTAAAAATGCTGCCCCTGTTTAGACACAAATTGCTTTTCTCCATTTTACTTGGTGAACATGAAAGTGGTTAACGCGCTATTGGGCCATGCATAATTTAACGTTGTATTTATTATTCTCCTGTTCTGCTTATATGGACTTGGGGTGGAAAACTTCAGAATTTATGTACTGAACTGAAAGAAAACACTAGAACAAAAGCCATAATACAGGCATATTAAGTAAGAGAATGTTATCTTTGAAGAGGGGTTATGGGCTAATATATATATATATGGAACTTTGCAACCATGAGAAATAAATTGTCAAAGGGCTTAAACAGAAGTTTTTCATTAGTTGAACTGTAACACCAAATATTTCCAAAAAGCAAAGGCAGAAAAGGCACGGCTTAAAAAAGCACAATAGTTAAATTGCTGCCAACAAAGTACCGACTGGATTTCTTTGCTTACGAACAGCAGTGCAATGCTCTGCCTTAGACTTCCCAGGAGCCATTTCCCAAATTGCTCGATCTCTCTAAATCTCTAAAATGATAATAATAACAGTTCTTATCTCCTGCTCTAAAACGCTGTGAAGTGTTTGTGCAACGACTTCCATGGTGGCTCTGAGCTCAACTGAAGTCTCTGGACACTGCTGAAATTTAAATAAAATTATTACTAGCGACTATTACCAGCGATCACCATCTCGCAAAAATTTAACCATCAGCTGCCATTTGAATGGTCGGTTTGAAAACGCCAATTGTAATTCACCCTATTCCAGAAGTGATTTCTATCTATAATTTATATGGCTATAAAATTTAAATGGCTCAGCCTTTCCTCATCTGAGTTTATGATTCACCTGAACAAAAAGACATGGTACTCCCGATATTGCAAGGGTGTTGTTTCACCCTACGTGATGGACTTCTTTCCCTTTTTCCAGGTCACAGTCTTATAAGGATTTGATCCTACCCCCGAGGAGCCGAGCTGCTGCTTTCCAAGGGTGAAGGAGGAAGAAGCGTGGGCTTTATCCACTACAGGATAAACCAGGCCAGACTACCCAGTTGAATGTCCTGTCCTACTGCTACCTGATATATGCCGGTTTCTCCCTCAAAGCCAAGGAAACCCTGAATTCATTACAATATCATGAGCTTTAAATAAATTAACACCCGGCTTGTGTCAGGGCTCGCTGCATGCTGAGCAATTTGCATTCCGGACTTCCATGGATGTTTCCTCTCCGTTGCAACTCTCCTGTCAGCAGAAACCAAATCAGGACACGAAGGATTTCACCTCATTCTAATTCTTTACATCTTTTTCTTCAACTTTGCTGAAAACTGATATGAAAACTGTAAATTGAAGTTTTAATAAAAGTTAATATTAATCAAGGCAGAAATTAAATAAATCAAGTGTGACAGAACACCCGTCAGACTGGACGGAGTTTGGCTGTCCTAATGGCCTGGGTTAATTATCGGTCCCCCGTTCCCCAGCCACCCTGACTCCCGCCCTGTGAATCTCAAGGAGTCCGTGACTCACCAACAGCATGGAAATCATAAAAATTCACGGCAGCGCTGAATGTCGGAGCCACAGCATAGCTGTGGGCGCTCGGACCGTTTCTGTAGCACGCTTTGGTGCAGCCTGAATGCGTGAAGTATATTACCCTCTTTCAGCCGGTTGTGCTTTCTCACAAAGCGGCCCCGGCGTACTCCAGATGTAATTTAGAACTGAACATGTCTGATGTTACTTGCTGCAGAGTTCTTCTATTTATTACACTCAGGCTTTCCCCACTCCAAATGCTTTTTACTTGCCTCACTGCTGACTGCATTAACTTGGTGGAGTCTCGCAGAAAGGAAGGAAAAATGCATAAAGTGTTTTTTTTTTTTCCTGCGGGTACCCCATGTGTACCCTCCCTCCTTACACACACGCACAAGCATCCCAGTCCTATCTGCCCTCTGTGTTTCTTAAACACGGAACTTTACAGTTCCTATGAACTTCTTGAATTACGTTACTGGAAAAAAAATTATTTCCTAATATGAAGAAAAAAAAAAATGCCAAGGAAATAATATAAATAAAATAAATTATCGGTTATTCTTTCTGCTAATTTAGGGCCCAGCTTTCATTTTAGCTACAAACAACTCTCAAAATAAATAAAATAATTCTTTCTTAACTTTAAAAATAAGCACAATTCTCCTAGCATACAACCAAATGACCAAAGTACAAAATCATGTGGCTAATTCTCAGGGTTCTTCTGATGACTCATTAGGGACACCATGCCCAGTGCTTTGCTGATGAAAGAACCACAACTTTCCAGAAAGGGGGAGCTGTCATCAATTTTTGCTAATTTTAGGGATAAAAACTCTCCGAAGCAAACCTTTCTGGCACATTAAAACAACAAAGGTATTTAGTGCGACGACTCATTTAACAGCCAGCCCTAAGTTTCCTGTTTCATCACCATCCCTGCATGCTCTGAGCTTCTCCTGCCCCTCCAGTATCCACCTCTCAGAGGTAAATTAGGAAAGGAAGGTGTATTTTTATGTCCCTCCTCCTAAATAGTTGATAGTCACTGAATAGAAGAACTGCCAGGTTTTGGTAACGTGCTGCTACTATCAACAAGGTTTTCCCACGGCACCAAGACCTCTCCACGACTGTAAGCCTTGAGGTTTTAGGGGAGTATTTTCTGATTTATCTTGGTTTGAATTTAATTGAATTCAGTTATTTACAAACTACGTTAGCCTCCACCCTACCCACACTACTGTACCACGGGTCTGTTGATTAAAGATCCATCTATTCCATTGCAAGGTCATCTCACCCATGAAAGCTATTTATGTATGGGATGCAAGCTCAGGACATATTGATCCATAGGATGAAGAGAGATCATAGGGCAAAATGCCCTGACTATTTTTAGTTGGGTTAATTTTCCACACACACCACCCCCCATCAGATAGAAGGAAACGACTGCTTTAACACTTTGCGCTGGCTCTCTTACTTTTCAAAGGAAAAGCCGTGTATGTCTGTATGTGCTGTAGTTTTGCCGCCTGTTTTATTATCCTACAGGCTTTACATTAGCAACACCGAGACGGGATCTGAACGCTGGCCATTAGGTCAGATTGATGGTCCACGCTCAGCGTGCTCGGCGAGGCTCTGAAATCCCGCGGGGTGACAACGCGACTTCAGGACAGGGAACGCCAATGATCGGTCCCGCACCGCTCTTCCTGTGAACTGCCGGGATGGGGTTTTCGTGGCTACAAAGTCCAGCGCTGCAGTAAAAGGGAGACAAGTATTTCTAGCCCCTCACACTTCCAGTGTTCCGAGATGGCTTGGCTCATGATGTTTAAATGGGATCTAAAAACTATTTGCAAGAACTACCCAACCATAGGGTGAAGTCGTCTAATAGAAAAAATATATTTAGCACAAAGCTTCAGTTCTCCCATTTACCTTCTGTTTGCAAATAAAAAACACTTCAATTTATTTGCTGAAGCATTTCCATAAAATATTAAAACAACCACCGGCATCAATTTTTCTCCTATTGCATAAAAAAATTTGCAACTCTATACAACTCCAGTTAGAAAGCTTTTATTGCATTTATTTCCATAAGATAAAATCAGAATCTGCTCTCTTTTACAAATCTGATTGCTTTTGCCTTCTGGTCTGCTTTATCTCTTTAATGTTTATTCTTCCAGTCAGCACTTTGCAGCACTGATTGCTTCAGCTTTTTTCCCCATTAGACAAAACTTTTTCACAAGTCACAAGCTCCGCGTCGGGCTCGGCGCTAGTTCTTATCTGCCTCATGCAGGGCTGCGCCGCCTTCCACTCGCAAGTAATGTATTTCTGCAATATCTTGTCATATTTGGCATTCATATTTATAACAGCATTCCCCCTTTTCCTCTTCGATGTGCTTAAATATCACTTAGTTTTGATGGGCAACGGAGAGGTTGGTGCCACAGCCACTCCACAGCAAGGACGGCAGAGGAGGGAGGTCTCCGTGGGTCCCACCTGCCAGGACAGGAGGCACTGGCTTTAGGACAGGGGGGATTAGGAAAAGGACTGTCAGACACAGCGGGACTGAACGCTTTGGGTGAGGAATATCATCTCGTGCCATCTTCTGTTTTTCTCTGTCTGGTTACCTGCCTGTTTGGGGTTAAGTCTTCATTCCCTGAGTGCCTGTGCTGTTTCTTATGAAGCCGCCAGCTGACATGAGCTGAAAATTAACCTGAAAAAGCAATCCTTGGGAGCAGCTCCGCCACGGACCAGTCAGAAGGAATAGATATACAGACATTTTCATGCAACAGGAACGGTGAGAGATTGTATTGTTAGCCCCGGGGCCGACTTGTTTCCAGGCTTTCAGGCAGGTAACGCTGAAGAAGTTTGTTGCAGATATTGTTTTATGCTCTGCAGAAAACATAGCAAAGGTTTAGATTTCCTACAAGCACCTTGTCTCAGAGAAGCAGTAAATACTGTTTGAACCTGCACAAAGGAAGAATTAAAAGAGGAAGGACTATCGACAACGCTGCACTTCAGTATTTTGGTCCAGGGACGGGTGATAGATAACTGAAGGTAGTACCACCTGCTTACTACAGGCTGCACGCAGATGCTCTGTGGTTTGCAATAATAAAACCCCCACCACTTTCCCACAAGTTACATCCATCTAGAGGCCTGGGCACATGGAAAAAATACTGCAATTGCATTCAGCCCAAATCTGAACTCTTGTTGGCCTGAAAGAGGTGAATCACAAAGTCATAGAATGGTTTGGGTTGGAAGTGATCTTAAAGATCATCCAGTTCCAACCCCCCTGCCATGGGCAGGGACACCTCCCACTAGACCAGGTTGCTCAAAGCCCCATCCAGCCTGGCCTTGAACACCTCCAGGGATGGGGCAGCCACAGCTTCCCTGGGCAACCTGTTCCAGTGTCTCACCACCCTCACAGTAAAGAATTTTTTCCTAATATCTAATCTAAATCTCCCCTCTTTCAGTTTAAAACCATTACCCCTTGTCCTATCACAAGACTCCCCGAGATAGAGTCCCTTTCCAGCTTTTCTGTAGGCCCCCTTCAGGTACTGGAAAGGGCTATGAGGTCTCCCCGGAGCCTTCTCTTCTCCAGGCTGAACAACCCCAGCTCTCTCAGCCTGTCTTCATAGGGGAGGTGCTCCATCCCTCTGATCATCTTCGTGGCCCTCTGCCGGACCCGTTCCAACAGGTCCATGTCCTTCCTGTGTTGAGGACTCCAAAGCTGGACACAGTATTCCAGGTGGAGTCTCACGAGAGCAGAGCAGAGGGGCAGAATGACCTGCTGACCACACTTCTCTTGATGCAGCGCAGGATGCGGCTGAAGCAGATTTCCTCTTTCTGCTTGTCCTGAACTTTATTTTTTTAGGGATAAAAATTCTTTGCAACTCCAGACAACTCCAGTTAGGAAGCTTTTATTGCATTTATTTCCATAAGATAAGATCAGAATCTGCTCTCCAGGACTGAAAGCGTTAGGGGCTAGAAATGCTCGCCTTGGTTTTACTGCAGCGCTGGACTTTGTAGCCATGAAAACCCCATCCCAACAGTTCACAAGAAGAGCAGTGCCAGGTATTTTGCACGTTGGCATTTGCTGTCCTGAAGTCACGTTGGCACCACGGGGATTTCAGATTAGGGAAACTCTTCTCATGATGAAAGGTTAATTGTCTTTTCTGTCATTAGCCCAAATGAAATTTAAAATGAAAGTTCTGGAGATGTTAAGAACTAAACCATCTGTGCTCTTTATGCTTATGGCAGCCCATTGTTCTCTCTGCTGCGAGAGAGGATACAGGAGCTGCTGCCTGATCTCTGTAGAGCTTGCAGAAAAAAGGATGGAGATGGATGGAGTGGCTGGTGCCGGCTCAGCAGAAGCAGCAGGGACTGATGGTACTCGATGCAAATCAGAGCGGTCCCCAAGTTGTGATAATCACAGTTCATCTACGAAGGGGCTAAGACAAAAGTAAGAAATATGAAGCCTTCTGTCATGCTGCGTGTCGCTTAAATGCCAAGGCAACAGGCACTAGAGAAGAGCTCGCTTTGTTTTGGGAGGATAAAAATGCCCGACATTAAGCAGCTGAGCATCCACAAAGGGAAAGCCAAAGAGCATTTCAAACGCTCTGCTAAGTTATGTATAACAGAGCCTTCTACACTCATTACAGGGCACCTTTTCCCATGCATCTGTTTTGCTTATTAGTATAATGAATCCTTAATTTAAAAAAACACAGAACAATCCAAGTACATGGCTTCCTTCGCACTTGCAGTGTTAACATCACTGTAACCCGTGTATGTTCGCTATCAAAGCCCTCGCTGTTCTCTGTGAATAGATCTCAGAAATCATCCCTTGCATCACGCAGCCAGTGATCTTGATGCAGAAGAAGCACCGTCTTTGAAGGATGTTTTCATTTGTTTTCATTTTCTCCTGTGTGTTTGAAGGAGCTGCAGCTTAGAGATGAGCTGGCGTGTACCAAGCCGTGTTTGACTTTCTGTACTGTTGACTTTGAAGCTCCCACTCATACAACAGCCTTACAAGGGGGAAAAAATCATTTTTTTCAAGATTATGCATGAACAAATCAAAAGAAATAAATGAACGTGGCAAATTCTACCTCACAGCCCACAACTCTTTGCCAGAATCAAACTTACATATATCCTGTTGGTCAGAAAAGCTTCGTTAACATTATTCTCAATATTTATGCCTTCCAGCCCAGTTCTGAAGCAGAAGGGATGAAATGAATGTGTGAGTCTCAGCTGTGGGAGGCAGGCGAGTTAGATGGCAGAGGGGGAGAGGAGTCCAGGACCTGTGAAGAAACTTGGGGTGAGCCATGGAAATGCTCCGAGCTACGCTTTGCTGGTCCTTCTTGGTGGGGAAGGTCCTCCTCTCACTGTGAATCTGGATGAGGCCGCTCACCGAGCAAAGGGCATCCACGAGTAGGTGCGCGTATGTGTACACGATTTATAAAAACACTTAGGCATTTGCTTCTGAACAACTTGGCCAAATTCCCCCAGCAAAATCTACAAAAATAGGAACCGCTGATCTTTCTGATAATTGCAAAATGAAAAAATAGATATGTTTTCTGCTACAGCTTGTGCCAGAACTTGCAATCTGCTCATAGGAAGCATGAAGTCATAGGATGGAAAGTTCTGTTATTGTATCTGCATTGCCCTCTTTCTGTCATAACATTTCCGAGCCGCTGTGAATTTACTAAACTCTAAATTCTTGCTCCTCTATTACCAGCCATAAAGAGCTTAGCTTCATTATGCAACTGTAATTTTGCTTAATTTTTTTCAGACTTCAACATAATTTTCTTCATGCAGAATAAGAAAAGTTATTGAAAATGACAACATTTCAGTTGGGTTGGATGAGCTTATCTCCATCGCTCTGCTAGAGCTATAATTTTTGCTGCCTAATGTGGAAATCTACCTGTTTTCTATCTAAACACAAAAGGAAGGAATATTTACTCTTGGTTTCATGTACATAACATTCCAGGAATGCTCAGATCTTCTTCAAGTTGAGTATGAACTGATTTACTGCAAGTATATGTAAAACTAACTTTACATATATTTTCTAGCAACTTTTAAGAAAACCTTTAAGTGTTTTTTGAGAAAAAAAAAATCACCAATATTAAAAAAAAAATATATATATATAGTTATAGGCTTCTGTTACTTATGGGAAGATTTAACTTTCAAGTAAGCCCGGGGGCCCATCCAGCTTGTTTAAGGGCGATGGTCTGGGTACACAGGGCAGGGCGAAAAGCACAAGACTGTCTCGATCCGTCTTTTGGCGAGTTCTGCAGGAGCCACATTTCAGTCTGCCTTGGTCTGCAGGATGCTTTTAAGGTCTTTTATGAATGCTCCATGCCACAGGTAGAGACAGCTCCTCTGTCACAGCACAGGGTGCAGATCTGGCCACCAAAATGACTATGGTCTGTATTTTGATTGAAACCGTGCCTTGAACCTTGAGCTTACAGCAATGATGAGCTTGTTCATAAAGATGAGCGTGAGCTGATTAACACAGACACCTCTTCCGATGTCAACCGAGGGATTTTTATGGGTGAAAGCCTGCCACGAGCAATGCCACACAAGCGCCCTCCGAGCCTGTACATCTTCCCGAAGTCTTGGTGCAGTGTTATTAAACCCTCGCATCGCACAAAAGCAATTTGGCAGCAGAGGACATTCGTCAAAGGGGGGTCGGCTCCAGCCAAACAAGTCGCCTGTCAAACTGGAAAACTTTCACGGATCTGTGCAGGAGACACCGCAACTCGCAGTGGGTCCATGGTGGAAACCTCAGACCCCACTGCTGGCACCCCAAAAACATGGCGACCCATTTTAATAACTAACCCACCTAGTTATGGGGAGCTGACACCTAAGGGAGAAGCAAGGTTTTAATGTAATCTGCTGTAATTATGAATGTCTCCTTTATTATCCATTGCGAATGGAAGAAAACAGAGGCTCTGTTTCTCAAAACCTCATTGTCCCTGATACTTTTCCCCCGTCTTTTAATTAGAAGCTATGATTGCTCGTTCATTATCATTTGCACAGCACAGGGCTACAAGTAAGTAGCAGCTTTTTGGATCACACACACTCACAATGTCCTTATGCTTCCCAGTGAATTAAGGTAAATGCTGGAAACACATTTCATAAACAGAATACTCCCCAAAGTCTTAATGGTTGCTGTTTTATTTTTAACTTGTCCATTAGTAGCTCTTAAAAACTCCTGAGGTTTCATATGCAAAAAACCTGCAAATGTGCTCCTGCAGACAAAACATTAAACCATTTGGAGCTGGGAAAAAGTCAGGAAGGCAAAAGGGATGCACTATAATGTGCCACCCTATCCTTTCTATTTCTGCATATTCACTTGGTTCATATAGGTAGGGGAACATACATTTCAGGGTACAAAGAGCAAGACTAAAGTAGACTGTGCTGTACAAAGCAAGATAAACCACCTCAGTCTAACGAAGACTGTTGAAAATTTGGAAACTATCTCAAAAAGGAGGCAAATAAAGCCAAACTGCTCTCGCAGGCTCCATGTGCCAGGAATGCCTTTTTCCCTCCTCGTCTCCCAACATTTTTTAATCTCTCAGGCTAGATAACCGATCTTTCCCTGTCTTTAATATATCTTTTACTTTTTCTTCTGAAAAAAGACAGACAATGTATTTTGAGTAGCTGAAGTCTAGAATTTTAACTCCATTCGTCTCCTCTGGTTCTTGAAATAATACATTTTGTGTGAGTATCATCTCTGACTATGCTGGGAAATTGAGACAAATTACTTTAATAGCCAACAAAAGGGCTGGGATACTGGACCTTCTTTTTCCGTACTGTGCATCTCTGCAGAGTGCACCTGAAAATGTGGTAAGAGCTTATTTAAGCGTACATAACATGCTAGGTAAGTTGTACTTACATTTTGTGCAATTATTTTATTACTACTATTAAAACGAAAGCATTTGTTTATTTTTATTTTTTTCTAGATTTGATAATGCATCATTTGTATGATCTTGTGTTTGTATAAATGTAAGACTTTAATTTTAATGGAATGAAAATGTTCTTAATATGAACCCTCTTCTCCCCCCAAAAAAATGTAAAACACCAACTGTTTGTTTTTCCCACTGGAACTATTTTATGTCATTGTCTGAAAATAAGCACGAATGTTCAGTTTTAAGTCCCAAATAGCAAGCCAGTACTGTAACAGCTGGACCTGGTTTTCCTCAGTCTGTCCGTCAGGTAAAAAGCATCAGTCTGTCTCCTTCTCCTTCACCAGAACTCTGGCAGCTTGGGATTTCAAATATTAAAACCTTCCCAAGAATTTAACACTTTTTCACCCTACCACGGGAATTCACACTCTCCAAACCTACAGGTGTAGGTGTTAATGACTGCCAGGTACCAAACCAGAGAGACGCCTGGTGTGGTGTCATTATGCCCTTGCACGGGTCTGAAAAATACCCCTTGCAAGGTGAGGACAAGGAGCAAACGAAGCCTTTGACCCTGTGCAAAACCAGTCACTTCTCCAGCTTCTAGAAGCCCATTGCTGGTTCAAGAAGCCAGGACCAGCGAAGGACGCCTGCAGAGTATCTCCTATGCCTCCTCTGCTCCTCCTCTCCTGCCCTCGGATGAAGCCTGCTCTTCCCGCAGCCCTCCCAAACCACGCTGGGTGGGCAGAGGCACTTAGATGTCCTCTGCAATTATTTTGACTGCATTATAAAAAATTGCTACACTGCAGGAATGCAAGTTTGGCCTCTCAAGTCCATTATGCTTTGACTGTGGAACAGTTGCCAGCAGTCAGCATTTGTGAGCAATTAATATAAAGCACTGTGAGATTCGAGATACCATTACTCTTCCTTCATTAGCCTTATATACTTGCCTTTGACAAGTCTGTGGTTGGCAAAATCTGACTTTTAAGAGCTTCTACAGTATGCAATTTTACCTTCTAGTATGTTGAAATTTCCAAAGTGCATATTGAAAAAACAATACATCAATAACCAGGCGCATCCTAGCTATCCTGAAAGGATTGCTCAGTGAGCATGGAGGGGCTCGCAGACTTCACGGCAAAACCTGACGCACGCAATTAGGACGGTCCTGGAATGCTGTGCTGGTAGGAAATACAGAGATGGATGGTTCCAAAGAGAGTAGATGAAACCTTTAAAGCCAAAAACTCAAATAAAGATGCTTCTTCTAGTATTTCCCATATATATTTCCTATATATATATATATATGTATTCCTACATACAAAGTAGAGATTCACAAGTGAACACGTACATGAGTCGATCATTAGTGACGTGGAAAAATGTCTTTGGGAAGAAAGAGACACACAGCAGGAAAGGACCGGGAACAAATACTTGTCCGTTATTCATCCCCATCCCAAGTAGTGGCCCCAGCAGATAAAAAAAGCAAATGATGCCAACATATCATGCCACGTTCACCCGAAGCTTGTAATTCTGGGAGTATTATACTTGTTATGTTCTTGTTAACCTTCTAAAACCAGTATGTCATGATTAATTATTAATGAAAACTGGTTGAAATATGTCCTTTGGGGAGTACAAATACTCTGAAAACTCTATTCCAATCAGCACACTCACTCTTTGAAGTTCACGATTATTTAAGATAAGAATTTATGGTACAATTTATAGGTCACCTTGCAAATGGATATAATAGATTTTATTAGTTTATTTTTATTAAGTGATGAAGGCATTGCCTCCAACAGATAACGCAAGTGGCACTGTAGCAACGGGCAGTCATTATTTCGGTGTCAATATTCATCAAGTGTGATGTCTCACAGAAAGGTGCTGCAGATCCACAAGGAAAACAAATGAATAAGAGCTAGTTTAGGAACCTGCATTAATCCCCCCATCTTTTAGTTAAAGGAAAGTCTTTCTAAAAAGGAAAGCATAGTACTCAAAGACTTGCAAATCAGAAGAATTCAAAGTCTTATTTTTTGAACGCCCATATCCTTTAAGTAAAAGGCATTATCCTTTAAGAAAAAGGCACTAAGGCTGCAAAGGTTGACCCTGTGCAGGGGGATGCAGAAAGGAGCATCAGGCAGCAGGAGTGAGGAGGAGTGAGCGAGACGCTGCTCATTTGATTGACAGCAGGAGCGACAGCAACGTGTGACCTTGAAATAATGTCCAGAAAGCTCAAATTGCTGAAAGAGCAAAGCACAGCCTCTGAATGTTAGAGCGTGTCTCTGGGCTGCTTCATAACATGGTTATTGACAGATAAGAGCGTTTTTACATACAAAATTACTCCCTCCTGTTCCTCCTCAAAGACTCGATGAGAATCTGTGCTACTGCTCAAAACTTACCCACATCCATCCTGCTGCCACCTGCTCCCGTAGCCGCTTCTGTCCCGTCTTTTTCTCTGCCATAAGCTTTTCCCTGAAAACATGACTTTATTTATTTTTTTTAAATTAACCCAGAGACCGTCTAGCGGGTGTTTATCATTACCGAGTGACAGCTTCTCATAATTCTTCATTTCCTTTCTGAAAGATGCTTAAGTGCTTTACAAATTCCGCAAAGAGGGATCACATCCCCGGAATACGGCCCCCGTAGTGAGCTACTTGGCAGCCTCTTAACTGGCACGGCAACACCGCGCAACGCTGACAACAACAACAACAACAACAACAACTGTCTCCGCACATTCCTGATGGCTTTATGCAGGCAGAACAACAGCACCGAGTTATTTTTGGCTTCCTCCTGCAAATATGTTTGTATTATTATGTTCTCCTTTGAGGCACAGATAGATTATGATCAAAGCCAGCGTCGGGCGATTTCTCCCTTTATACAGCTTTCCATTTCATCACTTATAATAGAGATGTCCATTTGTCCACAGTTGAACAGGGTTTTGTTGAATCACACTAAGGCTGATCAAACTTAGTCTGAAGAGAAGTATTACGGATAATAGATCACTGCCTCCTTCCCCATCCCTGAAGAACTTGATGTTTGAGATAAGAGATTCTCCTCATCTCATCTTAATAATACTTAGCACTTTACAAGCTCTGCTTCAAAGCGTTATACAGACATGAATTGTCACAAAGCCCCAGTGAGATAGCAAGGCATTATCTTCATGTAAAAGATTTAAAAAAAAAAAATAAAAAAATAACCGAAACCCAGAGAGCTTTAGTGACATCACATGATGGACAGAAACTCCGGGTCAGAGCTGGAATTATATCGCAGAGATTCTTTGCTGCCAGTTCAATCTCTAAATATGATTTTAGCCCATCTACCTCCTCTGGATATTAACTATTTATAGAAGTATTGTCTCCTCCTCTGTCTACTCAGATTCTTCATTTTCAATGTTACTAGCACAATAATTACACAAAATTGAACTATTAGCACCAATTTCTATACAAATCCATAAACTGTGAAGCATAGCCTCAGTGTCACATTGTCTAGGAGAGAAAAAGGGCATGATTTAATTGAATATGACTTTTCTTCTTTATCTAATTCAGTTCGTAACAACCTCATGGCACTGGTAATATTTCTCCTCTTTAACGGGTGGATAAAGTGCCGATTCCCGTGATCCCATCCCTGTCGCGTTCTCCTCTCGCAGCAGTAACTTCGGATGAGAGTGAGATTACCCAGCCAAAGCCCAAAGGCAGTCCCCGGGGACCAGCAGCAGAACGCAGGAGCTCCAGGCGCTCACTCCCACAGCTGGCCCCATTGGCAGCATCTGGCATCTGGTGCCCTGCCTTGGCCACCAAATTTATTGGCAGTAGGGAAGAGAGCAACAGGATGATACAATTCCCCAGCCATCTGGCTGTGGCGCTGATTTTCTTAACCTTGTATATGCTAAATAGTATAATAAATTTCTAAATAAGACTTTGAGATGGCTCAAGGGATCCTTTATTATGACAGGATGAGTCTGTTATGAACAAACATTTCCAGCTATATCTCATACATCTCCGAGCCTACCTGCACCCTGTTATTTTATCTTTAGGTTTTCTAGGTAAGTGCCTCTTTTTGTCAACTTTTTTGTTGTGTAACCCTGCTCTGTGCACTCAGAGGTACGGCTGTAAAATAAATACATCAGTCCGGGAGCTGTAACTACATCATACACAGAGAGCAGCCTTCTTAGGGAGTTGGGAAACCTGAAAGTGATTTTTGCTTTCCCCACTGATCTGACCCTATTAGTTCAGCAGATGAGAAAGCCAGCGAAATGAATTCCCCTGCACGGTGAGACTCTTGTTTCGGGCCAAGGTAAGTGGGGAGGCTGTGCCGGGAATTCCTCCGACTCATCAGTGCCAGAGCCTGCTCACCGCGGGAGCATTCCCAACGGTGGGGCTCCCGGCCACACATTCTCAAGCTGCCTGGTGGGGACTTTCAGCTGAACCATCAGCCCAGGCATTGCGATCGTGGTAGGCAAGAGGCAGAGAGAGAGGGAATACACCAATACAAAGGGAGTGGGTTCTGGGTTTGGTTTTAATTCTGCCACTGACTTTGGCCTTGAATAAATCACTTCATCTTCTACCATCTCCATCCCTCACCTTGGATGCTGGTGAACTGTCTGGGTTAGAAACTGTCTCCTAATGTTTGCCCACAACGGTTTTTGTGGGAGCTTCTTAGCTCTACTTTAATGATGATACACAACAGTCTCTTCAGAGCATTGAACTGGAAAGAGAAGACGGAAGCAGTGACCCCAGTCCGTCCCAGTGACTATCCCGGCTCTCTTTCTGTACTCCATGACACACACCCTTCTGGGGAACCACCTGGGCCAGCCAGCTCATTTTCCAAGAAGATTCTTCCCCTAGAGAAACTGAAGGCAAAAAAAAGAGCCTTCCATTCGTTTTACTACTGATTCATTATCTATTTTAATCTAAGGAGAAATGACCCAAAATCAGGGGGCAAACTTCTCTAAAAATACTCTTTTTTGTGAAGAGCATGGGTGCAGTCTTGGCTCACCAAGTCCTTCACAGAATTGCCGGTCTCAACTTTCCTAATGAAAACATTTTGTTCTTTCCACCACGCTGCACAGCCCCTAAATTAATTCTCCACTGTAATTATATTTGTAAATTGTCTGAGTTAGGTTTGCAAACCGTACCTGCTGAGAAGGGAGGAAAAAAACACATCTGCATGCTCAGGATTGTTCCATATGGGTTTTTCCTTGTTTCTTTCTTTTTTTTTTTTATTTTTTGGTTTTCATTATCAAATTCAAAGCTACTTTGCATTGCTACAGTACTTCACAATTAATTGCAATTAATTAACCTTCGAGAAAACCTGTAAGTTGCTGTTATAAGCTCCTTTTTTCCTGGTCTGCTTTTCTCATAGGACTGTTTTGGGGAGATGTTAGGCTAAGGAAGGATTAAAAAATCCCTGATACCAAGACTGAATACTAATTCATTTGAGGTTTCATCTGAATTTCCCAGCTTAAGCTGCTGTCCCTCCTCTGTCTGAAAGCATCTTACCCCAAGAAAGCACAATCATGAAGAAAAATAAAGGAAATAATTTCCTTTTGTTGATTTCTTTATCTTTCTGTAACTAACATACATTACAGGTGCACAATATTTCCATAACTGCTATTTTCTAGAGAATGATCCTTATCAAACAATATGGACTTGATGGAAACCTGGCCAGGAGCAGAGCTTTGAGGGAATCAGTGCTATTTACACGTTACAGAGCCCATGGGGAGAAATTCTGCTCAAGGCAGAGCCCAGCAAGAGCCCCTCTGAAAACGGGACACGACGACCTTTCATCACATCATGCTCTTCAGCAGAAATGCAAGTAGATCATCAAAACCAACACTTTTCTAAATATTGACTGTTCTGCCCGTAGGAGGCCTGATGAGCTCCCCCAGAATTAACCTGCGTGTCCAAACCCAGGCGCACGCTGAGTGAAAACACATCGGGTTTAAGGCAGGCAGAGTCCTTTGCCGCGAAGAAGAGAAGCGTAATTAATCCCATAACGGGTGTTCTTCTACAAACCCTAATCACGATTGGCATTAGCTGGCATCATTACTTACTTCTGCTGTCTACAATACTCCTCTGGGGAAAAGAAGTCTCTGTTCTTTTCTCCAAGGGCTCAAACTCGTCCTTCGTGTGGGGTCCCCACCAGTGACCACACATGGCAAAAGGTGCATGAGATTTTCTTCGGTACTGGGGGGATATGTACAGCATAGCTGGACTCCAGCATTCCCAAGCATCCTCTGCATTGCTCTGTCAACAGACTAAGCTTAGGAAAAGTATTGCATCGGAACAGAAGACACAGGACAAGGACCAGAATTCTACACTAAGATTGCAACTGGGGCCACTTCTCGTTTGTCTTTCTGAAACAGATCCTGGCTTGCTGCAGAACAACGAGAGCTTAAGGGCTCCCAGACATGTTTTTATGTAAATCAGACTTCATGCATTATTTGAAGACACATTTTGGAACGTAATTTATTAGTGGGTCATTTTTTCCTTAAAGTTGAGATTCTATTTCATGGAAGACTGGCTTTTGTCAAAGCCTTTCTATGTATCTCAACTTCCACTACAGTTTTACCCCTCTAATGCGAACAGAAGGAGATGAAGGCTCATTAACAAGCATAAAGAAATTACACGAGACAATGCTATCAGTTTTAAATACACCAGTTATTTCACATAACCTTTTAAATTATGGTAGCCTGCGAAGTATTCTTCAAAACCCAGGAGAAAACAGTTGTGAGGCACTCACAGACGCGCAAAGGGGAAAGAATCCTTTACCCATGATCGCTGGCACAAGGACTATCCATCATCACAGCTGTGCCTGTCCACGACATCTCCATGGGGCTTCCCAAAGGTGTGGAAGAGTTAGGACAAGCACCCCAAAGTGATACCCAAGGAGATTCCTGAGCCGTGCAGGAACCACCCCACATCTCAGCCACACTCCCTGGCTTGGACACATGGAAGTGTGGCCAGCAGGTCAAAGGAGGTGACTCTGCCCCTCTACTCCACTCTGCTGAAACCCCACCTGGAGAACTGCATCCAGCTCTAGAGCCCTCATTAGAAGAATGACATGGATCTGTTGGAGCGGGTCCAGAGGAGGCCACAAAGATGCTCAGAGGGGGGCAGCATCTGTCCTATGATGACAGGCTGAAAGAGTTGGGGTTGTTCAGCCTGGAGAAGAGAAGGCTCCAGGGAGACCTTATAGCCCTTTCCAGTACCTGAAGGGGGCCTACGGAAAAGCTGGAAAGGGACTCTATCTCGGGGAGTCTCGTGATAGGATAAGGCGTAATGGTTTTAAACTGAAAGAGGGGAGATTTAGATTAGACACTTGGAAGAAATTCTTTGCTGTGAGGGTGGTGAAGCACTGGAACAGGTTGCCCAGAGAATCTGTGGCTGCCCCATCCCTGGAGGTGTTCAAGGCCAGGCTGGATGGGGCTTTGAGCAACCTGGTCTGGTGGGACATGTCCCTGGCCATGGGAGGGGGCGTTGGAACTCGATGATCTTCAAGGTGCCTTCCAACTCTAACCATTCTTTGATTCTATGATTCTATGAAATAAACTACAGGAATAATCCAAATGGGAGAGAGAAGTGGGTAGAAGCCCCCAGTGCTGCAGCACCAGAGATACATGGAGGGCACCTGAGGGCACAGAAATAGGCTTTTCTCTGTCAGTGAAGGACACTGGCATAGAGTAAGACAGTCAAAAGGTAGCTTTAATTTTTATAACAGCTGGCCTAACATTGTCAATGCATTTGTATTGCAGCAGCAATTAAAAGCTGTGGTTTGGGATTAGGACTGGAGTACACTAAGTGCTGTACAAACAGCGATCCCAGACAGACAATCCCCACAACAACGATTTCACAACCAAAGCATAAGGTGAAGCAGAGACAACAGATGGGTACAACAAAAGGTTAAAGCTGCACACCATGACAGCGAAATGATGATGATCAGTGCCACGGTCAGAATCTACAGCATCTACAGCGGAAATGCATGGCTGCTATTGAGGATGCTGTAAATACCACACCAGGGGCAAGGTGAGGACAGGACCTGAGTGTGAAGGTCTAATCGTCGCAGGAGCTCTACAGAGCAGCCAAGAAAAAAGTGGAGAATTGCTTTAAGAAAAATTGTGTAAGCCTTGCAGGCAATGATATATAACTAAAGACATAGGTGGTTGCAAAAGAGACAACGACAGCATAAGGGCAGTAGGAGAACCCCTTAAAGATAAATAGTTGGTATTTGGTGACCCCATTTTCCTGTGCTATTGGGATGTCTTCTTCCAGACACACCAGCCCCTGCTATCTGATGTCTTTTATCCATCTTCAGTGGAAAAACATACTTCTTTCAATATTCAGGACAAAGTTGCCACTAATAATTGAAAAGAAAACCTAACTGCTCTGGTATATTGGTTGTCATTCTCCGAGACTCGCATAACACCTGACTAAAAATCCATCTAATAGTAGCACATTTTAGTCCAAAGGAGACTATAATTCTGTGTAATCACTGTAACTGTGCTTAAAACTCAGGCTGTCAATACAGTCTTTCAAAAAAGTATTTCCAAAGGCTGCTTTCAGACCGAAGGCTTTGGCTCTTAACGCATATATGCTTTTCTGTAGATCTTTTTCCAATTGTAGTTCCACAATGCAGCCTTCAGATGTATAAATCAGGCAATGATCTACACGCATCTGTGGGGAGCTGATTCCAGCTTGCCTTTTGCAAGGGACTACATTTTACTGTTTTTAAATAAATGACACAATCTACACCTATAGTAGCCATTCTCTTATCCTGCACACATAAAAATGTCACATCTAGTGCAGAGAACAGAAGCACCCAACAAGTGAATCAAGTCGGGTAGCCTCTGGGGCTAGTGTAGAAGGTGATTTCCATCTCTTACACATCTCTCCTTCATGTATGTGTTCTTACAGGGACTTTCTATCTGCCTTTGCTCAACCAACACCTGCATTTTCTCTAACACCCTTCTAACCTGCATTTCTAGCAAATGGGGTGGCATCTAATGTCTTCAAATGTCAAGTTTTCTGCATGTTATGGAGAAGCAGGTACCCCTACACAGGTAACTTCTCAGAAACCCTGGGGAAGAAGTCCAACGTGCAGTTTGATGGGAGGTGGGAAAACCATATTGACATCCACGGACATTCACAGCCTCTCCAGCAGCACACCATTAAGAGCACGAGGAACATCCCAAGATCAGAACTGTTCTGTCGATACCTGGGCGATGGCAGAGTACTATTTCCAATCTTAAAGTTCCACTCGCTCTTTTCAGGTGTGATTCCACCAAGGTGTGCATTCCCAAAACTAGTCTGATTATCCTTTATGAAATTCACACTTCTTAAGTGTCTGGTTTGGGTAATTTTGGGGCATGTACTGCATGATTAACTATCAAAACAAAATCCACTGTTTTAGAAAGCACCCTCGCTTGCATCTTCTGTTCAGCAAGTGAATTGTGAATAAAGGGGGAATTTCATAATGAAGAGTGGATTCAATTTCTTCATAGTGTCTACTACAAAAGAATTACAGTCAAGTGGCTGCTTTCTGCTCATTTAGGACAAGAGCTGAAGCCTGCTGTAATTAGTGAGCAACCTTCCACCGGTGCTGGGCATAGCAGAGAGGATGGGGGAAGACACAGAAGCGGCCACTGGCTTAACAGTGGTGTCCAAGCCCGGGCAGAGACAGGAACGCTGATTTGATGTTGAGAATGCCTCTGGTCTCAACATTGGACAGCTCAGGAGCACAATCTTCTGTGGCCTCTCGCTGGTGTACTGGCCCAATATGAAATGCTGAGGGCTTGGATTTTATTTCTGACAAAGCAGCATTTGACTTTTGAAAACATAGATATAATTTCATGAGTTTTTTCTATCTGTAAGAGCGTGCTTCACTTAGCGTCCACCTCCAACAGAGAGATAGAATCACCTCATTTGTTTGGGAGGATAATGCCATGTTTCTGTACCACCTCTTTACTCAGCCACCGACTGTCACCAGCTCGTGGGTGACCTTGTGGCTGTCCACAGCCAGGTTCGCTCCCACCCCGTGCTCCGACGTGCCCCCCAGCCCGGCGCACAGGGGCAGGCCATCAATCACACCTCTCCACTGCCGAGCCCAGCCTGCCACAGAGGAGGTACCAACTCACTCTTCTCATCCTGGAGGTCACTCATACAAACCCTCGTCTTAGCCAGAACGGAGCCTCCAGAAGATGCACGGCCAGAGGTTAAAGAACAGGGCTGCAAGTCTGAAGACACTTACGTATAGACCTGCCATGTGTCTTCGGGGAGTGTCATGAATTTTGTAGCTCTGCAACATGCTTCTGCAGAAACTGATAAAATGCCACGTTTGCTCCAAAACCCACTAGCCACAATACCCTCAACTTCCGCACAAAGAGCACCAAGGTCCAGGTGAAAAGACCATGAGTTATCATCTCAGCTCTTCTACTGACTGTAATATTTCTCTGCTCTTTATAATTCTTAATAACCAAGGTCCTCAGTCCCTGCCAGGGGACGGATAACTGTAATTTACCAAACGTACAGCTACGGTGATGGAGAGGTCGGGGCAGGTCATGGCAGGCAGACCTGGGAACGGAGTCCACCCTGCTGCGAGACAGACTCCCCTCTTATCCGTTGGGTCTTTCAGGAGCAGACAGAAAATTATAAGATCACTAAACGGCTGTCTGGCTGGCTGGCAGGTCACCTAATGATCACAAAATGAGATCACGGAAGGAGATTTATGAGTCTGGTTTTTCACATTTCTGATATTGTGCACCGCACTTGACATCTGAGATTTTAATACACATTCACAAATATTTATACAATCTGGAACAACATAAACGATGAGTTTCCTTGCACTGGGTGAAAATCCCAGAGGACAAAAGGACTACAGTCAATGTTGGCTAATCACCCAATTAGTGAAAAACTGTATTTAAATTAATTTGATCAACCAGGCAAGGTGTCAAAAGGAGCCTAAACTGCAAAATAAGCAACATGTAGGTGAAAATGGGAGTTTATGGATCTTACCACATGCTACAGAATTTGTCCTATGCCATAATTGATGCAATTAGAGAGGAGAGTACATGAGTTTTAATTCTGTTTATAGTAAGTGGAAGCCTGCTTAGGATGGCTTTAGAGCAGTTATGATTCAACCTAAAAATTGCATCTCTACGGTGAAGATGCCTCCTTCTTGAACACATAACAATAAAACCAGTTGGAGTGTCATGGTTTAGGGTGAGCTGGCCACTAAATGAACGACAGATACTCTCCTTAAAAGAAATGAGGGTTCTCAGAAGCTTTTGAATGTCTGAATGCAGAGGCTTGAGTCCAACCCGAGCAATTAGGCATTACCAGCCTTTGCCATCAAATGGATAATTCCTGACTTGGATAAGAAAAAACTTTTTTGAAATTAACTTGTGAGTACATTCTTTTCTTTGCAGAATTTAGTAATTAGTAACTCACACAGATAAGTTTTCAGCAGAGATAAGACCACCACACGAAGCATTAGCAGGATGCAATGCAGAATCCTGTGAACCACTCCACATACCTTAGTTTGAAAAAGTACAGTTAAGTCCTGGTAAGATGATGAAGGAGGAGGAAATTAAAAAGAGCTTGGTCTGTTTAGCCTAGCAAAATGAAGTCTGAGAGGGGATACAATTATTCTTTATAGGTACATTTGGAAGTAAACAGCAGGGAGCGAGAAGAATTATTTAACTTTAAAGGATGATACTCATACAAGACCGAGTGGCTATAAATTGTTCATGAATAAATTTAGACTGGAATTTAGGAGATTTCTGACAATTTGCAGACCTCCTAAAGAAGCCAGTATAGGTAAATCGATTTGAAAGGAAGCTTGATACATTCTTGGAAAAAATAAGATAGAGCAGATACAATCTTGGAGACAAAAATTAAAGTTTTCGAGACAGGATTCAGGAGTTTGATTTGCTGTGATTGTTCAGATTTGGCTAAAGCAGATGTGATAGCCTTGTGTGACCTTTTCCACGGAAGTCCCTGATAGCTCGATGTTGTTGACCACACAAGACAGCCGGACTGAGCATCAAATGCTCAAGATCAAGAAATAGTTTTCAAGGTGAAATGCTGTTTCTCCGATGAAAGTGGCAGGTTAGTTTTGGGAGGGATGTTTGCTGGGATTTAGTATCTGTGCCTTCCATCTTTGTAAAGACACGATTTTCTCTACTGTTTAAGAAATTCTCCTGCTTTTAGTGATAAATAAAGGCAAACTGAACAGTTGTGCAGTGGTCATTGGTAGATCAAATGTAGACATATTATTTTTTTTTATGACTACATGCACATTTTCCACAAACGTGTTATTTAATATATGGAGCGGAATAATATTGGTGAATGTTACATTTGCCACCAACTGCATGACCTAAAAGCACACTTACTTTGATCCTGTGCTTTGTTCCTTTCTCATTTTTAGATACAAATTATACATAACAATAATTTTCCTTCTACAAAAATGTATGCATGTTATGATGTTCAGTACAACTACTTCCAAGCAACCCTATTCTTTAGATTTACTGACAAGCCCTTTAACTACCTCCAGTAAAGGTTTTTGCATGCTGGAGAAACACTATGGTTTTCCCAAAGACTGTCCACAACACTACATTTTTTATTATAAATTACAAAAATTAAATTCTAAAAAAGATACATTTGCAAAAATGCAGTTTTCTTAAACCTCAGTAACAAGTTTTGATCTCATGATTTACATATTTGTTTAAACTTATGCTTCTTCCTAATATTCCCATATCCCTTCTAAATTCAGCACATTTCACCAAAACACCTTTAAATATTCTTGCGTACCTCTGCACTAAAGCTGTTTTCTTTTCCAACGCATTTCAAAATGGGCCATTGCCACAGTGAGGATTTTAGTGCAATCCATCAATCTCACTGCATTATGAACATCAGTAATGACAGAAAAACCTTCCTGGAATTTTTCTTGCTTATTTGGAGAGGGGAATTGATGAATATCATGATATGTTTGAGCACAGCGTTCAGGAATTGATTAAGGCAACTAGACAGAGAAGGCTGACTCAGATATGCGATACCCCCTGCTAACCTCTACAAGGGCTTGAGGACTGATCCTCAGCTGGTGGAAATCTCAGTAGCGTTACTGAAGTTGATGGGTTGTTCTAATTTATATGACACGAGATTCCTCCGTGATTAACCCTGATTGTGGAAAAAAACCCAAAATAAAAAAAAAAACTTAGGAAGAAGGGGAGCGATGTTGACTTTGTGCCGTTCTCCTCTCCTCCAGCAAGAACATGGGTCACATTGGTCTGAAGAAGGCTCCTACTCGAGTGTCTGTGCTGGATGTAACACCCATCCATCTTCCCAGGTTTATACAGCCATCCTCGAGAAATCTTGTTCTTGCATTTCTTCCCTCTTTTATGCCTTCAGCTTATTTAAAAAACGCGGAGGCACATAATGATGGAGATAACTCTCCTGTAACCTCCGCAGCACGTTCGGTAGCTATCAGTGTCAGCCTGTCTGTGTTCAAGGTCTGCAGTGCTGTGATTGAATAATGTGTCTGGTAACATGATCTAAATATGAAATTATCTATCTATCTACCTAAAAAGATAAGTGTTAACATGTTGATATCAGAATCCGACTTTTGCACCTATTAATATATGATAACATTATATGCTGCGACTTGAAAATTTAGGCAACCCTGCATGTTTTATTTACAGATGTCTGGAAAATGCACAGACTTCTACAATTATTTTTAGCACTGTAAACGAGATACTATAACCTATGAATTTAGAATAGAGTAGAAGAAAAGGGAAAAGAAAGTTACGGTTCTAACTTCCACTTCAAATGAGGTACAGATGGATGTCAGTCTCTCATCTGGGATACAGAGGAAAAAATATTCAACATCATTTACTACCCAGTGTAGAAGGAGAAGCAAATTAAATGCAGCAGTAACAACATTAAAACTGCAACAGTTTCCAAGAACTTATCTTTACAGAAAGTGCATCCCTTTCAAGTGCCAGCACTCCAGGTCCTTATATCACATTATTATTAGTAACCTCTGATCCTCCTGGATTCAACAGCACAATAAAGAAAGCCAATTAAGTAACAATGGATCAACAGATATTTTTTTTTTCTGCCATTGTGTTAAAGACGTGACATCACACCATCATTGCCTAAATATGTAAAATGAGGAGCCCACTCTCCTTCGCTCTGGACACTTAATGGAGAGTAGAGAGGTTCCTCCAAAGGCCAGTCTCCATGACTTCTCCAGAGAGGACAACAAAGGTGGAAAATACAAGCATTTTTCTGCCTGCCTGAGCAGGAGCAGACACACTGGGCTTTATTTTTCTACCCAATTCTATTTCCCTTCTTTGGTATCATTAATATCAAATACCTATTAAACCAAAAGGTAGGAGCTGAGACATCTACTTTAAAATAACCGCTTAAGTAGTTTTGCTCATTTTGTGTAATTATTAATTACTCCTATGGAGCTGTATTTGAAACTGCTGTGGATTATCAAGCTTACACAAAGCCCTAGGCACGCAGCAGGATGCATGGCCTTTCCATAGTCCGTAAGTGGTGACTGTCGCTGATGATGGGAGGCAGATAGACCCATACAGCTCTGGCCAGGGCACAGCCACTCAAGGAAAGGACATTCACATGGAGGGTGGAAGGAATATTGGAAGACAAGCAGCTCTCCTCTTCAGCTGCAGGAAAACTTAAAGTACAAGTGTGATAAACCTGGATTTTCTAAATTGTCACCCTTTATTTTGCAGCTAACACCCTGGAAGGAAAAGAACCCACAGTTTCCACAGCTGGGCAACGAACCTCCAGCGTCTGAACACAAAGCCCTCCTTGTGCTGACTTTATCCTTGAAGCACATCCCTACCCATCACCTAGAGATCATGTCTATGTCACCAGTAGTAAACACTAGCTGTGAAAAAGCCTACTCAGAGAAAGACATTTCATTTCATTTCGAGAGATGAATAGGTAGAAAATAGCAGCTAAATACTTAAAGCAGGATCAGGATTCATCAATAGGATACAGCTCGTGTTAGCGAGAGCTACACAGCTAACTGCTGCAAACCCCTGATGACATTTACCACATGGTGTTTAGAGAAACACTGGAAAAAACTAATTGAATTGAACAAGGAAATGACTGGTTAAATGCACAGTAACCGTACAGAAAAAATATCTACCTTTGTGTAATGGGATCTGTTTTGCAGACTGAAGAGCAGAGGCCTGAGATGACGCTTCCTCCACAAAACTGAGATGTCATGGTCTTATTTACTCACTGAAGAAGAAAACATCTCTCAGCCCTTCTTTGATGTGGCATGTACAGAAAGTCCTGAATGTGGCCAGAAAGGAAAGACTCCATTTTGGAGAAGGCGCAGAAGCAAAACGCGGGGACCTGCTGCAGCAACACCCGTCCCTGTGTCCCATCCCTCCCCAGCTCCCACCCACCAGCTCCAGGCAAAATCCGGTTGTGCTGGTGCTGTGTTTGCCATAAACTGGCCCTGCTGCCTTCAAGTTAGAGAGGGAGAGAAGCAACAACAGACTGTGCAACATCTGATGCTCAAGTTTGTTCTATAACCCAAAGCCAAATCAGGGGAACACTGAAACACCGTTTGCCGGTTCCGGCTGGATTGCTTTTAGGGGATGAAATCCGAAGGGGCTTTTGTCCCACGTTATTATCCAAACGTAACTACTCAGTAGCAGGCAATCCGTGCTCAGAAGCCGGATCTGTTCACAGGATACTAGCTCTAGGGAGACGCTCTCTTGAAAAAGCTCCGGCTACCTGAAGCAGAGCAATTAATCAGTTATTGCAATACGACAAACTCCCTTCCATCACTAAAATGTTGCTCTGACACACCACTGGAAACTACATGCTTTTCAGCAGACTATTAATATCGTATCACAGACAAAAAAGCATTAATCTAGAAATGGTTTAAAATGGGTAGGACTATAGGATCTGAACTAATGATTCATAAAATCATTTGCAGCTATTAGTCTACAAGGATAAGTGCTGCTGGTGCTTTTATTTCAGTGCTTGGTGTGGTACCATCAATTTAAAATCTATCTCGTACGCTGTGATGGATTTATGTGTGCTGTGGAACCCACAGCAGCCTTGTCAGGATTTTAAAATCTAGATTGCTATATACAATTACAGGTGTCACAATATGAAATAACAATCGAAGACACTTAAGAGGAAAACTCTGAAAATTCCTGTGCATGCCATGCGGGAAGGCAGTTGTTTAATATTCCTGTATCATACTGTGATTATTTCACTTGATGGAAGTGATATATTTTTACATAACTTGATCTAAGGTTACACCTCTCATGAAAATCATTTGCAGTCTTGAAATCCCGGAGGACAAGGAAAAGTAAGAGGCATATTTTTGAGGGTAGATGTCATTTCTATGAACGTTTCACCAGCTGTCAATACAAAATCTTTCAGCTGGACTCTATCTTGAAAAATCAGTTGAAAAGACCTTAGTTGGCAGATATTTTCATTCTTAACCTTTTTTCTTGACTTGCAAAAAGGCAAAAATATGCAGTGCTAGGCATATCCAGAAGCGTTCATATTATGTAGGTGAAAACAGTCACCGAGCCAAAAGGAGTGAGTTGGTTTAAGGACGAGCCTCTCTGAGGACGTGCTGTGGTCCCTCTGGACCTCTGGAGGTCTCCAAGACCTCACAGCACACAGCAGCTCATTTGCTCCCTCTCCCCAGCGCAACCTGACAGCAGAACTTCATTTCTATCTCTATAATAAATTAGATAAAATGGTTGAGGTGTTGGGAGACTCACAAGCCCAAGGGATTGCTAACTTGATGAAGACTTTATTTTTAAGTCACTAATTGACATCCAATCATGGGAAGAGTAATGAAGAAATCATAGTTGTCTGGAGACCCCATGGGGCTGACAGACACGTTCAATCCATTTTCTGTAGGACAGAAACGTGCGAAACGCGACACGATATTGCAATATACATTGTTATACGGGGCAAGGGCAACATTTCCAGGAGAGGGATTGAAGGGGCAGAGAGAGAGACCTGCATCATTTCAGCCTTTGCAATGCGACGGCCATCCAACAGCTGAGGGGAACCACTTTGTCCTACAGTAAGAGCACTTGACCCCCTTCTCACGACTGCGAGGGGCCCTCACTGGGCTTTGGGGTTTTTTTTTTTGGACCACTCCTATTCCCTGGCACTTCCATGTGCTGAGTACACTGAAAATAATCATCTCCAGTTTGACGGAGACCATACGCCTGGCAGTACAAAACCGGTAAATGCGGTTTCTGAGGACTTTAATTTAGCAATGTTTAAACTTAATTAAATTATTTGTATTGTACAATTAATTATGCTAAACTGCCTAAGCCTTGAATGAATGTACTTTGCCTTTTAATCTAAATAAAACACACGCATAGCAAACCAGCAACAACGGAGAAGTCCGCAGCAGATGCCAAGACGAAGGGAGTTTGAGACTCACATGACCTTTCAGGAGCAATGCTGAAAAAACAAACAAACCAGCAAAAAACCACCCCAAACCGCTAAGGAATGAGAAAGAGCATAAGACATTTTGTGAGAATAGAGAGCACCTCATTATTCAGTCACCAGGAGAAGTAAATGGACTCTACCGGATACTTGGAGCTACCCAGGAAGTTCTTTCCATTGTCAGTTAAAGAAGTAGCAAGGAAACCCAAAGCTTCTTTTCAGGTTCATCATCTTTGTCCCTTATGACTTGCCTGGTGAAGGAAACCCAACAGGACAGAGCTATTGGGCTGCCTGTTTTAACGAGCTGGTGTGCTGGGAATGAGCCACCAGTGATTTCGAGTTGGGCTGGATTATAACAAAGGACTCAATGTTTACCTTGGGGCACACGAAAGGTTTGGGAAGTCTCCTCTTTTTTTTTTTTTTTTTTGAGTGGGAGGAATGAATGAGTGTGCCCAGGTCTGTATCCGATTTTAAATTACCGAAGAGCTATATACACATACAACCTCATTAGCCTTTTACAAGAGTAACTGTCATTTTTATTCTAATATTATGACTGTAATGCTGTGGCTGGTTAATGCTTCTGATATTTAATCACAGAGTACAAACCATAATTGTTCTATTTCTAATATGTCTCTGACCTCTATCCTCCAGATGATAAACTATGTAACTGTTCTTCAAAATCCATAAATGTCTGTAGATTTTGACATACATTTACTTACAACAAATATTTGAAAATATTTTAAGAACTTACGTTAAGCCTTTCTACTAAGACAAAAATTTTGCAAGATTTTGAGCTATACATGAAGACATTACTTCAAAATTTTTAAGACTATTGGTAAAGAAAAAGAAATAGTGTTTACTTGTTGAACTGTCCATTCAGGGCAGTTTGGGGATGATCTTAAAATGCCCTCTGGTTGCTCTAATACAGACACCAGCAGGTTTAATCTCAAATTTCAAGATCCAGTAAAATCTTTCATTTTCTTAGGCACACTTGGATCTTGCAACCAGTATTGATTCAGTGTTTGTGTAAAAAACCTCTCAAACATCTCATTCCCTTGATAGGCCCTTTGGGGCATAATATTGTTCCTTCTGCTATTATGGACCATTGCCTTCAAATACTGTAACATCTGTGGTACATGATTACCAGCTTCTCAGGCCAAATTAGTCCCTGGTGTAACTTCACCAAAACTGATCAAATTATGACAGGCTGAGTCTGACTCTTTGCCTTTCCACATCTCTTCTCAAAAGTTATAGTGCAAATGGTGCAATCCTTCACCTAACCTTTTTTTTTTTTTTTCTAAATAAATAAGGAAGAAAATTGAAGTGGCCTGGAAAGAATTATTCAAGTAAAATCCAGAATTATTATTATTATCATTATTATTATTATTACCCTTTTGTATGTGATTCGCAGTTTTCCGTATGGGAGCAGTCATTATTAACTTTCCCTATCTCAGAACACAAAGCACAAAAAAATCAAGACGTTTAAGACTAATTGAAACTTGATATTTCTTTAACTCTTTTGGAAAGAAGCCTAATACCCCAGCTGTGCTTTCAAGTGTGGATTCTTTGGGAGACAAAATGAAGCACAGAAATCCAGATGGGGAAGAAGAGAAGATGCTTCACGCATCCTTAGGGAGTCTTAGACGTCTCTTTAAAGAATTCTTTGGGAAAAAAAGGCTATATTTGGAACCATACAATAATTTAGGTTGTAAGGACCTCAGGAGGTCCAACCCCCTGCCCATACAAGGGCTGACTTCAACGTTAGATCAGGTTGTAGAACTTTGTTCCCACCATTCAATCCCATCGTGGGTTTAGCACTATAGATAGCCAACATATAGGAGGAATCCTTAATGGGATTGTAATTGTCATTAATTGCAACGGCTGGCTCATCAAGAGGGGTATTTTCCACTGCTGGAAAAGTGGCAGAAAATGTGAGTTAGGGGAAAGCTGAAACGCAAAATCAGTGCCATGAGAACGGACAAAGCGGAGAGCAGGATAAAAGAAATACTGCCCGGGGCCGAGTACAGCCTTGAATGGGGCACAACTGGAGAAAATATGAGAGGCTGAGGAAAGGAGCATTTACCCACAGGAGGAAGGAAAAATGAGAGAAATAAAACACAACGGAGTGGAGAAATTTGTCAGAAATGGCAAAGAAGGATCACCGAGGAAGAAGAAAAACCTGGGTGTAATAGTGAGAAACATTCTCTGCTACACAACACGCACTGACTGCAAGTCTCTCGTCAGTCCTGCTTTCTACAGATTTACAGCATCAAAGATGAAAAGAGAAAGAGGGAAACCCAGGACATAGTTAATATGATTAATCTAAATATATATACTTTTATGGCAAAATATGCCAGACCAAAGTGGTATCACAGGCAATCATAAATCTACCCAATGCAAAGAGGCCCAACTGGATCTTTTTAAGAAATAATCTGTGCAGACACAGACAACCAAACAGATATCAAAAGAAATATAAACCCCATTGCATAGGAAGAGTCTGAAGGTGAGTAAATAGCCAGGAGGGAACCGGATTCAGATGGGCCAGGACTTGGCACAGAAGCTCCCGAGCTGCCACCGGAGCACTGCGACTCACATGGAACGGAGATTTCTGTCTGGAGATAAACTGTCTCGGTTGCCACAGGCACTGGGAAACTGTCCCTTATCCTGCTACCAAATGGTTTTGAATGGAGTTACAAATGAGTTGCACTGATAAAAAAATCAGACTGATAATCGATAAGACTCTTCCTTAGTGGCCATATGAGAAAGGCTTACCAGATTCACTCATACTGCAGTTTATTGTACTACAAATTATCATAAGGATTTTTTTTTTCCAAATAAATACATATTAAACATTGCAAACCGTGCAATACTTGAAAATTAATAAAAAAATACATTTTTCCAGCAAATGTTGCCCACCTTATTTCCAGTAGACACAAGTTGTAATCCCTATTATTGCTGTAAGATTCGGGGGTCCCTCTTCTGACCATTGTGATATTTTAAGAGTTACTAACATAGAGATGGTTGCTCACAATCAGTGACAAGACACCAGCTCCCTTTTGTTTCATAAAAGTGCTCCTGTTCTACCTTTATTATTTAATGCTGTTAGATATTTTCACAGAGAACTAATAATTATTGCACCCTTGTAATGATGGATAAAAGTAAGCTATGGCTGACCAGGAATTACAGAGTTATTGATTAAATCAGGGTAGTGAAACCCCTTGATGCCTTTTTTTCACGGTATGCAGAAAATAATTTATCAGTCACACAATCTTGTCTTTTTAATATCTGTAGCATAATTTAACTTTCATTGTTAGCAGGAATCTTCAAGAGCCATTTATGACCTTGGCTTGCTTTATCTAGAAATAAAACCCCTTACTAATTTTTTAGAATTTACATACTATTTCTAAAAATAGAATATATGCTATATAATATGCAGATAATATATGCTGAAAAAGATTAAGTAACTTATGGAGAAGAAAGGGGAATAAAAGAGACATTCATTTAAAAAAAAAAAAATGGTGGGAAAAATTACTTCTTAAAGATATGGGCCATAGCACAGAGAGTCACAACTTTCTCACAACTTTTTGAAACTGATGCTTCCATTAATAGGCATATGAAAAGGAGTAGGGACACAGGGGAAATGAGAAACAATTGGTTTCCTGAAAATTCAAAAGTCTTCCAAACAGCAACAGCACTTCCACTTGCTTTAGCAGATGCTCTTGATTTTTTTTGACTACTCTGAAATGATCGTGCCTTTTAATATTGGTTTTTTTTAACCTAATTTCTTTGGCAGCAAGCAAGAGTTAACAGAACAATTTTTACAAAAACATTATGCATTTGCTTAAAATACAAAACTTTTTCATGACAAGCAGTTTGTCATACTTTTGGCAAGGTTATACATGATTGCCTTTTTATTTTTGGCTGTTAGAGAGGCTAATGGCATACTAAAAATCTTCTTTCATGTACAAATTAATTGTGTCCTTTTGCAATTCATATTAGCCTGCCTTACTTTCCGTTCCGAGGCTTTTAAAAGGTTTATATGGAACCAATGGATGTTCTCATTTATTGTGCACACCACTTCAATTACCCACTTTCCACAAGTTGAAAGCAGAAAGACTATAAATGCTGGATACGGCCCATTGTCAACACGCGGTAATTTGGCATAAAAAATAAAAAACAAAGTTCTTTTCAAAATAAAAAAAATAAAAATTAAACTGTTGGAAAGCTTTGGAGGTTGTTGGCAAATCATTTTTATATTTAGCAACTACAAAGAAGTGTGTGCTCCTTAATGATGGAACTATGCGCAATGTGCAAAATTCCAGGTTTCACTCCTGTTTCTGAGAAAAATATATTATTTGCTCTTCCCTTGCCATGAACTGAAGTTCAGCCTTCTCCTTTCCGCACCCCATATTTTATAAAAAAGGAAAAAGATTTTCTTTTAAGCATGAATAAGCCCATGTCGAGCCAGAGCCTCGTTAAGCACGGCTGCAGGGCACTGGTTGAACACACTCTGTTGGCTTCAACGATCAGGTTGGCCACTGAGACGGTGCTGAGCTGGGAGATCTGATGGACACGTTGAGCTCGTATGGCCGCACTGGGGCTTGGTAAGTGGAGATATTTGTTATGAGCTTCAGATTTCTGGAAGAGGTTATGGTATTTCCGTGATCAGGCAGGAAACACAACAACACGGTGATCATTGAACACATCATGTTGGCTTCAACGATCAGATTGGCCACCGAGACCGTGCTGCGCTGGGAGATCTGATTGACACGTTGAGCTTGTATCACTGCACCAGGGCTTGGCACATAGAGACATTTTTATTATGAGCTTCAGATTTCTGGAAGAGCTTATGGTACCTCAGCAATCAGTCAGCAAACACGGGGGGATGGCATGAAACAGGGCGACGAACAGGTTTACCACTGCAAGCAATTCTGAAATCCTGAAATTTTGATAATAGCCCTCAACTTGGCCCATCTAAAACACCTGCAGGAACACGCAGTCATTAAGCCTTTCCACAGACCTGGCATTTTTGCAGGCTCATCTCTAGCACTGCCAAGTACTAACTTGTTATCAAGCAGAGTGAAACCACCCTTTAATTTATGCTGGTCATTGAAATACTGCACCTTTGTAAACACAGTGAGAAAAGCTAACAAGAAAAAAAAATCTATACTTAAAAGGCGTTTATTTTCCTTGGATTCAAAAAACAAATCCTCCAGGCATATATTGACTACAGTAAAAAGAAAATTCAGACTTTTTTTCCTTTCCTTTTTTTCCTAAATAATGCCTTCTATGTTCTAAAGAATATTATTAATTTTTCAGCATTTGGTAAAAACTTTTTCATGTGTTCCGTAATACCAGGTAGAGTAAGTGGCAGAGATGAAGAAAGCTGCCTTCCAGCCAGCCGGTATTGCCGCAGATGCAGCAGTGGGAAATTCGGGTAACTGGATTCATACGGGTAGAAGGAGGCATTGTCTATCAGCCCTGGTAATTACGTGTCAGGGTATGAGATCCTGAGTAATAGGGACGTGTGATTTCGAGTACTGCTATATTAGCATCAGCTAGCACTGGGTTGTCTCATTTCCTATTCTCTGGAAATTTTAAAGGAATATAATTATGTAATCAAAATGTATGTACATATACATATAACTTCCTTTTCTTGTTTCTACCTTCACAAAAAAATAAGTAATATTTTTTGTACCAGAATGTTGCCATTTTTAAGGAAGGAAAAAAAAATATTTTTCTGTTTCTTTCCCTCTTAGCTTTTCATGCTTTGTGTCACTTGATAATATACATGACTAGGTTTAATACTCAATCGTTTCCCAAATCCAATTTGACTACCTAACAGGGTTTAATTTACATGATGATACAATTTCTCACACCAGAAAGCATAGTAACCCTTCTTCTTTGGAGGTTAATGGTGATCTAGCTTAAAGCCCAAAAGATAATTACAAGGAATGTGCTTCAGGTGACAAAGTACTTTTGACAATCCCAGACTGTTGATAGCTTTTTAATTATACTTCTTCCCACCATAGGAAACAGTATGCTTTCTCCTAAATAGTTTGAAGGCATTTCTGGGTTTATTTATTTATTTTTCAGTAAATTGCTATGTACTGTAATCAATACTTTAACTGACTGTTACCCCGGGCTCTGCGCTCTTTCTTTCTTTCATTTGGAGGACAGATTAAACTTTGGGTTAATTTTTTTTTTCCATATAAAATGAAATACAAAAGAGCATCAAGAGAAGAATACAAACATTTATTGACTTGCTTCCTGTCTTCTGCACCCATTTGATATTTTGTGACATTTAGAAATTGAAACTTTGCAGGATTTTTAGGTGCGAGCTTTGCTAACAGAGAAGGTCAGGCTCTTAAGCAACAAGGCAGTTTATGATTATTAAATATGACCAACTAAGAAGGAAAAAAAAAAAGGAAAATCCCGTGGTTGTTTTTGCATATTACTGTGCTTTCTGGATATTTTTCTGCCCCTGCTTTCCTCTGTGGATAAAAAAAAAAAAAAGGCTGTTTTGGTCAAGAGAAGAAAGTAATTGCTGTAAATGAATGTGGTACACGGCAGGAGCAATAACGTCCAGGGGTACTCTTATTCCATTTACTTTATATGCAAGAGTTGATTGTTTTTTATGCCACTGAAATTAGTTTCCCATAGTATTTATGTGTCTTACAACAAATTGTTTGTCACTTTCTCTGATTAAATACGCTCTTAATAACATCCAACTTTAAAAGTCTTTTCAATTTGGAGCCTACAGTTCAATCACGGGGTCTACCCCTCCCAGCACCTCTTACTCCTCCTTAAATAAATACCTCTATTATTTAAAGAGAATGGCAGAAAACTAAAAAATGAGATCCGGATGTAAGTGCTTCTAAAAAAAAGTCTTAGAATAGAACCAAAAAATGCAGAAAAACAGTCATCGCTGTAGAAATGAATTAAAACAGTAACACTACCTGCTCCCCAAACTTTCATTGTATCTTATTAGTCTCCCTGCGTGATGTTATTAATATGCGCAGGGCAAAGGAAGTCCTCTGTCAGGGCACATAGGAAGTGAATAAAATCAAGCACAAAGTAAAGCTTTGAAAGCTCACATTTACCCCAATGATTTTCTTACTTTTGATTTACGCTTGTCTTAGTCCCATCTCTTGTTTAGCTCAGACTCGGATGAATTTCCAAGCCTCTGCGGAAATACATCATTTTAAGGTAATGCCAGGAATTCTTAAACCTGGAATAGTGCAGCTGAATGTGGTTTTGTCCTATTAATTGTCAATCCGTATAATTAATCCTTGGGGTAGGACCGAGTACCTGAGACTGTCAGGTGGGAGGGAGCTACAGGCAAGTTTTCAGGGTTTTCCAATGAATCTGTGCAGCTCCTGTGTCCTTGCTCCCTTCCTGGGCCAGTTTACACCACGGAGACTTGTCAGCGGCAATTACCATGGTCCAGCTCTGCCAGTAAAGCCTCTAAACATCACTTTAAGTTATCCTAGTTTTTCTGTTCATGTTTTCTTTTTTTTTTTTTTTTTCCAAATATAGCTCACATTGGCACAATGAGTGAAATGAGTGCTACTCAAAAAAACTTGAAAAAAATTAAAAAAACCCAACCTCCCCCCAAAAAGCATCACCTCGCTGGACCCGCTGCCCTTCTGCTGGGGATTGCATAGGATCAGCCTAAAGAAGCCACAGAGAGTGTGGTTTTTTGCAGACAAAGCAAACAGGGAAGAAAGACTTAAGCACAGTATGAAATTCATGAAGAGTAATATTTGTTGATAAACACATAGCTTAAGATACTCTACCCTTACGGAAGCTAGACTGGAATGAACTCCCCCAACAAACTTCAAGGCGTTATCTTTGCTAAGGATTTATCATATATTTACATTCTTGTCATAAATGACCTTTTATTTTATTGTGTGATGTTTGCCCTTATTAAAGTCTAGCGACAGTGGAAGGTAGCATTTTAAAAGCATGTCATAGTTAAAAATATTCAGCATTTCTATTTCTTAAAAAAAAAAAAAAAAAAAAGAAGGAGCTTTGCATACAGCATTGATCGTACTTCAAAAGATGTGTTATTGCCTGCAGTGTGCTTACAAGGAAGTGCATTATCACCGATGCTACATTTTAATCTGAAAATAATTAAAAACAATCTGTTAATACGTGGCAGCTACAGTGAATTACTGCAGTGAGAGCCCTGCCACTTACTCCCTGCGAAACCCTACTGTGTGCGGTGCTGGTAGAAATCAGAGTGGTCTTATTCTGTCTGATTTATTTGAAGTTTCAAGGACAGACTGAAATAGCAAATGGCATCTTAGATTTGCGCTCTTTTTCCCAGTATAGACGTATATAGGTTAATAGATAGATAGAGCAATTGGGACTGGAACACATTATGTAAGTTAAAAAAGTCCTGAGTATGGGGTTTTTTCAGGGCCTCAACACAAAGCGCTGTACAGATGGCCGATGCTGGAGTTCACGTTTCCCTCCTGACTCTGTAGATCCGAGTAGCACCTCTGCGGTAAGTAAGGCTTAAATTAGTTTCCACTAATTTGCAATAAATAGAGTAAATGAGATCAAGTGTATGCCAGGACATTGAATCACTTTTTTTTTGTTTCTTTTTTTCAGGTAGCCCTTGGATCCTCTAGCAATTTTTTTTTTATCACTAGTGAATCTCAAAACAGACTAAATGCATTATGTGAGTTTCAGGAGTCACAAGTTTGGATTTGGTTTTGCTTTTTTCCTTCATCAGTCTAATCTAAAAGCATAAAGTCAGAATTATAAGTATTTTCCAAAATCCTTCCAGTTCTTCCTTTCCTCTGCCCTTCCTCTAGATATTATTTCCCCTTCTTATTGTCAAAAGCTTTGATGTGGTCATCACAGGCATTACCTCTGATTTACTTCCCCTCAACAGTTTATTTTTGACACAGCTCAACGTCTTCACATTTACTACTTCTGTCACATTATCATCATTTTTTCAAATAACTTATTGACAGTATATTCAATGTATGATTTTGCTGCATCAAAAATTCATCCTAAAACAGACTTCAAATGTAATGGCTTTTAATGTCACTTCTTCTGACACCAGGCAGTTGGGAAAACTGCATGGGATGTTTTTATTCTCTCTAGATGGCTGTAGAGTTAATAAGCTAAGAAGGTACATAAATAGTGTGGGTCAAAGCAGCAGGTAGTGAATTGTAAGAATAAAAGAGATTTCTAACTGCAATCGTGATTTTAATTTAAGGTCTTTGTACAGCTGTTTTCTCTTATTTACACACAAAAAAAAAAAAATTTGCATTTTCTGAGCTGTGCATATTAAAAGATTCTTAAGATTTAACCATTTATTTAAGGTCCTGCTGCAAGCTGTACATCCAGCTCCAGCTTAGCGATGTACAGCAGCCTTCGCCCCAGAGACCACAATTCCTCCAGCCATACATGACTTAAAGGTTTGCTTTCTAAAGCTTCAGACAGGCAAAAAGCTACTCAGTAAAGTCTTGACTAGATACTCCTACTTTGAACTGTGAAGGTTAGCACTAGGAGCTGTATCTGTTATTACAAACCCTGTAAGACATAGCTGTGGTCTTATTAAAAATGAAGGAGCTTGTTTTGTGGGTGACCAAAGAGCGAATGGCACCAAAAAGCAAGTGTTTTGTGCAGGAAAGGTGAAGAACCAGAACCTCTTTCACCCAACACATCAGCAGTAAGAGGCAGCTGTGCAAACTTTAATAAAGGCTGATGCGTATTTTCATTCTTATTTCAAACGTAAGGATCACATCTGTTGAGCCACGATCCTTATGTCTGCACAAATCCATGTTTCAATCAAATTGCACCCTTTTTGTTTTTTTTTTTCCCCTGTGCCATATGCATCATGATGCGGTGACAGACGAGAAGAGGACGGGCTGACGTGTTCATCGCTGTGAAGGATGGCCTCCTGTCATCTCAGCTGTGACAGGACGGTCACAGCCCGAAAGGGTCTAATGAATAAGGAAGGATGTATTTTGTCCTTCCGTAGTGAAAGGCTGCAATAATGCCTTTTTTCCACTTCATGCAGCGATGCAATATTACGACAAGCGACACTGCACGAATCTGCTTCCTCAAGATATTCGGTATCTGTTTTTATGAAACGAGAGAATTTAGGGAAACAAAACCAGCAAAATTCAGGCTGCTCCTTGTCACAAGAGAAACATATAGGACAAATATGTCATAAGGCAGTTTTCGCCCACGTTACCCGAAGAGGCCAAGCAAAACATGCAATGCTCCCCCATTCAAATGGCAAATGTAAACACCTGCTTGTTTTCAAGGGTACCCATCCTGGAGCTGTTAAAGCCAGGAAAAGGTCATTTGTCAAGGTACGATCCAGGAATGCTTCTTGTCCTTCTAATAAGAAGGATTTCTTTTCTCCTGTGACAGCAAAAGAGAAACAGGAGCACTGAGCTAAAATTTCTCAAATTGACAGTAACTATGACTTTTATGGGTGCTCAAAGAATATGATCTATACACTTGTAAGTAGCTAGAAAAGATTTTGTAATTCATTTGGTACTGCAGAAGGTCATCCTTTTCCAGATGGAGCCGATTCAGTACGTCTTCATGTCATAACTGTGCATTTCTATACATATGTATGCATTTTGGTCTGTGTCTTTTATATGTATAGTGTATACGGATCATTCATAACAGGATATATTACCACTGTTAATGACCCATCATGTGTTGCTTCACATATAAATCACAGCTAATTTGTGATGGTACAGGTTGAAAGTAGGAATTAAAACCTTATATTGCTGATAAAGCAGATAATTGATTCTTACTTCAAATAAAGGGAGGTTCTGAAATGTAGTTAGATGTACAAACTCTTATAGTTTTGGGTTTTCACTTAAGTAGCAGTTCAGTCCTAGTTCTACAGTGAGTGTCGATGTAAGTCAGACATGAGGAATGATTTTTCTTCTCTTTGATCAAAACCCCTCAATTTACACAGACTATTCAGTACAATGTTACAAATATAGAATAATGAAAGGTTTTTATTAACTTGCTTGGTTGGAGGGGGGGGGGCATGGTATCACTTTGATTCAGGATAGTATAATTTTAGTCAAATAAGATATGAAGCACATAACTAATAACCTAAAGTCTTGAAGTCTTTTTTGTTCCAATTCTTGCCGAGCCCTAAATTTTCAAAATGTGCATAAATGAACATTCAAAAAAAAAATTTAAGTAGTTCCAAATAACTTATTTTAAATCAGGCCTGTCTTTGCTGTGTTAAATCATCTTGTAAATGCAAAATAAACCACATAACAAGAATAATCTCAAATTGAAATCCAGAAACATTTTTTAAAAATTATCAAATGGGATGTTTCAGCATTGCCTCATAGAAAAAATTCCCAGGATTTCTCTCTGAAATAGTGTCCCGACCTGCAATAACTTCACACAGCCTAAACTGAGCTAGCAGAGATGGTGGCGACTGGACACAGTGAAGGTTATTTGGTGGCTTCTCTGTGAAGTCCCCATTGGATTGGGACACGGGTGTCCCCTTGGCATGTCTGCTTCTCCCCATGCAGTTTGACATTCCATGAACTAAAGCCCTGAATTCTTCTTTCCCAGAGCTGTAGCCTCGGCATAGATGCTCCGTTTATTTTTTCGTGGGCGCTGCAAAACCAGTTCAAGTCTTGCTTGTCCTACCTGCTCCAGCGTGATTTCCAGCTGCTATTTCTAAAAGAAAGCTCCATCAGCTTTCCATGTGGAACACATGACAACTCCTCCAGGCTGCGAAATAGCCTCCTAAGCCTCTCTCCCTAGCTACCAGCTGTTAATGATGTGCAAGTATCTTTCCTGAAGTCTTGCTGAGGCAGCCCAAGAGAACTGAATCGAGCACTGCGAGTCTCCGCAAATCTAACTAATAACACCTCGTACGGCCGTCTGCCAATCGTGCCTACGAGTAACAGGTTTTTATTCAAAATCGACCAAAAACCCAGCGATTGTGGAACTAAACTCCCAGTCTTTGCATGTGAAAATGTGGAAGTTTGCCGGTGTTCAGGTTTAGATGGAGAGATACTGAAGCTGAACTCCTGCACAGGTGGAGGACCAAGGACCGAGACCGAACCACAGGTCTCCAAAATGTGAGCCTGAACTGCTTCAGTGCACAGTGCAAGGGTCACTATAGACATAAACTCAATTATTCCACTCCTAGTATCTATAAAACCTGCTCATTATTATTAATTATACCAATTATTTGGGATACAATGAGTTTAGGTTTTTTATGGTTCTTACGCTCGGTAGTTTTTCTCATTTAGCATATTCCAGGACGTTCAGTGCAGATTCTAAGCTCTTTACCATGTAGACAGTACTACAAATGTACATCGTGCTTTAAAATATGAACCGTCATCTCGTGATTTAAAGATCTGAAAACCTAGACGCCCTGTCTTGCAGCTGTTTCCAGGGGTAGAGACCCTCCTACCTGCACCAAACACAGGGAATTTCCGTGGGAGAGTGGACATAGTGGACTGCTGTGAAATGTCTCAAGCACTACATGTACATCACCGCTTTAAGAGTATGAAAAGGCCACAACCAACTAAAGGGATGACAATAAAATAGTCACATTTTATTGTGCAACAAATTCTGGAAAACATGAGGATTTTGCCTATAAAGAAGCTACTTGCAGATGTTGCTTTTAAGAAGGAAATTAAAAAGGAAAGAGGAGGAGGGCAATATACTGCTCGATGTGTAAATTACTTAATGTATACTTTAGTAACTTGCTATTACATAAAATGTGTAATTAAAGAGTTAAATTGCTCCCAAGCTTGTACACAGCCCATGTATCGGCTGTGTTGAAAAAGCCAGGGATTACAAAAAATGGAAACGTGTTAACCTTAATTTACATCTGCACACTAATTCTACCTAGAAGTGCTGTACAGAGGAGCGGGGCTGGATGCTGCCTCCCTCGGTCCTTAAACTTGTAACGGGCTGTTTTGCAAACCATCAGTGTGGCAACTACAAAGAAGTTTTAGGAAAATCCACAGACAGGTTGGCAAGTCATTAGTTTTTGCTGGAAGGCAAACTATGGTATTTAATCGCCCTGTTGTCTAAATCTGAAGAATTATTCCCTCCCCTAAGCACCTCCACGGAGGAGATGCAGCCAGAGAATAAGCAAGGGGTGATGCTGGGGGACTGCCCGGGCTCCCGGTAGCTGATCTGCAAGGAAATCTGTGAGCAAGCCAGCAATAAGCAATCAATTCTGTCTCAATTCCATCACCGTTCTGTTGCAATCAAATTATTGCTGCTGAATGTTTCCATTCTGACAATTCGGTCATCTTCTGCTATTGCAAAACACCCAAAGTGAATAAATTCCCAGCTGCATTTTTACCAGCAGTTGGAAATCTGTGTGAGTTGGAAGTTACCTTTTGGGATTACACTGCTGTTCTTTTAGTATGGTAATTAGTTAAAAGTAACGAATGTACTCCGCAACAAGTGTTTGGCATTATGAGTAACTAGTGCTGGCCACCAGGCCTGTTTAGTGGAGATTTGTTGGGTTTTTGAGAGATAGTCCTTCGTAAAGTGGAATATTGTGAATTACACGGGGCAGCTTTCTCAGGCTGAGACATTCTGCACAATACGGCAATTTCTCCATGGACATTAACATTCTGCATCACTCAATGATTTGGTATTTTTTAGAGTACTAATCAATAAACTGACTGAATTTCAGGACTCATTTTCGTTCATAAATTCCTTTTTAAAGGAGAACATAATTTTGTTAATCTCTAGCTTCCCTAATCCTTCCTGATGGCTGGAATGATTTTTTTAACATTATTTCAAAAATATTGCTAAGCAACCTATCTGCATAAAAAAAAAAGAGAAAGTATCTTTTAACAGGACGTTAACTGACAAAAAAGTTACTTTACATGAAAAATTATGCTGCAAGCATGGTATGATTTGGTATAGAAAGTCCGCACAAAAAGAAAAGTTTGTAAAACTGCAAATTAGGACATTCAGATTGTATGTATTTTTGTGCATAAGAGAAATAATTGTCATATTATTTCACGCTTCTTGTTTTCTACATGGTTCTAAAAGTTGACAAAGGCAAGAGAAGACCATAATCCTAAGTGAACTTAAAATTTTAAGAAGTGTTGAAAAACTTTGTTTTCACGAGATTATATCGCAGGTTTTGGTAATAGATGTTCCCGACTAAACTTAAGAGATTTTGAAAGTCACAGGTTTAACAGCACCTAGAACTGGTGTTGTTACATACACATCTGCAGATGCATGAGGTGGTGAGGCAGGTGAGATAGGGTCTTTTTAAAATTTGATGAAGAGCAAAAAAGTGTGGAACTCGACAACAAACATAATAGAGATAGTGGTACAAAAGCAGCAACAACCATTACCGTTCGGGCTTAGTAGGAACAATATGAAACTCCCATCTCTTCCCACACTCCCTACAAAGACTTGCAAAGAACCTTTGGCATAGTGCTGCAAATTAAGCCTGTTAACAAGTATGTAACTTAGGTTTTCTTTCTAATTAAATGGAAAAAGATTTCCTCAGGAAGCAAAGAGCACAGAAATGCAAATGAAAAGAACTGACAAATAAAGCTAATACCCTGTTTCCACAAACATCAAAGAGTTTCCTAAGTGACATTTTGTACACTATTGAGATTTTGTGCTGGTTATATCAGAGTTTTATTAGTGCTTCTTCCTCTGTTTTAGGTACAAATCTGACACTACCTATAACGAAGAGCAGAAAGTCAATAGACCAAACTTGTAACCAACAGGGCTCAGCCCTCTATCAGATCTCTGATAAAGCTGGTTTTCAACTAGTAGAATAATCTCATGCCTGGGGTTTTCTACCGAGCATTTTCTTCCCTATTTGCAGCAATGCTCATTCTTACAAGTATTTAATTGTTACCTTTGCACCACCGGAACAACAGTTCTGTCCATTTCAGATTTAAACTCTTAATTTGGCAACTTCTGGTTTGTATCTGAAAGAAAACCTTTTAAAAGCTGACTACATCATGTCACTGCTACCTAGTCTTTAGAAAGTACTTTTTTTTACAGTTAAACATTAAATAATGGAATTTTAAAACTCCAAATTCAACTTCAAACTACTATTTAAAATACATGGTGCACTTTGTGAGATTCTTCATCATTTTGTTAACAGTCACTGTCATATTTGATCTCTATCCTGTACACAAGCAAAACGGACTAAAGCCTTTCAGCCTTCAAAGAATTCTGCTATACACGCAGCATACCACAGCCCCTGCATACTAATAATCAGCTTTGATTGACAGTTCTTTAAATTAATGGCATTTGGACAACAGCAGTGAAGATGATCAAGTTTAAAAACAACATAAAAATTAACTGGCAGAAAGTTCAGCCTGCTGTAAAAACCCCTAAGTGCCCCATAATGGCCAATATAAGCTTCTTTGCCTCCGCTGGTGTTTGAGTTAACTAGCATGTTAATTTATAGTCCGTTTTGCAGCATGGTATTTTGGCCAAGATCTCTCTCTTTACGGCTTTCCTTCCATAATACCTTTTATTTACCATTTAATAAAACGTCTATAATGTTTGACAATCAGAGGCCACTGGGAACTTTTCTACTGCCACCAAAAATTTCCACCGGAGCATCACCTTTGACACAAAGGTAGAGAAGAAAAGAGTAGAGCGAGACCTTTCTCACAGCAGCAGACCACCACCACCCGAGACAAGACAACACCCCCTATTACTGCTAACAGTGTAGGGTCTGCAACACGCAGATGAGGAGGTTTAACGTTACCCCGGCTCGACTGAGAGAGCCGAGTTTGCAAGACTCGGCTTCGACCTACGCTTTGCAAGAAAAGGCTTCTGTTGTGTTAGCGCCGTTTCACGTTCGTCCTTCCCCACCGGCACGTGCTGGTCCGTCCTGCTGGTGGCATCGATCACGGTGGTGGGAGATACCGAGTTCATCTCTCCAAGCTGAGCTACCGTGCCAGTCGTTTGCTAAAGCTGCTGGGGTCTGACCATAAATACAGTAAGAAGCAAACTGGAAGAAACAGCACACACAGAGAGTTCAGCGAGAAGTCAGGAGTTTCTTCAAGCCCTTTGGACAGACGGAGAGGAACTGCTTGTACTTTTTTTATTTTACTTAGTTTTTATCTAGTTCATCACTATTCCTCACTAATTCAGCCTTCAGAACTTTTATAAGCAATTGAAGCTCTGCAAGGTCACTATTTCCTAAAGGGATTTTAATTTTTAAAATTTTACAGATGGTTATTCAGTTCAGACCTGTGAGTTCATAAACAGTTTTTTAAATACATGGTTTACAGTTGTATTCTAATTGTAGCAAGATGAAAGAGGAACAGACTGACTTTTTTTTTTCCTAGCTTCAAGCAGAATATTTTTCCTTTGAGCTATACATTTCAGCCTCTCTAAGAGCATCTGAAAGGTAAGAGAGCTAATATAAATAAGATTTTCTTCCTACAATTCAAGTAGCAAGCTTTTCCACC